>NC_135689.1:18948891-19281391 GCF_964276395.1 Gasterosteus aculeatus
ACCTCGCTTATCCCAAATATGCACACGTACGAAAACAAACAAACCCCAGGTAGGTCATCTCCAAGAGTAAGTTATGCACTTTGTTTTTGCATCTGCCTTCTGGTACCAGGTGCTTTACTTTCGCACTTGCACCATGACTCATAAACAGAAAGAGGTGTGCACGCCACCCGTAGCTGTTTTCGAACTGAGTCACATCCTCTTTGTTGTCTTTTACCTTTCGAGTGGACGGTTGAGTGTTGTAGGGAGCCGCTGTGGGGGTGTGAAAACATGAATTCCGTGAATTCGTGGAGGTCGACTTCTCTATTCCTGCTTTGTCTGGTTTCAAAAGGCCTCTTTGGACTTTCGACAAGTAACAAATGCAGTTCTTCTTTTCACTTCTATTTATTCATTTATTATGCAGGGACCATGCACACTAATCAACAGGTGTACTGTGAGTGAGCCACACAGGCTAATGTCTATCTGCTGTCCCCAGCCAGACGTTTTTAAGGCAGCCTAGAATAAAAAAACAACATTAAAAATCTCGAAAGGAAATGTATTTAAAATCCATAGACAAACAGACTCAACGTATAAACAAAACCAATACACAACAAAAGAAACGAAAAGCATACCACAACAGACCAGAGCGACCATTCCCGGCTGCAGAACACACACACCTACAGTGGAAGCGCACATACAGTGTTCCACTGACGCACACGACATACACAGAGAGACAAAAAGCTGAGCAAGACAAATGCACATATAGGACAGACGTGCAAACAGGATTGGCAACAAGCCAATCCTTGAGGTAGTATTGTCTCGTATGGAAGCAGATATTGTGTTCACTCTCTTTACCGCATACCGAGCCATCATTTGTACCTTGGGCGGACGTGGAAAGTTGGCGTGGTCCTCCCTGACAAGGAGACGTTTCTTGCTTCCAGCAGCCGACGTCGCACCTTAACGTCATGATAATAGCGACTTCCTTCATTGCGCTCTTCATTGTTGAATAAATGGAAACTAGTTTAAAATAAACCTTTATTGACAACTTTTTTCCAGTTTCCTTCTCGCAATATCTACTTCTATCTCACTTCCTCATGTCGGGCCTTCAGCTGACCCAGACTGGCTGTTGAGTCGGACGAGGCCGTTCCGCATTCCCGAGGTCACCAGGAACCAGGAACTTCCTCCATGATGTGACACATGGGGAACCACACCTCTGTATTTTGGGTGTCATATAAGTCATCGCTTGTAGAATCTATCTTTTTTTTTTTTGTAGGAATCACCGCATGCTAAAATACTTAAATGTTAGGAAACACTTCTGTGTTACTGTGAGCTACTGTGTTCCGCTGGATTACAATGAATGAGCTTGAATAGTGTTAATTGGGTTATAGACCCAAACAGACAATGGCACATCACTGCTTACACAATGAAAACAAACAAACTTTTTAAATGTATTCTTCTCAGATTTCTTTAGCTGCTCTCTCGGATCCAAACCCATAGCATCCCCTTGAGTATCAGTGGCCCAGCCATTACTAGGGATGGGTATCATTTGGGTTTTGTCCGATAACGGGCCTAAACTGATACTTTTTGAACAATACCGCTGCCTAAACCGATACTAAAAAGAAGCACAAAACAATGATTGAAACAAAAAAAAAAGCAAATTTTTCCCTCAAATTGAACAATATATTAACTGTTGCAGTGTTTCCCCTCTGTATGTATTGTGTATCTATTAGTTCATTGGAATTAGGGGAATATTAATCATTTCATTTTAGATTTATGTTCATTATGCAGGAGCTGAAGATATGTAAGCTGTAGTATGTAAGATGTAATATGTAAGCACAAGCGGTAAGCTATCGTCAGCTGCTTCGAGGACAGAGCCATCAGAGTGTGCAAATAAAGTTTTTCAATCAGCTCAGGCACCGTATAGGAACCGGTGCCGTGTTGGTACCGGTTCTCTGTACCCAACCCTCATTACGCGGTGGCATTAATACAGTCATAGATAAAGAGCATCATCCTTAATTGATGATTACAGTAATTGAAGTTGCACAAGTGACCTGATTCCCAAGAGGTTCAATGGACTCCAGCCATTGTGGTGTTAACTGTCCTCCATTGTTACTAAATTGCTGCTACTACAATAGGCCGCATTGCCACCAGCTACTGTATTCACGCAGGGCAGATGCGGAAGGTCTGCGCCCTCATGTTGGAACCTGTGTTTTGTGTGTGTGTGTGTGTGTGTGTGTGTGTGTGTGTGTGTGTGTGTGGCCGCGGACGTGCGCTGCCACCACGCTGTCCCTGGAGGAGCGTGTCAGGGATTCACATGGGCGGTCTCTCCCTCGATGACGCCATAATGACCCAGTGCTTGGGAGGCCTTTCATCTGCCGCAGTGCTGGTTGGCCTCCATCAATCGCTCTGGTAGAGAAAAGGGCGTTATTAAATAATAACGTGTCACCATCACGGCAATAATGTCATTGGAGAGTCAATCAGGTTCCTTTCTCAGTTAAAATTAAGACAATTCAATTTTAATATGCAACAGAGTTATCGACTAGGTTAAAACAGGGAGACTTCTTCTAGTGGGCAGGAGGCCATGAGGACGGTTAAACCAAGACTGGTGTTGGAGGTCAGGTCTCGGTTTTAATTCAATAACAAAACCTGTATGATACCTGTAGCATTATCCAATCAGAGAGCACAAATAAAAGTGTATAAATGAGGCATGAAGCATTATAAAATGAAGAATTTAAACTGCACAACAGCTGCAGGTAAAGAAATCAAGGTCAAGAACAACTGTAATATATAACCCGTGTTGAATTGACTACTGGTTCATTTCCAACTAAAGTCTTGTTTTAACATGAAGACATCTTCGTGTTGATGTGGCCTAAATATGTAGTCTCTTTGCCCTGGGACCCATGCTCATTAAAACATATCACCATGAGGGGATCCCTCAGTAATAGGCCCCACAACCTATTTAGAGTCCTGACCCATAGGAGGAAACCCAGAGGGAATGTCACAGAAGAAAAGCTTCGTTTCCACAAAGAGAACCCCCCCGCAGTCGTTTACTTTTTGTGATCTTTCTATTGATCCATGAAGAAGAAACGTTCTTGTTCGCTTACCCTCCTTAACAGGCAGGTCAGAGGTCAGAGTATAGCACCAAAGATAGCAGGCATTCATTATGAAGGACACAAAAGCAGGTGCTCGCTGGCTAGTGGGGCTTTGAAACATGACAGACTGGGTGAAGGACAGGCTGCCTATACACGCCTGCATGTCCACGACGACGTAGGGGCGCACGTATTAGCCTCCCTTTTGATGCATTTATCATCACAGGAGGAATGTCTCAAATTTGTTTTGAAGCAAAGGTGGCGAAATTTTCTGTTCATCTGTCATTCACACTCACAGAAACAATAAAACATTTTCCAAATTCCAACCGCCTAAAAGTTTATTTCACTTCAATTCAAACTACTTTTATATTTGATTTAAAAGATCATCATTTTGGAACAATTAGGTAGGTAGCATTGTAGGTAGCATATCAAATATTTTTATTATAATTTGGAATGTGCTAAACCGATTTACAGTTTTTCTTGATTGTTTACACACATTTTCTGAAAGAATGCCTCATATTCTCAGAACTCACAAATCGAAAAACACACACAATTCTCCTGCAAAATGAAAATTTACATTCAAAACAATGTTATTTCTTCTCAAAATGGTATTTTGTTTTCAAATGACAAACACAAACCATCATATGAATAGACGTTTATAAGAACCAGTTGAACACTAATGTGCTCAATGTAAAACACGATGATGAATGGAAAACACTTCTTCTCCATTCATCATAATGACTTAGGCCTTTTTTTTGTTCAGTGTTACACTTCCTACAGACATACATAAGTGTGTTGTAAAATATATGAGAATATTGTTTTTATACTCAGAATATACGGTAACAAATATATTTTATTTTTCCCACAAAAACAATGTACACAGTGTACATCCCATTCTTAACCAACACAAAGTTGCACATACACTACATAGAAAAAACAACAGAAGAATTTACTGTACACAGTTACAGTAAAAAAAAACATTCTGCATGTTGAGAGTATGCATCATTTGTGGGACTCACTTGCACACAGTTATATCGCAATTCCTTGACTCTTTCTGAATTGCGTTCAAATGGCACCCTGTAGACCTGCTTCATCCTGAGATGATTTCTGCGCAAGACACGGTCCAGTGTTGATAAGCTTACCCTATCAATAATTTGAAATATGTCATTGTTTTCTATTATTTTTCTTTGTATTCGCTGTAATGTTATGCCGTTGTTTTCTAGGACCATGTTTATGATTCCAGTTTCCTGTTCAGGAGACAGAACACGTTCCCGACCACCTTGTGTTGGTAATCTTTCAGTTCTGCCAAACAAATAGTAAAATACTGTAATTACAAAGTAGGTATACATTTCCTAAATACTTGAAACATACTTTACAGTATTTTTACAGTCCTACAGAACAGTCCACAGGCAATACTGTACTACTGTACTCATTGAGTACTGTATTGATATGCAGTACTGCAATTTTCTAGTGAGAGTAGATTTCTTACCTATTCTCATTTCGGAAAGTCCGGATGATGGATGCTACAGTGTACCTGCTCACATTTGGTCCTTGGCCTTCCTCGTCCTCGTCCTCTTACTCTCACTCCTCTGCCTCTGCCTCTGTTTTCGATATTGGCATCCATTGCTCCATTAAAGAGCTCACCTGTTGCCCTTTTATGCTAAAGATCTCATTGCTAATTGTAAAACTGTGTGACGGGTGTTTGCCCTTGTGATGAGTCAGGGTGCATGTTTGAATGGCAGCGTGTTCCTTGTGAAAACAAGATATTTTCTGCATAAAAATTGTGCCAAAAGCAGAGAATTGTGTGTAGTGTTTTGAAAAAAGGCGTGTTTTAGAACTGCAATTTGAGTGTGAAGCAGGAATTGTGCTTGTAGTTTAGCAGAATTGGTTCAGGGGGTTGGTGAATGAGTTCCATGTTGTGGTCATTGTGTCTCAAGTACCACAATTTGTGTGTAAACAATTGAGAAAAACTGTAAATCAAATTTACAATCAAACACCTTTATCTGTTGTTTGTTCTGTTTTTTGTGTGGTAGAAAATGTATTTTACCATATTTTCTTTTAACAAAACTCCATCTGTAGCAGTACTAAAATCAATTCACTGTAATGGTACAGAAGGTTATACGGTATTCATTATGTTGAAATTGTGAGAATGAATGCTTCAGTTTGGTTTTATACTTCGCGAACCCCTTCTTTCTGGGTGATAATTGACTTTGTTAACTCCTTATGTCTTACAAATCCAATTAATGCAGCCAGGCAGCTGCACCAGTAGCCAAACATTACCACGGAGCACACTAATTTAAAATGTTTAATTATTTGGGCATTGTTATGGGCTTCTGCTTCTGACCGTAGCAGCCTTTTGCAGCCGAGGGGGGCCATAAGTGAACCTTTTCGAGTGATCCGCCGATAACTTTACCACATATATGCTTTATGCGTTATCGTTATGAATTCAAAGAAGTACCGAATTCCAATCCAAAAGCTATACTGAGTGATGCGCAAAACATTAAGTTCTTTCCGGTGGGGGGGTTCTAGTCTTTTGAGAAGGAACAAAGGCTCAAAATGCTGGGTTCGTCACAGAGCGTCGCGCTCTAAACTCGTCACCACGTTTTCGACCCCGAGGGTCAATGAGATCAGACGTTGCACCCCACGCGTGCCTAGCTGGATGCCATCGGCTCTGACGAGTCCACCGAGGGGTTGAAGTTAAAAACCGAGCAAAGGTTGGCTGACTTACTGAGAGACTGTCACTCGGGAGTTTTCAAAACCAGGCCTGTAAAACTCCTGTGAAGCATTTACCGAAACCTCCCCCATTTGGTTTCACTCTATCAAAGCAAAACTTTCTGGATTACTGTCCACACACTCTGCTATGACTTAGACGTGTTTTTAGCCTGCTATCTCCATGTTTTGGGGACAAGGACATAGTATATTCTTTTAGGCAAAAACAAAACAAAACACTGTGTTTTAAGTGTCATTTGCTGTTAACCATCAACATATTACACATACTATGAACAGTGTTTACTTGTGTTTGTTTGTGTTTTTGCAGGGATATAGCCTCTTTAGTAGGTGCATAACATTTTCAGAGCGGAGGCAAAAAAACATCCAAAGTCTAAAAGACACCTTGTATGCATACCTGCATAATATCATGGCAATTTCCAACAGCACTGCTTATTTGCAGTAAAATGACCAATAGCCCCAGAGAACATCTTACATATTTTATCCCTGCAGGTCATGCAGACCCAGACACATATTTACTAGACAAATCTATTTTATTTATTAGTAATAAAACTATTGAAGATCAACTAAATCAAGTACTCCTAAATGCCTCTCCAGAACACTTTGCCCAGTAGCAAGGAACTATGTGTCTCTCTCTCCGTCGTTCCCACATGGACACAATGTCCTACACAGTGTAAGCTGTATGGAGAACAGCTAGTTTCAGGAGAGAGCCCTAATCAAGGTTAGGCAATGATGGATAATGATGTTATGCTTTACACGTATAATATACAAAAAATAAAGCGGCAAACAGCAGAAGTTCTGCAGCCACGAGTCTGTGAATAAAGGAATATGAGGTGTTTTAAGATTTTACAAAGCCAGGGTCAAAATTCTTATTTCAATACATTCAAGTTCTTTAATGAAGGGTATTTTTAATTTCTCTTTTCATCACAGCAGGTTGAACCACTGTGGGAGATTATTGTTGGGATCTTTTTTTTTTCTTGACAAGATTCATGACACTTGGGTCCCCACAGTGAGTTGTATGCAAATCTGAGCAATTCCACGGAAAGGCTGGGGGGGGGGGGGTGCGACATGCGACCTGTCCGTTCATATGCAAAGCAGCTACACACGTCAAAGGTAAACCGTGTGTGTCTTGGGTTGTCGCGCAGCTGTCAGCGTGCATAGGCTCCTTCACTCTGCGGTGCCAAATCATAAATGTCACATTTGTCCTTTTTACACTGAGGGAGCTGCAGCTCGTGTAGGGCGGCAGGGGACTCAGGCCAAAGTGTTGGTCCTGTGGCCCCAATCCCCAGACAAGGGGGGGCAGCAATATCTATAAAATCTCTAAAATGGGCATGCATAAGCCAGGAGAATATGACGGAGATATTCAGCACACAGGTAGGAACCAAAGGGTGTTGAATAAACCAAGCTTCAAAATGGAAATCCCTTGTGTCAGCGCTTGACGTCTGTCGGCGTCTCGAGTTACGCGCTCTGCTCCGACTGACCGGACCGCTCCGCTCTGATGGCCTGCATTTGTTTAGTAGGATTTCTGCACCGCAGCTATGCCTCTAATGTATTTCTCTCCCTTATCCTTTCTCATCCTTTTCCACACATACGGTTATTCCCATATCAGCTTGCCCTTTGTGTGTCCCTCCTGTTTGCTAAAGATGCAGCACATTGAGGCAGTCGCTCTCCCAGTTAAGCAAACAGGACTCTCCCGTGTGGCTGTCGCTGACGTCAGGGAATGCAAACAGGACTGCTGGGACTCCGGGCCGCACCTTTACCGCCCCCCCTCCCTGCGCACAAGCGGCGTTGATGGCGTGCGAGGAACACAAAACGGAAAGTTACACATCCGTGTGTTGTTGTGAGGGAAGCCGGCTGTAGAGGGCCATGGACGCATGGCTTTGTGTTTAGTGAGTAAACAGCTGATTTGACGTAAAGCCAAAGGACTTCCTCAAAACACTTTTGTGGATGACAATCAACCTCAGACGTGGAACAGGACAATTTGTGGAGGTGTCGTTGTGTCTTGGGCAAGACACCCCAACATTGCATTGATGGGCAGGTGGCGCTGCGTATGGTAGCTGCTTTCATCACTGTGTGAATAATAACATGAAGTGTTAAAGCTCCTTGAGTCGTCGTAAGACTAGAAAAGCACTATAGATTAGTAGCACAGTCCATTTACCATTTACAATTTAAAGTACTTGAGTAACACAACAACACATCATTTTCTATCCATTGCTTTGGGCCAGTGTGGTCGCATGAAGCTTTACATCTCAAGGGGCTTCACACCCGATTGAATCTTAGTTTGTATGGTTGTATAGTTCAATGACTCTCCCTTCTTCACGGTGAACAAATACAAACGCTCTCGAACTGACGTTTACTGACCCTGGTATTGGTGAATTGACGTTTCGGGAGCAGCAAACCTAAACCTACGAGGCCAAATAAAATTCCCAAACTTGTTTGGTCGCATTTCATTTTGGTTCCACAGATTCTGCCAAAAAAGCAAAACAGAATGTCCACTCCCCAAAGATTGCTGTCGAATGGCAGTAAAAATGGAAGACTCATGAGAACAGGAAAGCAAATTGGGTAGTAAAAGAGTCTCATGAGTTTTGGTTTCTTTTCTTTGATTGCGGCAGTTTCACACATCCACTCCACACACTATGACAGATTTCTCCCATTCAGTCGTTTTAGTCAGTTTTAGTTTAAACTACCGAACAGTATATCAATCAGAAAAGACTACTTGAACTTTTAGCATTCATTTCTTTACACAGGCATAAATATTTATAGTGCAACGTTGTTGGGGCTCGGTGGGTAACGTGGAAGGAATGGGCTCAGAGTTTACCAGATGTTGGAGGCGAGCCTCGATGCTCTTCATGGAGCTGACCTGTGGCTGTAGGGTGGAGATGACAGTGATGTCTCTCCTCGATGGGCCCAGAGTAGCTGGTGGAGAACATGTACGGAGCGCAGCGTTCTTCCTCTTAGCCAGCGGAGCTAGTGCTTGTAATTACCTTTCCCTTTTCCATCCTGGTGCAGTGTTGCCAATTCCTCAACAAGGAAAGTCGCTAATCGCTATAGCAAAATTGTAATGGACGTTGTAGGAGAACGTGCGCTGCAGGTGCCGCAACATGAGCTGTTGTTCAACATAAAGCTAGCTAGCGTCTTGCTGTTTGCCGGCTGGGAGTGTTACCAACTCCTGCCTGGAGGGAGGGCCTGGTGGGACCACGCCGGGCTCTTAGGTTTAGCCAGAATGCATTCTTGCTCGTCTGCTGAGGAGCTGTTGCGTCTCGTGAGGCCTCTCGTTGGGCTGCTAGACGCTCCGGTTGTTGACCTAGCTTCTCGGAAATGGATTGTCATCCGTATTGGACCTTGTCTGAGGTCCAGGAATGTCATGCCGTCATAACAGAATCTTTTTCCTCTCGTGCGTGCTGCAATGACAACTGACGGCAATAGAGAGGAGAACAGTTTTAACGTTTAACAGCACCAATACGATTGGTTTACGGAAACGTTGCCCCCCCGCCTGGTTGGCTACTACTAAACAAGCCCGGTCACAATCAGTTGGCAGCAAACCCACAGGGAGGCAGGAGGCAACCTGGGAAAGGCAACCCTAACCCTGACTCCAACCCTAACCCTAGGGATCATGCAGGAATGTGTTTGTGTCTCTTTGTCCTTTGTTGAAGAAAAAATAAAATGTTGCCTGACATTTATTGCTTATAATTTAGCTCTACAATAAAAGCGCAGAACTACACCAAACTCATCTGTTGGACTTTCATCCACAACACTGCTACTTCGGAGAAAAGAGACATTACATTAGACGTCATTTAGCTGGCGCTTTTATCCCAAGCAACTTCCAAAAAGTGCATTTCAACCATAGGGATACAAACCAGAACAAGAAACAAGACCATTTCAACCAATAAGCTGATTTACAACTTGCTATAGATAAGAGCCATTATAAGTACAATTTAAGTGCTCCAGTTTGTTTTGTGTTTTCTAGTCAGGGGTAGAGTCTGAAGATGTGAAGGCTCTTTGCGGTCCTGATGTCCTCAGAGTTCTCATTCCACCATTTAGGAGGCAGGACAGAAAAGAGTTGTGATCTAGTCAAGTGTTTTGCTCTAGAGAAAAAAAGCCTTCTTTTATGTGCGTCGGAAGCCATCTCCTCACTTCCTCCATTTGTTTACAGAATACCGGATGTCGTGATCTTTGAACATTTGCTGCAGAGAGAGAAAAGAAGAAGACAGAACGACATGTCCTTTGATCCCCAGACTAATTAGCTTGAGATATTTACTTACAAGATTGAAGTGGGTGGCATTTTCATTCATTTTTATCACAGCCAAATGGAGGGAATGTCTTATCTAGGGATGACATGGAGACTAGGGTCTAATCAGTGGACAGATAGAGAGGAGGGAAAGAAGAAATGATAAGAAAGGAATAAGACGAAGAGAGGAGGAAAGGAATTTATGCTCTGCATTCCCGCCCGTCCCCCCAGGGACAGCGAGGGCCAGACGACTCCTCACGCTTCCTCCTGCAAGGCCAATTCTGCACACGCCTGCACTCACACATAAACACACATGCACCAGTGTGCAAAAGCCAGTGGAGAAAAGAAGGCCATGGTGGGTTTTGCCATCTATTCACAGGTTAATCCCTTCAATCAGGGATCTTTAAAGGAACTCTGTCTCTTTAATGTGAATGGGACAATAGATTCAGGATCTACATATTAAAATACCATGCAATCCAAAGCCGTTACTCTGCGAAAGTGAAGAGAAACACTGAATATTTCACATTCCTAACACGACTAATGACCACTGATAAGATTGGTCCCTTTGAGGTAGTTGGTCTGAGTATCGATGAGGTTTCCCTCGTATAAGCAACCACGCAGGTCATCCCGTAGACTGCTAATCTCCAAGGTAGACCCTTCATTGTTTTTATTACACACTGGAAAATAAAAAGACCCCTATGTTTTGCTACTTTTACATTGAGCGTCCACACTTCGAAAACCGAAAACAATACATTTGGAAACGTTCACGCCCACACCTGCATTCGCCACTATATTGGTTTTAGCAGTCGTGACCCTTCTTAATTTGTCACACTCCTATCACGTGGCCGCTTTCAGGAAGTAAAAAAGTGATTTATTTCAACGTGGATAACAAATTTCAAGCAAAACTCCCTCATCCCTCTTTTAGCCATTGTTGTTGTTGATAGATTTTCTGCAACTAAACCAATCTTGTTTACATCGTAGGACCTGGGACCTTTATCGCTGTTTAAACTACACGGTTAGGAGTTTTCAGGGCTTTGGTGCATCACTGAGGGCTACTTACCAAGGAAGTTGCTTGCCTCATTATAGAATTTGCTCAATGCGATTGCCCTACAAAAAGAAATTCAGGTTACCGTAACACAAAGGAAGAAACGCAGGGCAGATGAGAAGCCACGCCCCAATTCTGTAAGTTGATCAGGTTCGGTTTCAGTGTATGGGAACCGAATCAGAAATCTTGCCGTCACTTCCAAGCTGCTTTTCTATAACAATCAAGGAGAGGAGGTGGACGGGGGACAAAAGCTGTCTGGACTTCCTGATATGGGGTTTCCCAGGGAAGCAGCTTTGAGTAGTTTCTGAGCCATGACATCACCGGCAGCCGCAGGTTTTTTGAGTTGGCGGGAGAGAAAAAGCTGGTGGGAAAACCCCTCCGACTACAACAACAACCGCCCACCCTGCTCTCTGGGCAACAATGCAAATCAAATGTAACTGTTTGGGTGGGGGGAGATGGAGGAATTTGGTTGGGGGTTGGAGACTGAAAGTAAATAGAGCAGCTGAATAACTCTACTGGAAAGGGAACCGGTGGTTTACTAGTCATGGGATTTTTTTTTAAACGTTCCACAACTCAACCGAGTAAACGCATTGATCTGGAAAAGGGCTTTTTATAAGTGACATCAGTGTAACCAGTTTCTCGTGGGAATAAATGGTACCATTCACGCTGCCTACATACCGCTCAGAAGGAAAACAGACTAGCTGATTGGCAAACGCAATGTTCTTTTTAACTATTCTGATCCTGTGGAAAGTTCTAAATAATCTCTCCACCAACATTCTAGAGAAGTGACTGGCAGCAGTATCACCGGGCTGTTTGTGTGACAACGCTGTTTAATGTGTCACTGTTGTCTGTGTCTCATGTGGATGAATGAATTTTTCCAACCCCCCTCCCCTCCCCAACCCCTCTCTCCTCCGTGGGAAGGGGGGCACCAGCAGTATTATTCCTGGTTCAGCACATTCTTCCTCATCTCTCGCATTCCTAAACCACATGGCATTCAACCCCCCCAAACAATGCATCCAATCCAATCCAATGCTAACAAAATGCAGTCTCATTTTGTGATGATTTTGGCAGTGTTTTTCTGAGAGGCACAGTCCCTTTGGAAAATGTATTATTCCGCAGAAGGGGGTCTGACATTCTGTCCCTCCCTCCCTCTCATAGTTCATGGTTTGATAAAATGTCTGTCTGATTAAGTAATGCATGGCTTGATATTAGAAAAGATGATATGCATTTTGAGAATGTCTGGCTTGATGCACTGATTCCAAAAGTCCAGTCATTTCTAGTGTGACAGGTGATACCCGGAAGAAAATTCAGGGAACTCCCCTTTAATAAACAAAGATTAAAAATCTACCATGATAAGCAGTGGCTGCTGGTGGAGTTTTTTTTGGTAGGGCCATTCAATCAGTTACAGTAAACATCCCAGTATTATTCAATGCATAAAAGGGTATCAAACACACATTATTACTTTTTACAACATCATTATATTATGATTTAATAAATATATTATACTAAAGAATAGATATACAATTATTACAATATAAATATATTGATATCAAATCTATTAGAACATGTAAATGTATATATTGAGATGCACCTATGAACCTAGTTTTTGGGGTAAACACCAATCAGTGTGTTGAGGAATGACCAACTCAAAAGCCCCACAAATCTTCACACAATTTTATAATTTTTTGATAAAACGTGCAGGAAAAGCATACATTTTGCGCAGCTATCTTAATTTACAAATATTACTGGGTATATTTCATGTTGTACATGTAGTGGAGAAAGGGTATATATATTTTGATAGATAAGATGGGCTGACCCATCCACAAACTTTTCCAGTCTTGTGTCCTGATCCAATGTAATGGGATTCCCAAAACATCTTGAGATCTCAGTTCATCTTTTAAAATTTAAATTTCTTGTGAAATGGTCTCAAATATCCATGATTTATGCTAAAAAGCGGCAGAAACCAAACATCCTCTTCTTAATAAACCATTTGGAGGGTGTGGAACTAAAGGAGTAACATATATAGCAGTGATTCCCAAACCTTGTCAGTCAGGGCCCTCTTTGAGGATATAGGGACATTTCCCGCTTGTAACCCGAGCCGCTCAGGAAGGGGGGGGGGGTGGTTTGAACACATTGCGACCCCCAGTTTGGGAACCACTGGTTATTGTTCAACAGTAGCTAGCCAGCCATTGTATTGTGGTGCATTAACATTAGATGTTACATGAAAAAATGTCCATATTACCTATATAAAGCCAGGCACAGTCGCTGTTGTCCTACATTCTAAATTGTGATTGGAGCCCTGCTATTTGGTGGAGTGTTAGGGAGAGGGCTCTACAGCACAACAATAACCAATATATCCAACATTCCAAACCCTACTTATAGCTTATTATCTATGAACATAATCACTAGGTTCACTAACTTATAGGATATCGTGTTAATCACTCCTGTCAACAGTGTCATTATCAACAGGGTAAACTCGGAATAGATATTTCCTGTGGTCTCAACCCCCATAAGGACAGGTCCAAAGCTGACAACAGTCCTGTCGTTGTAACCACGGGCAGCATGAAAAGCATCCAGGTCTTTCTACACACAGATTACATCCTCATCCATAACAACTATAGACAAGCCGTACATAGGCCCTTTGGTATAGCTGAACTCCTAATTGAGACAAGTGGGGATCATTTCCTGGAAGAACGGTCTGTGTGGCGAAGGACAGGTATGCCAGTAACCCTTGACCCCTGAGCTGGACCTTTGCTGACATGAAGGTTGACCCGTGGTGACCTTTAGGGCACTCTGAGGGCCCTATGTGGGGCTTTCCCACATAGGCCTGCCTTTGATGTCCACTGGAGGGTTTTCTCATGGCCCCGCCAGTCGAGACCCCTCAGGGCACGAGGACTGGAATGAAGGGTGGGGGGGCCAGCGGCTACCTGGGGAGAGGTCAGACCACACTGGAGGTAACCGACCATGCAGCCATTCCTTCTTCCTGAGACCACCTCTAAAAATATTTCTAAACTTTCACGCATGCTTATGCTCTCCTTATTTGGGAAAGCTTTCAAAGCCTCAGCAGCTCATTTGGAGGCATGGTAGATTAATGTATCAGAGTTTGTGTTTATTCGTGGCCGGCCGGTCTTAAGTGGGGGGGTAATCTTTGTCAATCAAGGCCCACGCTGCATGGCGCAGGTGATTAAACTCAGCTTCCTGCAGACCGCTTAGCTCTGCACACAGCCAAGATGACGGGCTGTCAGCAAGGAGCGCAGCAATGAATTCTATGCAGATTTCACCCTTCAGAAGACGATGGCTTGTGGTCACGTTTATGTTGTGAAATGGTATTTTCACAAGTGTAAAAAGCTTGAAGAATGTGGCCTATTTTCTCAATTACATTCCTTTTAAAACCTGTTACACGTGCGTAACCATTCCAATCCATATATGAGTTACTGCTACAAAACGATGCAAAAAACATTCTTGTGTTTATGGAGGGAACGTAATGTATCTGCATCACCATCATTACAGTTAAAAAGCTGTTCCACATTGTAATCTCACAAAGTGTCAAGCAATTATACTGTGAATACAGTGATCTTTCTCACGTTGGGAATATTTGCCCACCGGCAATTGACGTTTTAAAATTGCCGGCTATAAACTGACAAAACTATTACGGGAAATTTGAGAGAAATGCCATTAACTACATTTTTTTAAAAAGGTCTGTGTGCTTTTCAGTAAAATTAAAAGCAGTTATTTGTGATAATTGCGAGTCTTATTAGTTTGCATATGTTATCACATGAGAGCAGGATGCTGTGTGAATATCTATGTCTGTACATGACATGCACATCTCCAGGAGTGTGACCACAGAGGCCATCTTGTATCCACTCAGACACCCCTGTGCCAGCCCATGATTCATTTTCCGGCCACTTACAGAGCGGCAGGAGCTGAGATCCGAGGATAGCCGAAGAGGTGATTGGCTGGCCATCGTGATTGATGGATGAGCAAGTGTGGACATGTATGGATGACCCTTTTACCAAGACAGAAAACTTTGAAGGAGAAAGGCAGCGTAAGTCCGAGGCAGAATCCGTGAGACCATGCGGGGGGAAGTGAATCACCTCCTTAGAAAACGCTGTGTAATTAAGCTGGTTAATGTGTTACATCGGAAGGGTTATAAGTTTGTGAGGAAGGATGGAGGTTGAGTGCTTGAGGATACTGAAGAGTCATAGATAACAGTTTATGGGAAGCTTCCCCCCAATAAAAAACACACCGTCGCACAAAAAGGAAAGTAAGCAGCATGCTTACATTGGATAACGTCCTTCAAAGTTATTATGTATTAGACCGTCAACTTTATTTAGAGAGAGGTATTACGTCCTACTAGTACTGACATAGAACTTGTCAGTCGTGACTTGTGACTCGACTCGTGACTCAGTTCTTGTCCGTAGTGACCTGGGACTTGACTGTGGACTTGGGTACAAAGACTTGAGACTATATATATAACAACACTGGATTGTAGTGTGACGTTCAACGTGGAGCAGTATAATTTGGTGTTGCGAAAGCTTTCTGCGGGCACAGTTTCTATTTATCGAGAAAGAGGAAGCAATTCATAGGATTACATAAGCAAAACCTTTTGCCAGGGAGCTATTTTCCCATTGCGGCTTTCTCAAGTTTCAGCGTGCAGTGCCGGACCGACAAGTCAACACAAACGTTGCAAAAACCTAAATGACTGTAAAAGATATGGGGGTTGCAGCGGGGATATTTCTGTTGACCGCTGACATACAAATCTGTGACGTCCTTCTTTACAGTAAGATTTACAGAGATTGGACCGAGCAGGTGCCCCTAAAAGCAAGCGGTGCAACTACTAATCTGTCCTCCTGACAGATGGGGTCAGACGCCCGTCATTTGAGCCCTGCTGATCATGCAGGCAGGGCTATCTGCAGCCGCGCCGAGATGCGCTCACCGGTGGCATTTCATGAGGCGCACTCGTTGCCTTGGGCCCCTCCGTTCTCACAGGCTTCTCCTCCGACCCCCCCCCTGACTGAGCATGAAGCCACTCCTCTCTGCACCTCTTCACACGACACTCTAAAAACACTACTGCTACTACTAAGGTTTTACTGCTGCAAGTTTCACAGTATTAAGCTGTGAATTCAGCAACGTGAAAGTGAAACAAGAGAGCATCAAAAATAGTTGAACTAGCCCACCCAACTTGTGCACGCAAGCACGCACGGAGTACAGAAGATAAGTTGTGTTTGAATTAGCGGTTTTAAACTGTAATTGGTTGACACTGGAGTTACGTGGTTGAGGGTGAATTTGCGTGGTAACTTTTTGATTTGAGGAGACCTTGCAGGAATTTGCCCTGGGGCAAAGTACGAACGCTCCGATGGTATCACTTGCATTCCAGTCTGTGACCTGCAAACAGTTTAGGAAATGGTGCACGCACTTTCGTCTTTAAAGTAGGCCACTTGGCAGCTTATATTATTTATTTGTTTTTGTCTTCAAAATATCTTGGTGCAGGCCCATGCAGCACGGTTGCCGTGCAAAAGGATTTTTTAAAAATGTATTGATGGACAGAATTAATCTTTGCTACTTTAAAAAGTGTTTAAAAGTTCCATCAAAATAATTGAATGATAATTAACAAACATTTGTCTTCCTTAAGAATATCTTTTCCTCCAGTGCCCCATTATGGGACTGGGACTACTGGGACATGCAATATCAGCATTATGATAAGTTTATTATGATTGTGCACGAAATTCTAAGGAAAACTTAACTTGATTGAGGGGGAGGGGGAGGAATTCCATTCAGACAATAACATGCGCGGGAAAAGAAGGGCGGAGGGGGGAGCGGGGAGAGAGAGAGAGAGCAAGAGAGAGAGGGGGAGGGGGGAGTAAATGGAAGTCTTTTTATCTCTGTTTTCCCACATCCTGTGAGCGCCTGCAAACGCGGCCACCCAATTTGAAAGAATGAGAGGAATGCGCCCGTTCCGCCCGGCGCGCTTTGATGCGCAGCCAGTGGAGAAACAACTCAAATAAAGAGTCATCGTGTCAGACTTCACTTCGGCCAGTAAACCTGTGTGTTTAATGTGCAAATAATCAGGTACACGGCAGGGGGGCGGAATAGCGGGGACGCACTTGATGAACTCCACTCTTTGCGCAAAAATGTTTTCACCAAGCCGAATAAACGCTTTAAGTGCAACTAAAAGCACCCGTCTTTTTTGTTGTTGTTGTTTTTGCAGACACAACAAAATACATATGAAATATGGTTACTTTAAAAGGCATTTAACCAGTTTCTACTTTACTTTACATTAACTGCCAGTTTTTCCCGCGGAAAAACGAGACTGGGGGCCACCGGGTTTACATTTGCATTTTCCCTCCAAGTGGAATTCATTATTACTACAGCCCTCTATTTTTCTTTTAGCGCGTTTTTTTTTATTCCCGCCACGTCTGTGTCTGGCCCAGCCCGTCATGCCTCTATTTTCGTTGTGATATTGACGCACCGCGCAGTCCTATTGGCGCAGGGGAGCGGAAAGAGCCGGTGACGCATGTGGTGGGGGGGTTGGGTGGGAGGAGGGTGGTGACGCCCTCTTACTACTGCGATATAATCGTCCTCCCCCATTCTCCCTCTTCCAAGAGCCGGTTTTACTGACGGAGGCATTAGCTCGACGCGCCGTCTTCTCCGCGTTACTGTTTACAAAACATTACGGACACCAGCTGTGCTTTGCGTTGTTTTTGTTTTCCCTCCCACGAGAACTCCGTTATCCACACGGCGGGACGAGCTTTTTCGGTGGGGCTACATTCCCCGGAGTGTCTTTTGCTTTTATCCGGATGAAAGGATCCTCGCCGCGGTACTGATCCGTGCAACGTGGAGCTTAAGCTGAAGGCGGGAGACGGGAGCGTCCTACAACCGGAATAACGCACGAGGCGAAGAAGAAGAAGAGCGCGCGCGTGTGCTGGATCTCCTGTGAGAAATGCTGCTGTCCAAACTCAATTCTCTGGCCCACATCTCTGCCGTAGACATGCCGGCGAAAATCCAGCACCAAGTCCACCAAGGTTAGACGCCCTTCTTGTCTCCTGTCCGCCGCTCCTTCTCAAGGACGGCGCCTCGTTTGGCGCTGCAGTTGTCCCGGCACGTCTCGGGTTTAGCTCGGTGTTGACCGGCCGTGTCTGCGCGTGTTTCCTAACAGGGAAGGAGAGGGAGCCGTTCGAGAAGAGCTACCAGGTCGGCGCGGTGCTGGGAAGCGGCGGCTTCGGCACCGTGTACTCCGGCACGCGGACCGCGGACGGAGCTCCGGTCAGTACGCATTCGTGTGTTTTCCCTTTTTTTAATGTGCGATATGTTTGGTATTTGTGAAACGTGCCGCCTGACGCCGCGTCTTCTCCGCCCCGCTAGGTTGCTGTCAAACACGTCGCCAAGGACAGAGTCTCCGACTGGGGAGAGCTGGTAAGAAAACCCATTTACGACCGCGTTCGCATCGACCGGCACACTGCGCAGCGGGCGGGTTTTGCGCGCACGTAGTAAACGCTAACAGCGCGTCGCTCCTCTCTGCAGCCTAACGGATACCGGGTCCCGATGGAGATCGTGCTGCTGAAGAAGGTCTGCACGGGCTTCCGCGGCGTCATCAAGATGCTGGACTGGTACGAGCGGCCGGACAGCTTCATCATCGTCATGGAGCGGCCCGAGAACGTCAAGGACCTGTTCGACTTCATCACGGAGAAGGGCGCGCTGCCGGAGGAGCTGGCGCACAGCTTCTTCCGCCAGGTGCTGGAGGCCGTGCGCCACTGCCACGGCTGCGGGGTGGTGCACCGCGACATCAAGGACGAGAACATCCTGATCGACCTGCGCAGCGGCGAGGTGAAGCTCATCGACTTCGGCTCCGGGGCCCTGCTGAAGGACACCATCTACACGGACTTCGACGGTGAGTCACCGCGCGGAAAGAAGAAGAGTGCTGATGGGGATTTTTTTTTTCTTTTAGTAACGTCGGTGCTTCATTTTCTTTGCCGTGGTTTAGTCAGGCAGCAATTCCTAGGTTGTGTCATCAGTCCCCCCCCACCGATCCCCCGATTCCCCCCCTCTCCTTCCCTCAGGACTATTAATATCGCCTCGGCAGCGTAGCTTCTGCTCTGGCTCCCCCTGTAGGAGGGAAGCTGCATTTTTTACAACTCAAAGTTTGTAAACAAAGTCACATGTCGCCCCTCCCACGCGCACGCGCGCAGCACGCCGGCAGTAAACTGTTTTGTTTACCGTTGAAGCCTTTCGCGCCCTGCCCCTTTTTTGTTTTCACTCCGCAACACAATAAACACGTTACTAAAAATGTGTTTTTATTTCCTCCCCCACCTGACAGGCACGAGAGTGTACAGCCCACCAGAGTGGATCAAATACCACCGCTACCACGGCCGCTCCGCCACCGTCTGGTCCCTGGGCGTCCTGCTGTACGACATGGTGTGTGGGGACATTCCGTTCGAACACGACGAGGAGATCACCCGAGGGCAGGTCCTCTTCCGGAGGAGAGTCTCCACAGGTGAATTTGCGCGGCAGCCCGCTGCTTTTACGGCCGCGCTCCATTCCGCGCTTCCGTACTTATTGTTTCCCCTCCCGCTCCTCCAGAATGTCAGCAGCTGATCAAGTGGTGCCTCTCCCTGCGGCCGGCGGACCGCCCGTCTTTCGAGGACATCGTCAACCACTCGTGGATGCAGAGCGCGGCCGCCCCCTCGGTACCGTCCCTGCTGCAGACGGAGAAGACGGCGGCGGAGATCAGGCTGCACACCATCGGCCACGAGACGGCGGCATTCGCGTCCGCCCAGGTGGCCGCGGCCCGGTGAGGGTTCGCCTCTGAAAACGGGACCGCGCCGTGACGCTAGAAGAGACCATTACAGAGAAAGACTTGTGTAACGGACCCAAAGCAGAGAGGGCAAGACGGAGGGCGGCTGAAGGAAACCGAGGTCGTGACACCGCCGCCCCGGACCCTCTCTCACCGCCCCGGCCTGTAGGAGGGCGCGCTCCGCAACGCTTTTGGGAGGCTTGCGTCGAGCAAAAAACGCAGTGCTGGCGCTCGCCGCTGTGCCCAGACGGCAAGCGGGCGGCGCGCACGCGTACACCTTTCAAGTGCCTTCTGCGAGGTTGTCGCGGGGACCCTGAAAATACTTGAATTTGTGAGAGTAGAACGGCAGTTTTTGTTCTGTTTTTTTTTTGCCAAGAGAAAGTTGAAGCTCCTCACTGTACTAGGCTTTATATTTTTTTTATTTTCCTACTTTCTTCCTCTCATGGGCCTAGATCAGTAAAGCCTATGTCATCCACAAGCACCGCTATCACTACTTCACTAGCAACCAGGAAACCTCACAGCTCCGGGAGCCACTCGTGCAAACAAGACGGGGGGGAAACAAAAAGAAAACACTGGACTCGCCCCCTTTTACTACAGCGTGCCCGACCCTCCCGTGCACGCACACGAGCGCGCGTGAGGTCACACCGGCGCTGAATGCACACCACAATGCAAACCTCTGCTCATCGCTGTTTTGTGTTCGATGTTCAGCCAGTGCCTCACACAGGTCTTAAAAGTCCGTTGGGCACGAGAATTGTAAATAAAGATATTTATTATCGCAGCTGCTTTTTTTCACACACATCGACGACGCAGAATATATTTATTTATTTAAAGAGAATTTTTTGGGGGGGGCGGCTGCTGGCGCGCGTCTCATTCCAGTCACCGAAGGGCCCAAACAATTATTTAAACGCCCCCCCCACCGGCCAAATTTATTTATGGCTTGAGGATTTTATTTCCTATTGAAGAGCAGATGCGTGTGTTTGTTTGTGTGTGTCATGTAAATAACGTGTAAATAGTCCCCAAAAGTACTTCCATCACAATGTGTCGATGCGACGAGTCTACTGACAGTAACTGTTACTGTTGTCTGCTTTGGGAGCGGGTTTGTTCAGAGTGTGTGTGTGTGTGTGTGTGAATGAGAAAAACTCTGGTTACATGGCTGCTGCCTGGCTTTCTTTTTTTTTTTTTTTTCAGTCAAATTAGAATTGCCAGTTGTGTTAGAAACTATTTTTATACAATTTCAATAAATATTTTTTTAAACAATGACCCCTGACTCCCTTGTGTTGCTTCATCTAACACTGTGTGTAAGTTGTGACCTCTACACGTAGTTGCGTTATAAACCATCGGTGATGCAAAACCCGTCAGATCAAAGTGCAAAGTAACAAGAAAAGAAATGTGTCAGGATTGAAGTTCAAAGAAAAGCAGCACATACACTTTAAGACAGACTAGGTCAGGTTGTTATATATGTTTCTCGGCAGATTTCCTGTTTCCTGATACCTTTTTGTAAAGACAAGATAAAGATAAGCGTGCCGCTAGAAGACTTTTTTTAGTGACAGAAAATTCCAAAAGGTCAACAATCTACTACCTAAAAACAAACACGGCCACCATTACCAATAACTCATCAAACTCAACATGCTCTTATTGAATTGGAGTTCTGGGCAGGGTGATCTGACATGGTTGACCTAAAAGCATCGACCTCATGAGTGACCTGAACCTGACCGAAAACTGGAGCACCATCACATTCAACATGAACCCCGTTCAACATGTCAGGATTTCATCTTCATTAAACTGCTGTTAGAAGCAATGGAGAAGTTTTGTAGATAGTCGTTTTCGTCGGATGATACTTTCTACTCAAACACAACTTTTCTGAGACCCCCACACGACTCTGACAGCTTTATGGTCTATTTGACTCTAAAAGGACATTTTCTAAATGAACATCATGCTGTACTCAAAAAGAATATAGCAGCAGAGATTGAGACCATAGAATCTTCTTTATAGCGTTTAATGAGGTAGTAAATCAGGTAGGGTCATTTTATCACACACTTATCGTCAATGAACTTCTTTTTGCACCCAGAGGACACAGTCCACTGGGCCAAACGGCAGGTTGCCACCTGGTTTCACCTCACTCACAAGCAGCAGATGCTCATGACATTAACAGCGGAGAGCGGAAGCTTTAATCAGTGGCGTCGCTCCAGGGGGACTCCCGCCAATCTTCCTTCAGGCAACCAACCTACAGCAAAAAACAACGATCGGGCCCCCGTTTGTGGACCTTTGGGTGCACACAGTGTGTATACCAGGTGTGACATGATTGGAAATGCTGTGGACAAGTCATACTTGTACCAAATCAACAACCTGCATGGGCTCAATCCAACTTGCTCAATGTATTTTTATATCAGAAAATAAATAAAATGTCCTCCGTAGCATGAATTCAAAGAGAGGTTTCAGTCGCCAATACTCTTTCTGATGTGCTGTTGGCTTTCTTCTGCAACTACTTAGACAACATGCAATTTCCCTGAAGAGATTACAGCGCATCAGAGACCACAGGTAGTTTCCGCGAATGACACCGCCATTCATTTCCCCTCTCATTCCGAGAACCGCATGTCACTCACACTGAGATATATATATATATATATGTACATTCTTAGAATCTCTATGTACTAATTACATAGAATCTCTCTTTGGTTTTTCTTCCTCGCAATGATCTTGAACACAGAAATTCGTAGTGATACATACTAAATAAATACGGACTGGCAACTGATGACGTCACCCTATTTAAAGTGAATGGGGACCTGCACCCTGTAAACACACTTTGTGAAGTCTAACGATGTAAAATCAAGAATCCGACATAGTCCGCCATGTTGTTCACTCAAGGGGCGTGGTTAACCACCGCCAGTTCAGATGTATTGTTACGAATTTGTATGTTCAAGATTTTCGTATACATTTTTACGAACAAGTTTTGGAGAATCACGTTGCCAAATTATTAAAAGTGCAAATGTGTAACTGCTGGATGTATAAACAACAGTTTGTTGAGTTCACCATTGGCCTAAAAGGTCAAATCTGCCTACTGGCACTCAAAAAGCTCCCTTTGGTTAATCTGTGCGTAAAACAACAGTGCAACAACTATTTGCATTTTTTGTAGCACAAAGTTTGGCGCCGCACTACGCAGCGACTCCTCGATTCAATTCAATTCATTTCATTTTATTTTGTATAGCCCAAAATCGCAAATTACAAATTTTCCTCAGAGGGCTTTACAGTCTGTACACATACGACATCCTCTGCCCCGAAACCCACCATCGGCACAGGAAAAACTCCCCAAACAATGAAAAAACCCTTACAAGAGGGAAAAAAGGGAAGAAACCTTTAGGGAGAACGTCAGAGGAGGGATCCCACTCCCGGGATGGACAGACTACAATGGATGCCATGTGTACAGAATGTCAACTTAAAGGTGATCCACCTTGTTTCTAGTTCACCTTTCATATTTGGATCCATCTTCTCACCTAACTCTTGCTAACGAAGCGAAAACCATCCAACTATGAATCTATAAGTATTCATCTGAGGCACTTGTATCGTAACGTTGGGGGCCAACTGTGGTCTGACGGGTCCTCGAGCGTCTCTTGTTTTCCCTCTGGAGGAACTTAACATGCAAACTCTCTCGTTGAGTCAAATCGAAAGCTGGGTGATCGCCCTCCCCACCCTCCCCACACTCCCCCCGCGGCCCCCCTCCAAAGTTCATTTGACTGTGGTCAAATACTGAGTCATCGCAGGGGACACAAAAGCCGTCTTATGCTCAGCTTTGAGGAGAAAAGACACGCAGATGAGCGGCGATGAGTCAATTGTGTCCTTGGTTCCTTTCTCTCACGCGCCTTCTCCACTCACCCTCTGCGGGCGTTAATGAAATGAGACGCCTCGCGCTCGCCCCCCCCCCCCCCCCCCCCGCTGAGCGCTGATTGGCTCGTCTCCGCCTCGTTCCCGTAAGCGCGCCGCGCCTTTTCATGAGAAAGAAGAAGACAACACAGCTGTTGCGTAACCGCCCTCCTCCCTGTTCCAACTGCTGCGCACTTAGCCGGAGCTGTTGGGTAATGTAGTAAGGAAATACACCCCCCCTCCGACCCCCACGCCCCCCGCCAGCCTCCCCCCTTCCTCCTCTTTAACGATCTCTCCCTGTCACCGGGCTGTCTCCCGATGCATGATGAATGCACGCGGACCCACACGTTCTCACGTGTGCGCACTGGTCTGCTCTGTGGCCGCTGACGTTGAGAAAAACAAACGAACTCGTGCATGTGTTGTGAAATTGGCCATGCGGTGAGGGGGGGGGGGGGGGGGGGCGCAATAGATCAAACCAAAGCGGGGACGATCATAAACGGAGACGGTTACTGCGTCATTTGCAGGGAAGACACACAGCACGCGAGGGTTCATTCCACGATACTTATGAGGGTATTTAGTTGACCTCCAGTCATTGCTGCGACCCCAACTCCTAATATCCCCCCTAAGGTGGAAGGTGCATTTGGTCCAGTACTGTACTCATGAACTGGTTGTACTTTACTTGCTCCATTTGTGCAACTTTGTACTTCTGTTGTTGTTGCAACAAAAACACATGATTTGGTCCAGTGCTTGAAATGGAAAAAGGGCATTGAAAATCCGGACGTCAGCCTAGTGTGTGTGTGTGTGTGTGTGTGTGTGTGTGTGTGTGTGTGTGTGTGTGTGTGTGTGTGTGTGTGTGTGTGTGTGTGTCACACACCCCGCACGCTTAAGAGCAGAAAAGGTGCCGGTACTTACTTAGGAGTAAAATGTACCCACTTTGATTTGGTCTTAAACTGGGATCCACAGTCTGTGTGAGATCAGTGCTGCAGGGGTGACGTGCCTCAGTTATTATCATACACAACTGGTTCATTCTTCAACTTCAATTTCTTTTCATTTAGCAATATAGTTTCTTTGCATAGTGCTACACAAGGACATGTTCTGCTCTCAGGCATCAATCGTCTGTGTACTTCCAGCTGATGGGACGAAGGCTCCGATTGGCCTGTCTGTCGTAATGCAGAACTTTTTAGGGGTTATTCCAACGTTTGTTGCTGTGTCTGTTGCAAAGGTCGTAGAAAGACAACAGAAAGAACCATCAGTAACTGAAGTTCCTGAAAACACTTCCCATAGTTCGACTCTGGATTGTTCTTTTTCAGAAAATTGATGCAACATCACAATCATGAAAACTAATACTGATATTAAGTAGTGGCTGCATATTTACAACACGTCAGATTTACAAACACACAAATACACACATGAAGGGAATGATGGCTGCTGGCCAGTCGCCGTCTGTGTCACCTTTTCCAGCAGAAGTGAGGGTGCGATTCTCCAATAAAAGATCAAACTGAACCGCCTCCTCACGGAGCAACACGATGTTCCAGTTGTCCCTTTTGTGGGTGTGTGTTGGGGGGACCAGACTGTCGGGCCTTCCTCGTTGCTATGCTCAATCCTATTACGCATCTGAGGAAGAAAAAGAGGTTTTCCAGAGATCAGCTCGCAGTTTCCATCACTTCACAGAGGAATGAGTCCCACGGTGATGTCGTGGTTCAAGGTGGGTAAATGGCCACAAGCTGCCGATGGTCACAAGGGATCCAGATATCTTCATAATGGAGGAGATGGGTTGTATATATATTTTTTATATTGGCAAGGAATAATACATTCGCCTCTTTCCAGAGCTTTTCTGAGATATGGTACGTAGTTCATGCTAGATCCCAAAATGGCAGTTGGATGGTCACCACATTAGCCAATTATAACCTTAAAACATTGTTTTTTTAGTTGGGTTGAGTACGGTTTAAAAAGGGACAATGCCATTAGTAACAGCAGCGACATTAAAGGGATACTAGTACCAATACAGCAGGAAGAGGCTGTGTGTGCTGCACAGAAGTGTCTCAAACTTGCAAAATGAGTCACACATACAGAAGTCTATGAGAAAATGACTTTTCTCTTGATTAACTCTCTGTAAACATGAGTTCATAGTTTCAATCTCTAGTTTTACGTGTTCATCCAAACAGGAGGAGGTTAATCTACACTCTAAAAAATGTCACCGTAAATTAGCGGTATTTTACTGGCAGCAAGGATGCCAGGTATTTACCGTTTTTTTTACGGTATAATACCGTAAATGTTTTTTACACAATGTTACCATAAAATGGATTACTGTATGTTACCGTAAACTTGAACCAATTTTACTGTGAATTAACTGCCATTTACTGTCAGTCGACGCTAGTAACTTACTGTTTTATTTACAGTGCCCTACCGTAATATACGGTATGTTGTTGTGTATTGGATTACAGTTTGTTACCATACGATTACTGTTTTTGTGTTATAAATACCAGAAAGTTACCGTTTACTTATAACCGTATACTTTTGCATTTAATTCCCCACAAATTAAAGAAAGACAACCAAACTCATTTCGGTCATAGTGGTTGGAGTTTATTAGATGCCTTTAAGACAGAAATGTTCGGCATTTGTACAACAATACGCTATGGAACACTTTCAATTGACCCCAGCAAGCGGCTGGCGTCCTTAATCCAGTGCCTCTGTAAAAAAAACCAAAATAAAATATTTAGAAACACTCACTGAAAAATATTAAAATTACAAAGTTGAGGAAGACAACAAGATGTAAGGAAAGAGAATGTTAATCATGCTAGGCAAATAACACTTCCTCCGAAACTACTCCAATGTTGAACTGCACTGACAGGTGTTCTGGATGAACTGAGATTACACGTCTGACGTCACGTTCAGGAGCAGTCGGTCACGATTAACACTCAAATGACTTTTAGGCAATGAACACTTTAAAAAAATATTTATAATCTTTACATTCCAGCCACTGAAACGACAGCGAAGGCGGCGCATGGGATAGGGAGCGTGTGCTGTGCAGCGCAAGGTTGGTGGTTTGAATCCTGCTCCCTATACCAAGTTGAAGTGTCCCTGAGCAAGACACCTAACCTCCAAATACTCCACATAAGTTTATGTCAAACCATGGGCATTTTGGATAAAAGTGACAGCTGCATGTATAGTAACAGGACCTGTTTTTCAGTGGCTGACGTGGGCTTCCATACATTAACCTACAACAGATGTAGATCGTGATTCACCGCACTTGTATGTGTATTTCCACCACTTCATAAAATATATGTAACATGCAGTTGAATTACGGTAGTCTGCTGTTATTGTAAATTGACAGCTTTATCTGTTTATTCATGACATTGGCCGTTAATTTACAAGCAAGGGATGGAAATTTAACTGTATGTTACAGTTATTATACATACTGTAAGATACCGTTGAAATGCACCGTAAATTTACAGCAATTTGTTACAGTGTAAGGTTAATAATATTCATCATGGAATAGCAATTGCTAAGAATTGAACCATGATTAAGCCTTGTAATACTAGTTTACCATTATGGGAATGATAGTGATACTATACATTCAATACTGCATGAAAAACAACCTTCACCACAGTTTTTGGAGCATTTATCTTCATACGAACTGAATACCCTATTTAGTGCTGAAGGTATACATACGCCGTATATGGGTGTATCATTGCCTATGTGGTCATTTTTGCATTGATGTCCAGTTTCTACATCTCCATGGTATCTTATGAAAGGGTTATCTCTTACAGACTCCTCTGTGATATTATATTAAATTGCATCATAATGCTCTAAAAGGGTGTTGCATTGAACACACAGAGAACTAATGGCAATGTGAACACCTTTTGAAGACCAGACCGTCTCAAATAATTGAAGCTTTTGAAGGTCAGAGAGTGCATATATCTCTGTTAAGGAGGCTCTGCCTCTTACAACACACAACGCAAAGGGAACAACACAATAATGGATTAAATAACCATGCGATGCCAGTTAGCCCCACCTGTGTCGTTCTCCAAGCAGGAAAGAACACACACACAAAAAGAAAATTAAAAAAGCAGACCAGCTGGTGCCAATGCTATTTATTGGATGTGCAGAAGGACGTGTTTACCCCGTCAAACTGTACTATATGCTTTCTTAATTAATATTGCACTGGCCTCACAGTCTTAATTTACAAACATATCCTTTGCAAACTTCATCCTAACTAGAGCACAGAGCAATGCAATATTATTGGAGCACCAATAACGGTACATCTTAAGATTCAGTGCAAAAGGAAAAAAAACAGCAGCATGAAATGAATGAATTCCAACTGGGCAGAGCGGCATTTTGTCCATTATGGTGTAATGTCGTTTGTTGCTTCACTAGGTAGGAATGTTGTGCTCTGCCTGCGTAAATTCCACTTGTCCACCTTAATTTCAGACGACACGCAGTCACTGCTTGTTCTCAACTTGTAGCCACATGAAGGTGAATCATTTTTATGAATGATTCACAGAATAGAAGAGGGGTGAAGAGAGTGGGCGGACAGCTCTGCGCCCCACCCAGGCGCTGCGCTCCCACGGTTCGTTCGCGGCCATCCCGTGCCGTGTTACAACTCCCTGATTGACAAGCCCGGACACGGAGGGAGTGAGGAGGTCAGGGCAGGAGGTATGAAGGGGGTTTGGCTCCATAAGCACACAGGCACCGTCAAGGTGTTGCAACCCCACCCACATCAACCGTATTGCTGGAAAGAGATTATAGGAATCAGAGATTGGTGCATACGTAGATGACTGCAGGACCGCAGTCAGATACAAGTTAGTTCATCTTCTTATAAGAAGAACATGGGAACATCATCACTTGACTTGACTGTGTGAACTTACACAACAGCCCGTTTCCATTCACATGTTTTACATTCCATAGCACCTTCATCAATAGTAAACATAGTTGTCATGCTTGCGCAAGGTGTCTTTCGCCTTTGTGTGAAGAAGAGGTGATGCCGTAAGAGATAGTGGAAACGCCCTTTTCGAATATGTTCTGGCGCAGCAAAAATGCATGACTAATCAGATGTTTCTGCTTGAAGTTTCCCAAGTTATTCCCACAACATGCAAATGCTTTTCTTTGTCTCCTAAAGGCATGAGACTTTCTCATCAAGCAATACCAGCTGACGTAAAAGAACAGTTCAAACTTGTCCATATTATAAACAAATTCCTGAAGACCTCCCTTCACGTTCTCTCTTGTAGGTTACGAGACTTGTCTTTCTTTTTACTCACGTGCATACATCACGTGTGCTATCATGAAATCCTCTTTTTGTTGTAACTGTTCAGGCAGTCTCGGTTTCGGTTGTTTGGTCCAACCCAGGCTTGGATCAACTGCTTTCCCACCGACCAAAAGGAAGGAGCAAACGGACCCGGACTTGTTCTCGACAAACAGGTTTGTTGGGACATTTATTTCGATTAGGGCTAGCAGGACAAGAATATCCAGTTATGAGGATACGAGTTCTTCTCTCCTCTATCATACCAGCACAGAGGCCAGTTAAGCCGAGGAAGGAATCCTGAGCCGAGGCCCGCTGAAGCTTCTCACTAGTCAGTTCTCTTTTATTTGCTTTAGTGTTTTTCCCAGGACTTATTTGGAACTGTGGGAGTGAAGGAACTTGCTGCGGCTCTGTGTTTGTCTTCAGGATGCCTGTTGGGTTTCCAGGGTAGTGGGAGTCTGAGCCAGGGGTGACCCTGACTTTCTCCTCTGCTAATTCCCTGAGCAGCTGATAGGCTGTGGGAGGGTGGGGGGGGGGGGGGGGGGGGGGGGGAGGCAGCGGAGCCTTGAATCTGAAAGGTCATGGGAAGGGGAGGTCGAGGAAGCTCGGAAGGAAGAATGAGGTTGGGACAAAACCACCCGAAAAAAAGGCTCCTCATTCATGGCGCTGTGTGTTGGACCTGCGACGTGTCTTCCTATTTCTTGTCCCTATAAATGTCCACCGGCTGCCCGCCGTCGCCCCCAAGGAAACGCAAAGGGCTTTTTATATTGTCCACATTGTGGAAACAGCGCAAAGGGTGGTCTAGAAATGCAGTTTTGGAGTTTGAGGTGGAGCAGGTGGAGAAAACTGAGGAAGAAGAGGTGTCCGGGTTGAGCGATAAAATATACCGCTGGAAGTCCTAAGAGAGTGGTATTGATCTTCTCGTCTAACTCTCAGCAAGGAAAAGGAAGGAGTGGGGGGGGGGGGACACACACGCCGCATTCCTATTGGCTGACTCAACGGCTTGCACACAGCGCCGGCTGCTGCCACCTCCTTCAAGGGAAAAGGTCAGCGTGCTCTCCCTGTCTGTCAGCAAGTGAGAATACAAACACACACTGAAATGCAACGCAGGCGTCCTCCGATGTTTCAGCAAAGGAGCTCGGGTGAGTGCATGTCACTCTTCGCCGTTGTGAAAGAGAACAAACTGCATGATTGCCCCAAGATAAAATAATTGTGGCGGAACCTTTTTCTTTCACAACTATCACATTTGCCAAGAGGTTGCAAGTGGTAACAGAGCGATAATGATAATTCAGAGGCTGGATGAGTAACAAAAATAAACAGAAATGGGATTAGCCAGCCTGCAAATGCAATTAAAGTGTTCCACCTTTGCACTTTTACTTGTCTCTTCCTGTCAGTCTCAACTAATATTTGTCGTGCTTCCCCGCCCACATGGATTCCCACCAAGCCCTCCCCCCTCACGCTGCCTTCCCGTAAAGACATCGCCTCGCACTCTTCCTCATTCCTGAAAAGCCAATAAAGAAATCGGATGTGGCAATGCTTCCGCATGATGAACAATGCAAGCACCGGAGCGTGCAATCGATAAAGACGGTTTTATGTTTCAAAGAGGAAAGAGCTCAATCTTCTTCTTCTTCTTTTCAACCAGACAAAAACAAAACAGTTCAGGCGGGTTTCGGGGAGTCTGTGAAACACAACGTATAAAAAAGTAGGGTAACGAACATTTAGGAAACAACGGAAAAAAATACCCTGACGAAGCATAAGCAGGATGCCTAAACTGACCAAACTGCACTACATGTAATTGGTGTCAGTGTGCAAACTTACTGAAATTATTCTCTTGCTAAAAATAAAGTTCTTTTTAGAGAACTACAGTTAACGTGCAGTCATGTGATATCAACAGCAGGAAGTGGTAGCGTTTCTTTTCTTACAATGCATAAGTACTTCTTATAAATGAGTTAATAACTTACTAGGTTATATGTTACTTAATATATTACTACAATTAATCAGTTATTAAGCCAGGACATTTGTGTTTCAGGCTTTTCCATCTGGTTCATTTTTAAATCTTCGTCAGGTCTCCACCACTGTCATCTGGAAAACACAAAGCAGTATTTAGCAAGCATTAACAAGACTAAATCAATTGTGAAACTCAATGCAATATCTAATTGAGCATTGCTATTATGTAAGACAAATCAAAACCCATGAACCGACTTCCCAGGAAACAACTTGGTCAGCTGTTAGCAACAAAACTACTTGCTGACGTGTAGAAAAAGATCCGGTGCATTTCACTCCGTTAGGAACCTTCCTAAGCAAAAAGTGACTCTTCATATCCAGCGACTGTCTGAGCCATATGTGACATCTCTGCACCATTCCCTCTCATTCCCAGTACGGTAACTTCATTTCATAGGCTGCAAAATCAACAACATGGTGAGGGCTGTATTCCAAGATGGCGACGGCAACGGCGCCACAACATGCCTTCATAAAAGCAGTTGACAAACCAATGCGAGACTTCCTACTGACGGCGTCCACTTCTCCTCCACGGTAGCGTCACATGGCATAAAGCCGTCGGTATAGATCACCCAAAGTTACAAAAGTCCCGTGTTTCTTCAACCCCTCCACGTCCCTGCTGTCCGCCACCTTCACACACAACCCTCAAAATGTTGTTGCTGTCATACCTCTTAAACACGTTCATAATCCTTCAAATGTAACAAATAACTTGCTGTGGTTTTACCACCTTGTGTTGTCAACAATGATATTTGTGTCGTGCACATATTTAATGAATCCTCCCGGTGATCAAGCTGCTTGCGACACCTTCTCTTCTCTATGGGCTCCTTTTCCGTCAGGGAATAGAAGAATGCAGTGAGCTGCTGAGGGCCGTCTTTCCGTCTCCAGCCGGGCTGAAAGGAGCTGCTGAGTAGGGAGACGCTGTCAGTAGCCGCTGACCATCAGTTACATAAACCCCCCCTTTCCTCCCTGAACTTTCCATTCGGACTCTTTGTTAATCAAGTCATTAATAGAAGAGGAAACTGGGGATTATGCGGTCAGCAGTTTATAGTAATGAAGAACTTTGAAAAGGTACAAAAACAGGAACTGACCTTGACTCTTGCTAGATGTTTGTGTGTTAGTTGTGCTTCCTCTGAGTCAGGTAGACAAAGCTGTGTGTGTGTGTGTGTGTGTGTGTGTGTGTGTGTGTGTGTGTGTGTGTGTGTGTGTGTGTGTGTGTGTGTGTGTGTGTGTGTGTGCTGTGGTTGGAATGTCAATGGGAGTTCCTATGTGTTGAAATGGTCTCTCACTGTCTCCACTGTTACTGGCTCCATTCACGACAGCAGACATGATCTTATCGTCAAGGGGGGGTGATGTTCCACGTCAAACTGTGCGAATAGGCCCGTATTAATCCTACAAATATCAACGTGTGCTCACTGTAGTGTCAGTGACAGTGAGCACAGACATACAGACCATGTGGGGATAATGAGTCGGATCTAAAAGGAGTGTACTCAAGCCTTCATCCTGATTTAGCCGAGCAGTATAATTCGCTCTCACTGGAGTCTGCCGGCAAACAGCCTTCTAATCTGGCAGCAGATTACCATGGAAACGTTCTTGTTGTGAAGTGATGGCAAACTCTTGCGTGATTATTTGGTAATTCTTCATCTGGGTCAAAGGTGAGCACCGGGTGATGAACAAATAAACAGGGTTTTGCAATGTGAACCTGAAACCTGAATCATGAGGTAGTCATCAGTGTTTGTGTGAGTGCAGGAAACAAAGGGTTTTACAATTTGACACCAGCTCGCCGAGATTACAACCATGCTAGCAGCACAACGGCAATGCTAACATGCTAACCATTAGCATGTTAGCATTCTTCACCATGTTGGCCGTCTTAGTTTAGAGTGCTAGAATGGTGACATTAGACTATTTAGCGCGAAACACAAAGTGCAGCTAAGGCTGATGGGAAAATCCGTTTTTAAGATGAAGGTCACCTGAACTTCTTCTCTAAGGTTCTTGGAGTTTGAATCAATGCTTTTTGGACATTGACATTCAGACCTTGTCACGGTGTGGTTCACTTGCTGTCTTATTTTGTAGTTTTCTGCCACTCGTGTCCGCGGGTAGCTTCACTTCCTGCCTTGTCCTGTCGTCCCCTGTGATCGTCTGATTGTTTCCACCTGTGTCCAATCACCTGCACCTCCCTAGTGGTTTGCAGTGTGTGTCTCTTGTCACTGGTCGCGTCATTGTCTATTGTCCTGGATGTTCCTCGTTCCTGCCAGCCTTTTTCCCCCCGATACTTGTAAGTGTTTTTGCCCATTGGCCTTTCCTTTATTTTGCCTTTTTCACTATTAAAGTCGTTTTTCGTTAAAACTCTGCATTTGAGTCCTGCCTCCCACGCACCCCTGACAGACCTGGTGGTTGAGTCAAGTTTTCTTCAACATTATTCAAATTCATTTACGTCTGTACCAGATTTCTTGGCAATATATTCAAAGCGTATTTCCCTAAAACCCCTCAAAAGTCAGAGGATCGCCACAGCTGGTACGTGATTCATCCTCTGAAGATCATGAACATCTGCACTAAGTACAATGGCAGACAATCCAGGGGGGTGTTGAAGTATTTCAGTCAAGTGGTGGACTGAACAGGTCAGCTGACCCAAGGGCCTCCCTAACATGGCTAAAAACAAGGTTATTTTTACACAGGATTTCCTTTGATGCATTCCAGTTTTAGCGTAAGATCGCCTCCACAAGTGTTTGTTTGGAGAAGGCGCCTTTATTTTTAGCACAGCTTTGAGAGGGATGCCAGTAACTCTGCATGTCCCTAGATGGAAGTTAACAAAGATACACGTATTCGGAGCATTCAAGGAAGGAAAACAAACTGTATTGTGTTACCTTAATAGAAGATTGGGAGTGTGTCTCAATGATGATGTAAAAAGCAGAGGCACAATGGGAGCAAGGGGAACACTTTTCGGCCACTGACGGTGTTTAAGGGACGTAGCGGAGGTGGTGGGGAAGACTAAATCCTACATGTCCTTGTAAATCCAGAGTATAAGTATACATACGTACCCCTTGCATTTTACAAGAAGCTGCTGTTGATTAACTACAGTGACACACACACACACACATATGTCCAAATCCCTCCGACGTCGCTGCTCCCCAACACTCGTCTCGGCGGGAGAGCAGGGTGACTCTGACCCATTTCCTTCGTGCCGTGACCCACTTCCTGACTCTCTTCCCCTTGACTCTGCACACAAACACTCTAATCCACACACGCTGTACTGACACTCCGGAGAGAAACTGAGAGAGACTGAGAGAGGTCACTGGCTAAGTGCGCCAACAGTTGCATAACAGGCTTATTGCAGTGCGAATGTTTGGCCTGCAGCTGGGATATCAAGAGAAAACATATGAGGGAATTTCTGCTGAACTCTCTTATGCTGACTGCAAAAATGTAAATTAAGAAGCAGTTAGTTTTCCCCACCACTGTCCACACCGGCTGACGATTTAAATATGCAAACTCAGGCAAATGTGCCATCATATCAGTGGATTCAGGTAATTACGATGCGCCACACTGCAGGCCATTATGACGGCCCCTAAACGCTAGTTAGCTGTTATGAAGCACACACACACACACACACACACACGTGGGCTCGACATTGAATTGTATCAACACATACATTACACAGCAGTCAGCATTGCATATATCTGTGAATGACAAAACAAAGTTATAATAATTGACGTAAAGTCAGCATGTTATTTTGTTAGATTGCTACTGATATAAAACAGCAGCTGTTGGTGGTTTTGTCGCTTCAACCGTCGCAGTATAAAAGAGAAATTACGAGGTGTTCTTAGAAAGTGTGAATCAGCAGGCGGGTCCTTGAGCAAGGCAGCCATAACAGGTCGCTCAAATGGTGATGCCGTTTGTTGAAGGGAAATGGCAGCTTAGAGGTGCAGGATCACTCGCTCACTCACCCGTGCAAACACATAAACCGAAAGATCCTCCCGGCTGAGATACAAATCCGTTATAGAGAGAGGGGAATGTGCTTAGTGTGTAGGTACATTCTGTCTCACAACGAGGTACCCGTTAATTTGGGTATTAAATAATATATATTACCAGAAAGTCTCCCATTCATTGTCCGGGGAGCAGCTCCGCACCGTTTTGAGTGACTTCACAAATATAGATTGAACTTTCTGATGTTCCCCTTTTAAAGTAGGCGATCCGTATTTGACAAATGTAAACCAGGCTAACTGGCAAACTTCCCACTTCCCAATAACCTCACATTCACCCTCCCTCCGGGAAGACAGCTTCAGGGACCAAAACACAGAGGTATTTGTCTGTGGCTGCACTGGCAGCAGAAGCGTTTCCTGCGGGAGATTCTCCCGTGCTGACGCTCGCTGCTGACAGTGACCCCTTGTCTCTGTTTGATGACCCGGGCCGCTTTACCGGAAAGTGTCACTCTTGCAAGTCAGCAACAAAAATGTGCTAATCGCTAAGAAGGCACAAAAAAACAGTGGTAGCGTTTGGGTGTAGATCGGTGTTTGACGTTATGTAAGAGAGAGAACAGGTGTAAATGCCAAGATTGCAAGGGGTGATTGACCTAACGGCCCACAGGGAAGAGCAGGCAGCAAAAATAACGGCGGACAGGAAATGAAATGTGTCGCACAGCCGCTCCCTTGTCCACAAAGCGTGTATCTGATCGTGCAGGTGGCGGTGAAGTGTAAAGCGTGACCTTCACCACGACTTGAAAACAGGTCGAGGCGGACTGCTGTTCATGTCCTGAGTGAAACCAGAGGTCAACAGTTAAGCGACGTCAGCTGCACAGCTTTCTGGACCCGAGCCGTAACTGTGTCTCCTTTACATGAGCTCGCTTGTAGTGAACTTCTTTTGAAAGTTGAAAATGCGGCAGCATGCGCATGTACTGCTGACGTGCACATAATCCCTGAAAAGCGTTGCCTTGGTTACCTTATGAACTCTGCAGATCAGCCGATGTGTTTTTAACTGGGATTTAACATGCCTTAGCCTTTAACGCCACCCAGTGTTGGGATTTTGGAACTGCAAGCTACTTTATTTTGATAAGAAAATATAAGTTCTGTTGATTGATCAATAGTTTCTATATCGATGCGGCAGGGGGCTTTTTTTCTCGCTTCAGTAGCATTCGTATGTACAGGTAAATTTAAATATGTATATTAAAATGCACAATATATACAAAACAGGGACAAGGATATTAGATTTAATTAATTAATAAAACAATAGCGCAAAGATCTAACAGACGAACAAGCAGCAGCGTAACTGTGTTGTAGTAGCGTGAATGATTTGTCTCAGGCAGGAATGAATGTACGATACAGGACATGAAACAACCAGAAAGCAGCCAATCGAATGGTGAATTTATGCTATTTTGTTGAATTCATATATTTGTGAATCTGACTTGAGAGCCACCAACCTCACCGCATGGCACTGGTGAGATGTAACTCACATGTAACTTAGAAGTTGCATGTACAAGACTTTCCCTGTTTTTATTCTTCATACTTCTATTCTGTTTTAATGTTATTTACGTAATATATATTTTTAATCCACCACATATCTAGTATCTTAATGATATATGTAAGATTTAACATTAAAAATGTGAAATCCTGTTATAAAAATTTTTGAGTGATTCCCGGCCCTGGTGACTTTTGACCCTTCACAATAAAGCACTGTGTCTACTTGGGGGCCCTTAAATCATGTCTCGGATGTTTGTGAGTGTAAGTAGAGTGATTTCCTATCATGACTTACCAGAAGAGTCTGTTTAAATAGCTTTCTGAAGTTTGAAGGGGTCAAACTATTGACCAACAAGTAAAAATTCCCAGAATGACATTTGCGTTGCAGAACTTTTGGTTTCGTTTTCGTTTCTTTTTTAAAAACCACAAGTCTAAACCACCAAACAGCAAATAGTGTAATGTAATAAAAACTAAGTTGATTTTTGCTTGTGATACTTACATTTTTACTTAACTTTGTAATTTGTACGTATATGTTTTAATTGAGGCATTTACTTTTTGTGTAAGAGTTGACCCTTTCCTGGAGAAACCCAGCCTCAATCAGTCAATGAAATGTTTCCACTAAAATGGTTCTGTGCTGTCAGGATTTAAGCTCAGCCGTTGCTGAAAGGATTTTAGGCCCCGGGGAGCAAAAAGACCCAACATGCAAAGACATTTCACAGAAAAAAGTTGAACAGAACTGAAAACACTACAACAAAATTCTTTGTAAAATATTTCAGAATGTGCCTGGGAATGAAACTGGAGTGCTACTCAAGAAGAGGAATCATGGTTCTTCTAAACATATTTATTATGTGGACTATATATATTTTAAGACATAAAAAAAGGTAGAAAGGAAATACTCCAGATATCAGCAAAAAACCTACCCACAAGGATGACGAGACAATGTGCGTACAATGAGAGAGAATTATAATTTTAGGTTTTTATGCAATATATGCATTATCAAACTTGAGGCAAATTAAATAGAAACCTACAGACATCATAAAATAAAGAGGGAAATGTGTAATCGAGTAGCCCAAAAGAACACACTAAAAATCTAGGTTTTTAGGTGGTGATGTAATTGGCTGATCAGTTGCTTTATTTTTTTAAAATTAAATATATATTTTTCGTATTCAAATAATTATTAGGCATTAGTGTTATTACTTCCTGTGCGCATATATATATATATATATATATATATATATATATATATATATATATATATACACACACACACAGACACACACGGTATAAACACACACACATTTTCATATTCTTTCAGGAGAAGGGCAGCGTTAGAATTCCTCTCACTCGATGCATCATGTGATCTTTCATGAGTTAATTTCATTCCCGGGGATCCATCACAGGATCCATCTGCATCGTGCAGATCATCTTTTTTTGTTGTCTTGATTGTAAAAACAAGCAGCACTTGGCACAGTTTAAGTAATATTAACAGTTCAAATAAAGGCAATCGCTTGAACTTCAACTTCAGCTCTTTAACTCTTCTACTTTTTGCCAACATTGAGTTTAATTTTGTCACGAGCTGTGAACTTCAGAAACCTTCAAAATAAGATCCAATTCCCCCCATAACAGAAAGTCAGAAATGGAAGAGGAGTTCTAAATGGAATGGCATCATAGACCGGTCCTGGTCCCCGTATGGAAATATCGTATTTAGTCTGGATCATGATGCTCGAGCAGCATCTAAAAACGAGGTTGTCATGATCCCCACATGGGCCACAGCCTCCGAGCCGGAGACGACGTCAACACATCCGGAGGAATCCTGATGGAATGTCCGCTTCGTGTCACGATATCACGCTGCTCGAAGCCGGACGAAAACGTGACGGCACCCATGCAGGAGGAGGGGGGGGGGGGGGGGGGGGGGTTCTCAGACAAGTAGAGGGTTGTCAAGCACGGCCACGCCCGCTGCCACGCCCCCATCAGAGTGCTCGGAGCTCTTGGTCCTCAGCAGATGTCCCGCGCACTCGTTCATCACCATGTCTTTGCCGTGCCTGTGACAAAACAAGGTGAAGGTGAGGTGAAAACTCACGTGGATGACATATTGAGTTTTGAAAACAGCAAATTTAGCCGGAAAGCCTTTGCAGCCGTGTGTATGGGGGGGGGGTTCTACTCGTGCTCGGCACTATAGCAAGTTGAGAAGGAGAAATGAACAACAACCCTCTTTTTTCTAAAATTCCCTAAAAAGCACAGAAAAAGTTGCGTTGGAGATCCCATCTTCACTTCACGCACAAAGCATTCTGTGGCAACGACAGAGGGGTCACACACCTGACGTAAGCTCCAAACACCCCCAGCTCACTGAGGCAGTTACTGATCTCCAGAGGGCCGTCTCGTCTCAGCAGGTAGTTCTGCACGGCGGCGGGCTGGATTTTGTCCATCAGAATGTAGGCCGTCCTCTCAGAGCTGCCCTCTGCTGCCTGCAGGACACGGCAGATCTCCGCTCCGTAGATGTTGTTCCCTGGAGAGACGAGGACGGGCAAGAAACGGTCACCCGGGAACTGTTATCTGTCTTGTATCAAACTCTCCTGGTTTGAAAAATTGTGGCCAATGGGCCCTTTTTTTAGGGGAGGGTGGGGTTGCACCTTACCTCCACCTTCTCGTTGAGGCTTCAGGACAAACTGGTCCGGCGCTGCCAAAGCCATTGCTACGGTTTTATCTCCCTCTGACCCCTAAAGACCACGGCAGAAAACAAAGTCAATCTAGCTCATGAATGAAGGCAAAGCAAGACCCCACCCCTCCTCCACCCCCCCTCCACCCTCCACGCTGCTCCAACACGACTGTGGCTCCGTAGACGCCGTGTTTTCTCACCATGTCTAGAGTGTAGAGGCCAGCGAACGTCGCTCGGATCTGCTCCACTACGCCGGGCTGGTCGGGGAAGAACCTCTCCAGGACTCCCGGCCTGGCGAGCACCTGCTGGACCTTCTTGGTTCCGGCCAGGTGAGTGCTGATGTCCGGACATTTCACGGCCACGGAGCGCTCCATCAGGAGACGAGCGTCCCAAGTCTACCATTCAAAACACACACACACACACACACACACACACACACACACACACTTTTACTTCTGACCCGCCAGCTGCTGCATTCAGCCGTCTGAACATGTGCACACACTTGGTGGTTTCCTTTTAAGGTAAAGGCCGACTTCCTGCTGGATACATTGGAACAGTGGCTCTTTCTAGGGCCAGCGTTTGATTGGTCGGTTGTGGGCGGTAAATTCAACCAGCTCATTCCAAGCTGACAGAATCACCACAATTAAGGATTAATGACAGAATTGTGCTTATTTTTTCATTTCCCACTAAGTATTCCCCAAAATCCTACACGCTGTCACTAAGTCTTTTATAGCCCGTTGAGTGATGATTCCACATGAATGTTGTGTGCTTCCTTCCCCATAAACGGTGGTGATGATGGAGTCATGAAGGCAGTCTGCATTAAACATCATTGTTCACCTGGACTGCACTTCTCAAGGTCAATAAGGAAAAACTACTAGAACCTGTAATAAGTGTAATAAAATGTAAAAAGATTAGAGGAAGAACCTGTTCGGAAATGTAGTTCTGAGGCATGTAGCCGTTCCTAAAGTACACCACCGCAACCTCTCGGCCGTCACTGCAAAGAGAGGAACATGAATGCACGCTCAGTAGGATTTGTCATCTTATCGATGAAAGTACACTTCATTCACTGCACAGCGTTCACCCTTTCAGAAACAGACTTACACAAACAGCTTCTTGTCCGGATCCAGGGACCCTGTTTTACTGACATCGTCGAACCGCTTCCTTATTGTGGGAATGTTCCTGAAACACGTAATGTGAAGGTTACCTGGGACGCATTCCACACCATCCATCCAGCATTATGAACATAGTTAATTATGTTATGTTAAGGCATTACCATGTAATGGGAACTAAAAGTGAATCCACATACTGCAGTCAGTCCAGCTTGCAGCGTTTACACAGCATCTTCCCTGGAGCTATTGGAGACCGGCTTAGCGCTTCGCTAACACCTCCTGCTCCGCACACATACCTCTTCCACAGGTGGCTCTCGATGTACCGCTGATCAAAGATGTTCCTCTGGCTCTCCTCCACCAAGAACATGACAGCTGCTCTGTAACGACACGCGACAAACTGCTGCGTGTAAACGTTGTCCCGGACATTTGGTGGACCTGAAGCTCACGAACGTCCCCTTAATTCCTACCTGTGGGATCCGTACAGCTCCCAGGCTTTGGCTACAGCGCGGGCCAGACCAGAGGCGGGGTCGTTGTCTAGGATCCGCCGGCTCTCCTCCAGTTTACCGGCCACCTTCAGGACATGTCTGTCGGGCCGGAGGAAGCACACGTATGGGGATGGAAACCACAGCTGCTCCTCTCTCTACGTAAGTGGAATTCATTAATCTAGCTAAAGCAACAGCTCAGTGTGGTTTGCCTCGGCGTAAAGGGGCCACCACACTGCACGACAAAGTTTAGGTTTCCCTCCAGGCATAAACGACATGGTTCTCCCACATAAGACTTTGGGAGCACATCTGCATCTTGCTGAAAGGTCGGGCAGCGCGCATCAACTTTGGATGAAACATCGGTGAACTTCAGCGATACACGTAAGACTCGGATGAAGAATCTGCAACAGACTTCTGCTCTAATGTTTTGTGTAGTTCTCGTCAATTATTTGTTTATGCTGTTTGCTAGCTTTTAACTGGTAAGTGTAGTTTGCAGGTAAGATTAGCCAGTAGAACCAGTAGATGTCCCCCACCACCCCCACCCTCAGATCCCTGCAGCATGTCAGGTACTCAGGTCAAACATGTTTGTAGCGGATCCTGTACATGAAGACTGACTGCTGGTGAAATGACTCCTTTATTTTCTTCCTTTGGGTGAAAGTACATTCAAGAAAAGGGGCAAAGTATCACCGTCATAAGAGCACTAGCCTCGCACGGGTCCATTCAACTTTTTAAATACCATAAATACCATAGCCAAACTGTCGAGTTCAGATTCACACAAAACGAATCGGTGATACCTTTTAACTTTTCAAAATAAAAGTCCTATTTATCTATGAGAGAGAAGCCTCTATAAATTCTTCACACAATTTCATCCAGGCACACATGAAAAGTCAATAATGCAAATACAAACTGTTGAGCACTTTTGACTTTTGTCTGTGAAAGTATTGTATCTGTAAGTATTAATACATTTTGCCTACTTTGTCCCATTTGTTTTTGCTTCTTTTTTCTTTTTTGAGTCGGACCTGCAGGGGCTACTGTTGTCGGAGCTCGCGCTTATTAAATGAAGCACAGTCTACGGGTTAATAAAGTTAATGACGTCTTACCGGTGAACATCCGCCGTGCGTGATGAGAGACCTCCAAAACTGGCAGCGATGGTGTTGATCTCCACCTGCTTCAGAGACACCGACCCGTCCTTCGCCTGGTCCAGCATGTAGTCGGACCGATTGAGACCCAGCACGATGGACTGGAAAGGAGGCCGAGGAACCACACTCAAACTACTTAAAGGCAATGATGAGGGCACACTGGTGTCATTGAGCCAAGACCATGTGCAGGCCTTTAATTGAGCCAATGGCGCCGGGCTTATTGCGTCGTATGATTCCTTCGGTGCGTGTGAATCTCTGTCTGTCCACAGTTAAGCTCGCATTCTGCCGCATCATATTTCTATTCTGAACTATATAAATTATAGTTACATACTGTATGATGTCACTATGTAAGAGAGGGGGGGGGGGGGGTCAGAATTGCACTTCTCCTTCTCTGTATTCCTTCACAAAACATGACATTGCTAGCTAGCTATTGAGTCAGTTACACTACGGTGATATATGGGGACATGGGCGAGATTTATTTCTCCTTGTTTGGTAAAAACCTTTTGGCAGAATAAAGTGTTTTAATAAACGTTTGTGATGTACTGGTGTTGCGTTAGAATCACGCAGCCTCAGACGCCAAAACGACAGACTATCTTCACTGGAAGGCCAGATACCTGAGCTCTTCCTTCTTTGAGGATTTGTTGGTGGATCCTGAACAACCTTGCAGTGAAATCGTCCACTTCAATGGTGCTAAAAAACAAAGAATATCACCCTGTTAAAAGCCTGAAAGGACACTTTATTAGAATGTTGCGTGGGGGAACGTAGCTAGGTTGTGATCTCTCGTGTGTTCGCTGGTATCTTGTACCTGGCTAGAGCCTCTTGCAGAAAGTCCGGGTCCTGGCTGATGCGGTCCACCAGCGTGTTGTAGTGCGTCTGCACCGCCAGCGCCTGGAGGAACACGGCCTTGGGCACAGGCGTGGGGAAGAGGGTGAACGGAGCGTACGTCACCAGCTGAAATGCAAACAAAGTCGATACCGGTGACAAAATGCATCTCTGAACTCAAGCGGTGGAATGAAAACCGGCGCGTGGGCCAAACATGCCGCTGACCACAGCCGCCGGCGCGATAACAAGCTGCCACTAATCCACAGACCTAAAGGCGCACAAATTCCAGGCGTGACTTCCCTTTGACCGCGCCTGTTGTAGCAGCAAAAGCTGCACCGTGGAATCATGTCCGCTCCCTTTGTCACATCACAAAAATACACAACTGCTTAACGAGCAGTTGTGTATAGAGTGCTGTACATTCTTCCGCCGCATTTTCAGCTAAATAGACGTTTAAGCAATTTGCTGGATATTGATTCAGTAATCTTGCATGGACATTCAGGCGGTGTGCCGGTCTAACAAACATTGGGGTTGGATACAGGTTTGTTTTCCCTCCCACAAAATAACAAAAACATTGATTTATCAGACACATAATCGCACCAACGGTTCTCTTGTTTGCTGGATTGCTGCGACAGGTATTTCCTTTGTGCACATTGTTGATAGTCGTTGCGCTCTGTGTGTAATTAAGCCTCTACGTTTAGCTAATAACAAGAAAGGTCCATTTTTTTCTTTACAATGGGCTACGTGTAATATCATCGAAATGAGCGTAGGACTACGAAGGGTTTTCACAGCATACCTCCGACGAGTTGGAGGCCTCTTGGATCCTCATGAGGACGCCCTGCAGAAGTGCTTCATCTTTTGCCACCTCTGCCAAGTCCGCTATCAGCGCACGGTCCATCGTGATGTAGTCTGGCATCCCCTGGGCCATTCTGATGGGGGAAATAGGACGTCACAGCACATCAAGGACATAAGTGCAAGTGCTGCTTGGCATGAGTCAGCAAATTTCTATATTTGCCAGTTCATTTGGGAATCGTAACATGGTCCAAATCTGTTTTTTGAGTATTCCTTTTGAGGTTACCTTTCTGTTATAGATTACAATTAAGTTTTTGGTATACCTGTAGAACTACATTGGAAATACCTCTTCTATGTCAATACTAGTACTACTATAACTAAAATATTAATGACAACAATAAGTTATGCATAACAATACAATAATGTGTGTACATATGAATACATACAAGCATTGTTTATATATATATATATATATATATATATATATATTGTTGGGATATAAAGAAGATATAATGAATATGACAGCTGACTGAGCGGCGTTACGGTTCAACAGGTGACCCTGTTAACCGGCGACTACGAGCAGAAAGCGTCGGCTGCTGTCGTAGTTATGACAGCTGTTAAAAAATAGGAAGACAACACAAAGGAGCGAGTTGCCCTTCCTTTTAAATAGCGTGTATTGTTTTTCCTGTGCGAGATATCCCATGTCAAACATGTTTGGGCAAAAACAGGCAGTTCTTTTTTAACAAACTTCTTCAAAACGAAGGGCAACTCGCTTCTTTCCTGTTTCAACATCGGTCGGCGCCTGGAACTCGAGTCCTCAAAATAATATCCAATGTGTAAACCGGTATGCATGTCTCTTAATGTATAAATAAGGACTGAGAATTGAAAATAAACAATCCGGCATTCACAAGGACAGCTACGTGTTCTCTTCCTATTTCCAACAGCTGTCGCGGTTTAACCGGGTCGCCCGTTGAACCGTAACACCGGTAAGCTGACGCTAACCTGCGAGTCAGACACAAGGAAGTGTAGCGCGTGAGCATGATAGATGTAGAACGTGAGATATAGAACATTCGGCATAAATTAGAAACAAAAACCCCTGCCAATCAATGTGGTCGGTAGTCTGTTGTTAATAGTTCCTAGTAATACCTTCCCGCTTAGCAGCTGTCTGCAGTCCGTCTGTCAGGTTCTGCTCTTTAAGTCTCACAGGAACAATGTTGGAGTCGGCGTTAACAGTCTCTGTTAACCACCTTTCAAAGGAAAATATACTGTATTATGCAGCCGCTGCAGTCAGAATCCCATACATACGCTAACCTCCGGTTCCGATCAGTCGGGAAGGATTCCTCCTATTGGCCAGTCCGAGTTTGTTCAGCCAATAAGGGCTCTGAACGTCACAGAAACGGTAAACGTCCGGTCCAACCCCACAATCTGTGCCGCGTATCTGACGTTAAATGCTGACTGAGGAATGAGACAGCATTTTTTGGACTGAAGTTCTCCCGGGACTATACAAGGAAAGCTTAGTAATATATTCGTCGACAGAGATATTTATGCCTCAAGCAATGTGCGTGGCTTATGAGGAGATATACATATTCATTATATAACGTCAAGTGTGTTTCGGACCGCAGACATCTAAAAAAAATCTTCGTTATAAGGGAAAGTTTAGTTTCACACTTAAGTACAGATAAAGAGAACGCATATGTAGATATATGAAGAAGTATGCAGTAAATTTATTCTAAATTTAAAGAGGTTTGCAATTGGCCAACATACTGCAAATGCCAATAAGAACGCTCAGTGCATGCAGGGATTCCCCTACGTGTTAGCCCACTACTCACCAGCAGAGGGAGCCATAGCGTTATTAAATCACACAGCTCTTCCTGTAAGCTTCTTTCTTCAGCAGGCCCTTCCATAAGCTTTAATGTATGCAAACCTAGAGGCCCTGCAAGCTAGGGTTCAGTCAGGTCTGTTAACCCAGCATATTAGGGACCGTTGGGGAATTACAGAAATAAATCAAGTCTAACAGCACTTGACAAGGGGCCAGAGTGATTCAGCAACCCTGAAATGTGCCTGTGAAATTCTGCCCTGTTGTCTGTCTGCGTGCATGTAGATGGCGAGCGGACAGCTGTCGAGGGCCGAGGCGTTGGCGTGCTCAGGCTGCAGGCACGCGTGCCACGTGATGCTCTACTGTGACACAAATACTCTGCTGTTTGGGAGCATCCCCATCCGACATATCGTACTGGTGAGGAAAAGTCACAGTGTGTGCTTCTACATGCATAATAACTCATGTACAGTGTTTTGTATTGTTTGTACAGAAAACTCCACTCCTGTTTGTGTCTCAGTGCGTGTGTGTGTGTGTGCGTGTGTGTGTGTGTGTCTGTGTATAACAGCCTCTTTTACTTCCACAGATGCAGATGCGCTTTGACGGTCTTCTTGGTTTTCCTGGAGGGTGAGTTTTTTTCTGATGTTCTAAAGAAAAAAATCTTTTTATGAGCACAGGTACATTTAGCACAAGTTTCTTAGTTTCTCTCTTTTCTCCTGAGATAACTTCGGTCAAAAGATATACATCCGTGCAGCACAGAACAAACACCATTATCATTGGAGTACTCAAACAACAAAGACGAACTGATCATATGAGAAAATACACTTGAAAGGTTATTCTGTAAGATGCCTTTATCGTGCGATAAAATAAATTACAAATACTACACATGCTTTTTCAGTACACAGCTCAATATGAATCAATTGTGCCTTTTGTGTCTGCGGTTTAGTGTAGTTTCTGCCAGAAATTCGCCAACACAGTGAAATTATGTAACACAGTGAGAAGAAAATCCTGAAAAAAAACATTATGTATGCAAAACAATAATCAGACGCAGCACTATCCCAATTTCCATGCAATGCATATCGGATACAAGTAAAGTAATACAATTGGATGATGTTGTCTAATTGTATTACTTTACTTGTTTGCAGTCAGTATAGAAGAACATTTGCACACTAACTGTTTAATACATACAAGAATTGATTCGATACGTGCGCCCGTACGTGTTAATCAAACTCTGTGTTTGGAATGTAATTTTCAGTTAAAAATCACAAATGCTGACAAATGCTTGAGATGGGGATGGATCACGGGTTAGTTTGTTTCAGACATGGGTGGTTTACCTACAGGATCAACGTAATCCCATTAAATGTTTTGTAAATATAGTCTTCACAAATCCCAGCTGTCTTATTTGTGAATGCAATCGGCAGACGTTAACAAGAGACCAACATGAGCCGATCAGAGTCAGATAACTCAACGAGGCTGTAAAGGCGACCAGTTGGCGTGACGGCGTTTAGTGACCACTTTTAGCCTTCTTGGATCAAAATGTTAACTATCTGTTTAACTAGCTATCTCCAGCTTGTGCATCGACCCCCCCAAAAACCAATTCGAGAAACCCATTTGCTTTAAACCGGAGAGCAAAAAAATTGCTGATTCATTTCCTGATCATTTCTGGAATCATTCCCGAAGCAGTATATTAGCATGCTAACAGGCTAAACAAAGGCGGTAAACATGTTGTAACATTATGTCTGCTAAACATACGCTTGTTAATCTTGTGTGCGTGATTAGCATGATGTTGCTAGCATTTAAAAAGAATGGCCACTCTGCTTAAATATTAGCCTATATAGTGCAAACCTGCTAAGAATTGACGTGTAGCGTCCGGACACGGCGCAGCAAGTCAATGTCACACACTTTATTACTTCAGATCACCTTTCAAGCAAATCAAGATATTTTTGCTAAAAGACATGCTAAGCACTCAGGGACCTTCCATTGGATGTTGGTGGTAATATAATTCTTCCAATATGGAAGTAAACAACATCAAACTCAAGAGGAGAAGAAGAAGAAGAAGAAGAAGAAGAAGGGCTGCCATCGGTCAATCAGTAACAAACAATGTATTTCCATCACTTCTTCTCGTTTGAGTTGAGGAGGGAAGTGACGGCAGAAACTTTGGGCGCTTTAACCGTGGCCATAGGAACAGGAATGTGGAACAGCTTTTCTTTGGTAAAGGATGGTCGACTGTAACCACAGACTGTACAAGAAGTAGTCATAGTCATTGTGACGTTACGCATTGTGGTCAGCAGTTTACAAGCCTTGAGTTTGGCTATTCGGCTTTTGCCATCTTGTAATACAGTCGCCATGTTGCAACCATGAACGGATCTTAATATAGTTGATATGCCGAGGAGTGATGAGGTGATGTCTGAGAAATTAAATGCCAGGTTTTAAAGAAAGTCCCGCAATGTTTTCCCGTCAGCAAAACTGGAGGTTACCGCCGGGCCGCCACTCAGACACTTTCAGTTCATTTCACTCAGTTAGCAAACATCAGAAGCTAAAAGTACTATTCGTCCACAGACCAGAAGTATGTGAACGCGGAGAAAGACGTCTCTCAATGGTTCCAGGAACAAGAAGTGTTTGTGTTTGGGCTGCTCCGTACGAACGAGCAATGCGTTAGACGCAATGTGACCATTTTGCCCCGTCTCTAACTTGACGCTTCATTTAATATACTGTGTCTTTGCAAAGGCTCGGGGTCATCTCAGCCAAGTAATTGTAGGTTTTAAAAATCTGATGAGCTTTTTAATCAGCGCGAGGAGTCGACATTGTGCGTCTACTCATCTCTGGTCCTGACCTTTGACCCCCGCCCTCCAACGCCTCAGATTCGTCAACCTGTCGGAGGAGTCCCTGGAGGCGGGGCTCGGTAGGGAGTTGTTGGAGGAGCTGGGCGTGGCCTTTCAGATACTCGAGGAGGATCACATGGACTCCTGCTTTGCCCCTGCTTCCTCCCCGGCCTCCTCCACCTCCCCCCGACTCATCACTCACTTCTACACAAAGAAGATGGAGGAGGGACAGATTAGGGCGGTGGAGACGGCCGCCGTGACCACGGCAACGGATCATGGTCAGGAGGTGTGTCCTTTTCCTTCTAGGATGACCGGTTGCGGCCATTAATCTGTTCTTGTGTTCCTCATCACCTGTTGGACTCTCTCTCCAGGTCCTTGGGATGGTCAGAGTGCCTCTCCACTCCACCAAAGGCGGAGGAGGACTTGCATCTTTCCTCTCGCACTCGTTCGTCGGCAACGCCCGCTTCCAGCTGCTCCACACCCTGCTGCGCCTCCACCTGGTCGCCCCGGAGGAGCTGCGGGAGGCCCTCGCTCGCTCGCTAAAGATACAGGCGCGTGCCGCAGAAGAGCTGCGGGCCGCCCTCGCGCCAGTGGAGGGAAAGACGAATTTGCCCCATCACAGTCCTGCACACACTGGGTGACTAATAATCGCCTCGTCCATCAAACTGTTCGAATGCTTCACATGAATGCAAATAAAATCTTTTTCGCTATCTCTTTTTATTCCTGTTGCCGATTTCAAACATGTCTGTCGCAACCGTAACACACATATCAAAACTTTCATTTAAATTTTGATGCACATCAAAATCTTGCCAATGCAGAATGACAGGCATCAATAAGAAGCAAGCAGTACCATTGAAGACGTGGCATTGCAGTTCCACCTTAGACCGTAATGCACGAGCACCTCGTGGTAGTCCACAACCACCGAGATTGAAAGACGGCAGCACTCCTTTAAAATCAGCTCGAGGTCCATCTATGTGCTGCGGGGCTCCGTTTATGAAGCTATATTGGCGGCGAAGCCCCCTGCAATCGGAGGATTAATTACGCCTGTGACATGCTATACGGCCTGCGGTCGAAGGTGTGAATCTGTTTTAAGAGCACCCTGGGTGCACGTATACACGCATGGACCAGATGCTCCTATCCTCATTCCCCGGCAATATTACAGCAGTGGGCAGAAAACAGAGAGGCGACGCTGCCTAGTGTCGACTGTCAGCGTACAATGTCTTCAGTTGTACTGTTTTATTTCGTTGCAGCAGGTGAATCAACCTGTATAATGTCCCGTATAACACATGAAATCACAGAGTTCATAATAGATCCATTACACCACATTCATTGTGATGAATTAACTCTCCTTGTCTGGCAAGTGGGATACAGAACGTACCAATTATTCACCTTATTATGATATCATAGCTTTATTATAGACAGCCTCGTTCATCTGAGCCACAGCAGGTGTTGATAGAACAGATGCAAGTTGGATTTATTAGGATTGTTACTGAGGGTGTGAGTGAACGCGTGTCCCTCAATCAGAGTGTTTTTCTAACTATCAAAAGGTAAAACAAAAAGGATGCACCACATCCGGCTCAACAGACAGGAAGCGGATGAGAGACGAGGTATTATGAAGAAACACTTCTATGCAGCTCTGCATAGTCTGTGGGTCTTATAGCGCGTGAAGCGCGCATGGAAACGGTTGCACTCCGCAGGATGCAGTCATGTGATGTGGTAAAGACAGCGAAGAATACAAGGTCATCAGAAAAACATTGGGAGGGAGATAGAAAGGGATGGAAAGCGTGAGTAAGGGAGGGATGGAGAGAGGTGGTGAGGCAGGGAGGGAGGGAGGGAGGCAGAGCGGGAGCGATGGCTGCTGAGGGAGAAAAGGCGGTGTATTCATAGCAGCAGCGGTATTTATAGCCGCCCGAGGAGAGGGGAGAGCAGGGGGGCGTGGCTTGGGCCGCGGCTCTCGCGGACTGCTGCTCCATGAGGGAGAGAGTGCGAGGGAGGGAGAGAGGGAGAGAGAGAGAGAGAGGGAGGGAGAGAGAGGACAGCCAGGAGGGAGGGCTGTTTTTGAGTGTGTTGTTTGCCTGACAAATGAGAGAGAGCGGGAGGAGGGCACTGCGAAGAGAGAAATCTGTCACATTCAAACACACTGCTCTCCCTGTGACTGCGCGCGCGCGTGTGCGCGTGTGCGTGACAGAGAGACGGAGAGAGAGAGAGAGGGGGAGAGGCAGCGCGAGGGATGAGAGGAGGAGGAACAGATAGAAAGAGACAGCAGAGGACCACAAAGTGAGGTACGTACGGCTGCCCCGATGCGCGTGAACTCGATAACCTGTGCGTTCGTGCAGCCCGACGCGTGCGTGCTCGTGTGTATACTCGCGTATCTGTGTGTGTGTGTGCGTGTAAAAGTCTGTGCATAAGCTAGTGGATTTGTCTTGAGTTTTCTGTAGGTGCGTTCACTGCGTTGTGTTGACCTGGACGTGTGCGCTGTGTGTGTTTGTGTGTTATGGAGGGGGCGCGCGGGGGGGGGGGGGGGGGGGGTAACTGGACAAATGGATGCAGACTGTTATCAATTATGTAATATGTGTGCACCATTTCTAGTGTTGGTGCTCTCTGTGTATGTGTGTGTTTGCGTGGCCATTGTGTGGAGCGCCGCCACAGCGCCTTGACCATATGGGTCTTTTTATTGGGGGGGGGGGTTAACCCCCCCCAGCCCCTCCACCCCACATACCCCCTCTGCAAAACCTCTGACAGCTAATTCACGTCCCCTTATTACATCCTCCTGAGATACTGTAACTCACATTTCTGTATAACAATAAGCTTATTTTAAGGAAAAAGAGGTTGATTTTGATTTAAAATGTTTATATGTGCTGTATTAGGATTAGTTTTAGTGGCAGCATAGGGAGTTAAATGAGTTTTCAGAGATTAGTTTATTCATTGTCATAGGAAAAACAACTCATTTATGAATGTACACTGCTGCACATCAGGGGTGATTTAATGGTGCAATCCATTTGCCTAAAATGGTCAACAACCCAAGTCTTTACAGATGCAGAATGCCTGGGTGCAACCGGAGACTGTTTTACTTTGTGCCTCGAAAAAATCCCAATGCTTCAACAAATACCTTAAATGAAGGAAGTTAGCACTCTCGGTTTGGGAGTTAGGCACCTTTCTGTGATTGATCACGGCGGCAACATAGAGGCCGGTTGTTTTTACGGCTGGTAACTCTTCAAATAAAGACAGATGATGCAGAATCCCCCCCTGCAGCGGCAAGGAACCACAATGTGTATTTTGTGTGCATTTTCTATTGTTGTACTCTGCCCATGTAGTGAGGAAGTGCATGAAGTGATGCTGATTCCGATCTCAACCGTAGACCAGCTAATCTGGTGTCTCGCTTCTTCTCAAACACCTGCATCATTGCAAAAACATACATTTTCTTTTCGAGGGCAGAATTTGAATTGAGCTCTCCTGAGCAAAGGTGCTGGTGCAGAAGCGGTGGCGGTCCCAGCAAGGCACATGGATGCAGATTTGGCCAACTAAACGGCCCCTCGGCCCTCAAAGCGGCCAACTGTTTAAGACTTAATGCTCTCTGCCAGAATATTCGCAGGTATGCATTCTGCAAACATTACCTGGAAGTGATCCTCCATCTAAAACTCAGGAAGTTGCAACCTGTCTGATATCAAACTGCCCTCAATGCTATTGCAGTTAGGTAGCATATGGAGCCAAAAAAACATTAATTTCATCACCGTGGGACCACGCTTTCACTTTATGTGATGCGGTCGAGCCGCTGCCGAAAATCTTCTGTGAGTCCTGTGCCACCGTGCTACAATGGGGTTTCCTGTTTTGCAATGGCGGCCGCTAAGAAGGGTGCACAGGATTGTGCAGGGACTTCGGCAGGAAGCAAACTTTTTGCGTTGCTAATCTTGCATCGCCCTCAAATCGCTCTGGTCGGGCTCTAAATGAAACCCGGGGCCAGAGCTGCCGTGACATCGCTCCACCTGTTGTAGTAGGCGTCAGCTGCTTTTCACATTCGTTGCAGTCCGGCAGCTTATAAGGGAGCCGTCGTTTCTGTTCCCGGCTACCTGGGGCTTCAGAGTGGATCAGAATCTGATCGGTCGTGTTTATTCAGCATATTCTCTTTTATTGTAGTCCTGAAGCTCTGTCAGCTAGAGACATCACAAAATTACGTATAATCCATCACAAACACCCCTCACGAGAAAATAACAGTCTAAAATGAATTTTCATTGCCCCCTTTTGCCGATGTTAACATTGTGTTTATTTTTATATACTTATATGTTCTCTGTCCAAACCCAAAAGGGACACTTGTTTAATGGTGTTTAATGATCGGGTTCTGTTGTTTTTAAAGACAAGTGAACTCATCTTAATTTGATGGAATATATCATGAAAAACCTTTTCAGTGTGTTTGGGCATACTTTCAGGTATTTGTATTTTGTATTTGTCTTACCCACAAAATGCGAAACTAGACAACCCAAACAGTTTTCTTGTCAGCCGCCTAGTTAAAAAAAAAGTGATTCAAGAAGCTGTTCAGATATACGCAGCCAATTAGAGCATACTGGGCTTTGAGTCAAGCTCTAAAACGGAGCATTTCAAAAAGTGAATACAGGATGTGAGCCGCTACTAGGCTGAGTATTAGGGGCATTCCCATTCAAACCAAAGCTGCAGGATGTCAGAGAGGCGGCCATTTTTTTGTTTACCTTTGCTATTGCGGTTGTTGTAGCTGGATTACTTCTGGATAAACTAAACCAATTTACGGCAACACTCACTGCGGTTCTGTTTTCAGAGTGACAACTAAAAAGAGCAGTCTAATAGTCACATAACGGACAGAACAGCTCAATGCTTCACACCAGGGTGGCTTTACGTGTTGTGGATTTAGCAAGCAGCTAGCTGACTGCCGCAAAGCTGGCTGGTTAGCTAATTATCTTATTCATTCTGCCATGCTTTAATGCTGCTCTGTTGCTAGACAGAGGCAGCCGTTTAACGGCCATTTAACCTCGCTCCCCAATCGTTCCGGAGAAGCTGAAGCTACCTTGCTAACTAGCGACCTGCACTAACGCTTATGCATGTCTTCAACAATAAGAACTGAATTTTTGTTCCTGTCTAACGACCATGAAAAACAGTTAAATGTCCATGACATTGGAAACGTTTGCCGTCGCCATCTTAAATTACCGCTGTGCTGTGTCGTTTTTTGGGAAACCTATGAACAGAAGTTTGGACGGTTTTGGTAACGTAAGTGACCTGTCAATCACAGTAAGCCCGCCCATACTCAGCTTCATGGTGTCTTTGACTCAATACAATCAGACTTCTTTTAGCAACCAGACGAGTCGCCTCTCTTGACCCGGAGGTTGGCGCGTGGCCACACGTGACTCTTCCTGACTTGCGTCCAGAGCAGTGAACTCACGGATCTCACAGCACAGATGAGCGCAGCAACCTCACACACCCCCTTTTTTAACATTTCTGTGGAAAGGAGGATACTTTCAACGTGCTGTCATAGTACATTATCTCCCCAGAAGTACAACTGTTCAGAAAGTGAGATCATCTGGACGAGGGTTCCATTGACACCCATGTATCAGCACTGGTGTGAGGGAAGTAGGGTTGCATGTTTTCTCAGCTGTTGAGAACAAATGCAGCTCTAAGGTAAAAAAATGAAACACAAGATGCAAGATAACAGCTCAATGTCGCACAGTAGCGTCAGCTCTCAGGAAATCCCCATACGCTATCGGTCATAAGATCAAACACAACTTCCAACTTGTGTTACCGCAGCTTCAATTCCAAGAAAAAGTCCCCCGAACAGCAATACAGATCCGTCTCACGTGGTGTCAATCTGCTTTATATTCAATATGTGAGCCACACAACCTCCTCTTGCCCTTGACTGAGTATCGAAAAGCATTGTTCCTGGATAACCTCCATCTCTCTGCCCCCTCTGCCCTTTTTGCCCCCCGCCTCTTCTGTTAATCAGCCTTATCCGCGCTCCTTCACTGAAGCTCTCACCCCCCCCCCCCCTCCCCTCCTCCCCTCAGATCATTTACATTCGCTTTGTTCTGCGCAGATTAAGGTCGCACGCTGATGAAGGCCTCGCAGTCTCATTTTTCGGAAAACATCTCCGTTCTCTGTGAAACCGCCTCTGAGAAGTGTGTCGGTGCCACATCCACCGCACGTTTTTTGGAAGAGGAAACGAGGCGTCTAACAGCACTTGAATCACTACGAGTAAAATAGTCTAGTTCTGATGAATCGGATTCGTGGTGGAGATCTTTTTTAAACGACGCTCTCACGCTTTCGGACTTGATACAGCAGTTCCCGTTCGGCCACTTTCATTCGTGCTAAAGTGAGTTTATTTCACTTCAGCTACCGTTTTTGGTTCAAGCAAACCCAAGTTATCGCTTGAGGCTGATTGAGGAACAATGTTTCCAGTGAAACCGACACACTTAGACACTCATTACAAAGCGCTGAAACCCGTTGAGAAACTGACACAGGATGTCGGATGAGAAGTGTGTGTGTGTGCGTTTGTGTGTGTGTGTGTGTTTGTACTCGACTCGAGTGTGTGTGAAGTCCCCTTCTAGTCCCTGACTCATAAACCGCCTTGTTAATACCTGTGTCTATTACAATGTAAGCATTTAGCCATTTGTAGGCCTTAAATAGATGAATCTCATTTAATATTTAAATAAATCTTAACCTGTTAGTTGGCAGGGCTTGAAGTTGATTTTATGTATTGTCTTATCTGCTTTCTCTCTCAACAGCATCCAAACGGTTTATGTCATTTAAATGGAAAAGAAATGTGCCTTTTTAAATGGCTCGAGGTGGTTTATGAAGATCCGTAAAGTTGGAAGCCTTGCGTGAGTTAGATTTCGACAATATAGCGACCGGTTAGATGCTAACTGCTAACCAGCTAGCAGAGTCCTCAGACAGGTCTGCTATCTGACGTTTGATTTCCCTGCAGTTCTTTTCCTTTTCCCTCTTGTCTCTGTACTTCTACAAAGACCGTAATACAGAGGCTTATGGGTGATGTTATATTCAAAGGATCACTGCTTTATCAGATACTTTGGCATGTTTCTATGTTAAGTAACCGTAGAGAAGCTCATTAAAGTAAAACTTGCTTTTATTCTTTGCCTGAATCCGATAAGACTCGGGGCAGGCTGTCGTTTCTGTCCCCGGGTTTAAATCCAGTTTCCCATCGTTTTGGGCTGTATGGACCAAGAGAAGAATTCCTAAAGTCTTTAAAATGTTGATTTGTGTGGACCACATTTGTGTGAATGTGGATTTTCAGCTTTGGGTCGGGCGGGTTCCTTTCAGGTCATGACATCATCAGGGTTATTTAGAATTCATTCGTATAAAGACATGATACAATCGGCCTGAGTGGAACTGCTCATTAAGTTTTAATGTCGTTATCCATTTAATAAATTCAGGAAAATGTGTTATCCGGACATCGGTATGATATCTAGACGTGCGGCCAGTTTCATGTGGGTCACCAAAGAGGCTTCATGACATCCTATTGGGACTCCAGAGTCTCATCTTTGGCCATGGTACAGTTTGTGTGGAACTCTCATTCTTCATTCCCTCACATCACTGTCCATTTGGTGCTGTCCTTCTTTCTCACAGTCCCACTTCTCTGGTGTCACTGTCCGTTTCTGTCTCGTAGCCCTGGCCTCATTCTTTCCTCAGCTCTCTTATTTTCCCGCCCTGGTCTCAATAAATCTCCCCTTTTTCTCTGCTATCCTCTTCTCATCCTCCTTCACACCCCGCTGTCCTCTAACCCTGTGTCTGCTACTCAGGTCAGCTCACCTATGGATCAGCATCCGCCACAAGCCGAAGGGATTCCACCAGCGCATCGACCCGACCGCCACCCCCGCTGACTGAAGGGCCGGGGGAGGGGTGGGGGGGGGTCAGAGGTGAAAAAGGTCGCGGACTGACAGAGGCGAGCAAGCGCCCTGAGGCCGAAGGGTCTTTGCTGGGGCGAAGCGGGGAGTGAGGTGGGGGCGGGACATCGGAGAGGAAGGTCCCAGTGACGGGCGATCATCCGGGGGTCCAAGATGATGACATCACATGTGAAGCTGAGGAGGGAGAAGGGCAGCCTGGCCGAGTACGAGTCGCAGATGAAAGGTGAGAGTGTGTGTGTGTGCGTGTTCGCCTGTGCCCTTTATTGCACTTCCCTACATGCATGAACGGATAAAAATACAGCACGCATGAGTGTGTGCAGCTGCTCCACACGCTCAGCCAACCCTGGACCCGCGTTTGAGCCCATGTTTGCACGTATGGACACAAAGGGCTCTTTTCACAAACCAAAATCTCTAGAAGCCGGCGGCAGAGAGCAGCATCGACGACGGCGCTTCAGGATTTTTACATGACAACAGCCGTGTGTGTGTGTTTTGTAGCCGTACTGTACTACGAGGAGGTATTTATAGCCAGTATTAGTGATGCTGTCTCCTCACATCCACTCAGCCCCGGGCCGTGTGCTCACACAGACACGGGGGAAGACGAGTAAATAGGGAAGAGAGGGGAAGCGAGAGGAGGCGGGTGGGCTGTGGAGCTGGGGGAGCGAGGAGCTAAAAGACGGAGAACAGGTAAGCGATGAAGGAGAGAGAAAGAGAGGTGAAGGCGGGGTTATTCGACAGAGCCATGTTTGTATTGGCCTTTTCGAAACCAAAGTGCAGCATCGGACCACATCGCCGCCGGCTTGGATGCATTTTAAATTGTGTGTACAATACATAGCCTCGTGTTATGCACACACGCCTGAATGTTTGTATACCTATATTATTACAAGCCGTTCCATTGTTGGAACATGACAATCGCCTAAAGCTCACACGAGCTGCCTGCATGATGATGTGATGATAGGAAGTGTCCCGCCCTCTGCAGACAACATGCCAGACCCCAGGACCAGTCTGTTGAGCTCTGAAACTTGTTTATCCAATGTTTAATACCATTGAAGGTGTCGCAGTCTGTATTGCACGCAATTGGCCCCCATCAATACACCCGCCAAGTGTGAAGTAGATCAGATGAACAGTGACGTGCGAAGCACACAATGATGGTTAAATGTCAGGGTGTCTCCAGGGTTAGAAACGTATTTACTTGAATAACTGCCCCCTTTCTCTCCTCGTGTCTCGCTCTGTTTGTCTCTGTCAGACCTGCGGGCCCAGCTGACAGACCAGATCAAGATTTTAGACTCTCAGGTGGAGGTGAAGCAGCAGCAGCTTTCAGACCTCTCTGAGTTCCTCCGGCGCCGAGGCGACATTGAGGCGGAATACGCACGTGCCCTCGACAAACTCACTGAGCGATTCACCCACAAGACGAAGAAGTAAGTCTGGACAAAGTATTTGAGCGCCTCCTCTCTCGGGTGATTCTTAAAGTGTCCCATCGAGCTGTAGCTCAGTAAGGTTGTCTGTTTTTCTGCAGGAAGGAGCAGTGGGGTCAGTCGGTGTGTCAGGTCTGGTCTGTTTTGCTGACTCAGACTCGTCTGGAGAGCCGGGAACATGCAGCGCTGGGAGACACCTGCTGCAACACACTCACACAGCGGTTGGCTCACAGCACGGAGGATACACACCGGCTGCACAAACGGGTGAGTGGATCTTTGGTGCAGCGTGCAGGCAGAATCAGAGGCGCAAGAAGGGTTGTTACTCCTATCACTGGAGGTCAACTGCCCGCCTTGGAGCCCTGTGAAACAAAGCAAAAAGGCCCTTTCATGTGGCGCTATGGTCGATAAAAAGTGATGAGGTGCCCTTCCAGTGGAGAAAACACAATAAACTGCCCTCTAGATAGCACAATATCACAGCATGATGTTCATGTAGTAAACTATGGTGCATTTAGAGTCAAAGACACCATCAAGCAGAGTATGCTTTAGGGCGGGCAAACTGCGATTGACAGGTCACTGCCACTTGCAGAGCCGTACACTACGTCACTTCTTGGTATTACAAATATGGTAACTTCTGGTTGCAAGGAAACAAGAGGGCACCGGCGAAATCACCAAACTGCTTGTGAACAGATTAGTAACGGCAATTAGTTGCAGAGTACTGTATTAATCAATCAATCGAAATGGACCCCAGATGATGTCCCGTTCGGGGGCCCTTACTAAACGCTGTGCTCAACCTTTGAACAACTGTGTTTTAACATAATAGCAACAGGTGAGTGTTAAATATATCTGCGTATCTTTGACATTGCAGAGCAAAGAAGTTGGCATCCAGATGCAGGATGAGCTGCTGAAGGTCACCACCGAAATGCAGACGGTGAGCCTGTCGATTATTGACATCCGCACAATCCGCATAATGATGAAACGTAGCGGCGATGCATTGTGGAGTCTTCCTAATGTGACGTATGTGCTACTGAAGGCTCTCAAGACGTACAACCTGTACCACACGGACTGCCTGATAGCCGAAGGGAAGCTGAAGGAAGCCGAGCGGTTGGAGGAGAGACACACCGGCAAGTCGGCCGAGCTCGGCCCCGGCCAACTGGGAGGCCAGAGGCGGAGCTCGGTCAAGAAGATGGAGAGATTGATGGAGAAAGTGAGTGTGTGTGTGTTACAGGAAGTCTCAAACCGGATCCCCCCCCCCACAGAACAAACCCTTTCCTGTTCCTGTTTGTCAGTAAATGCACATCTATTGTCTCGTGTTCTTACCTTGACCTGTGTGTGTTTGCACAGAGGCACGGCAGAGTGCAGGAGAACCAGCTGAAGTGCACCAAGGCCCGTAACGACTACCTGCTGAACCTTGCAGCGGCCAACGCAGCCATGAACAAGTACTACCTGCAGGACATCAGCACGCTCATCGACGTGAGCGACACTAGATTAGCGTTGTGTGATTTTCTGGGTCCATTTGTTAGTTTGACAATACCTTTTTCTGCCACTTTCTACTGTTATTATCTGAAGAAAATGGATCCAATATGGGGAGAGGGAATAATTTCTCTCTCTCTGTCCCACACACCACGATCACACAATTCAAAACCCTTCTTTCTCCCTGTTGCCTCTCTGGTTTGGCCTCCCCTCCAGTGCTGCGACTTGGGCTTCCATCTGTCAGTGGAGAGGGTGATGAACTACTACCTGGCCAGCAGGGGGCGGATCCAGAAGACAGAGGAGGCGGGTCTGAAGCAGCTGGAGGCGGCTGTGACGTCCCTGGACCCTGGCGGGGACAGAGATGCGCTGCTGCAGCAACACGACGCCGCCTTCTGTCTGCCGTTCCGATTCAGCTACCATCCGCACGAGGGAGACCAGGTGGAGAATGAGAATTACTGAGCAGCAAGGCAACCTAAAGACTAAAAACAGCTAAAGAGAAGGAAGCAATATAATGAATATGTTGGAATGTATTCACGGCTTTACCTTACAGCAAGACAGCACTGTCTAATGTGGAACTGCAGCCTTTTTATCATCTGGGCCACATGTCGTTTTTTGTCTTTGGCTAACACTTTAAGGCACTCCTTTTGCTACAACCCCACAAATGAAATCAAAACCACTCCTCTAACTTGTCAGTGTTTTTTAAAGTTGTGCCTCCATCTCTCTGGGATTAACATGAACTTTAACTTGAAGTTAGAAGTAAGAAGAGTGGAGTTACAGTTTTCTGTTTTGTTCACGTGTTTCAGGTGTGCGAGGTGAGTGCGGAGAGCCAGGTCAGGTACGAGCTTGAGACCAGGTACCAGCAGCTTCAGTCCCGACTTGCTGCCGTTACCTTGGAAACAGAGGAGGTCAGCAGAATCATTCTCACTGCCTGTTTTTTGTCAGCCACGAATCGTAAATGAAAAAAGGAAAAGTGAACCCATCGGCATTCCGCTCTCTTTCGCAGGTCAGTAAAACGCTGAAAGCCACACTCGCAGCCCTCTTGGAAAATATGTGTGACGGCGACTGTAACCCCTCCCCCGACGTGCCTAGCAGCCTATCGCACGAGCCGCCTGGAGGAACCGCCGCCCCAAAACTCACGCTCGCCAAGCGCCGAGCCAATCAGCAGGAGACAGAGACTTACTACTTTACAGTGAGTCTTTGCAGCTGCATTAAGAATACCCTTAAAGATATATCTACATTTGTATTCTGCATGTGTGTAGCTGCGACCATTAACAAACTGGAATGTTACACAATCAGCGTGGCTGTTGTTTTGAATGCGTATTCTATAATATGCCATAAGCGATTGTTAATTTGAATGTAATTTTATCGGATCAATAGCATTTCTATGGGATTTCACCCTAAAAGTAATTCCTTTCTCACTTGCTGTGGTACAACCCATGAATGACTTTTTTTTTTATTTCTTAACTTTAGAGTTCTCAAATAAATGCTGATGTTTATTTCTCTGGAGGGTTCTTTTGATAATGTTTTCACACTCGTCATTGGTACATCGATGAGTAGGAGAGGCCCAATACAATAACATTGCTTACTTCCTTTTGGATCAATTTGAATCCCTGTTTGCCGCCATTTTATGCAGAAAATAGGGTCCTAATAGAAGAATACTTAAGTAACCCTGCAAGCAACAACAAAGGAAACATCATTTTGTTTTAGGTGTTGCACTCATTAATGCACTTATTTACCGCTGACACTTGAGTTAAATGTCACTTTATTAAATGCTTAATTTTAACATTGTTTAAGAAATTGTGGGGAAAATTCTTTTTTTCCTCTTAGAAAGTGAAAGACTTCCTCGTCAGCAGTTCTCTGACCTTCAAACTTCAAGCCAAACACGACCTTCTACAAGATGCCATACAGAAAGGTAACATTATTCCTACCGCGATAGATGAAGGGTGGGGACAACGTCTGCTACTGTCTATGGAGGTTTGAATCTGTGATTAGTTTTCAAAAATAAAGCTACTGTTCTCCATCGATGTAGCATTGCACTATAGTATCTTCAGATTCAATGGTTCTAAAATATACATGTCAAAAACATCGATCCACCAACCAATGGATGGCATCACAAGGACAACGTCCACTTCCGTTTACAGTCAATGTGTCATTTTAAAAAAGGGATCTTAACATCCCTCAAAGACATTTATCTCAACACTATCGGTGCAGTTCCCCTTTTAAGTTACCTGCACGTTGTTTGCACCAGAACCCTGAAGCAGGCCTCACTCTCTCGCCTGTTTTCTCTCTCTTTCTTCCAGCCGAGGCTGTGGACACCGACCCCTCCAGGTAAACAGTATCTTCATGTAGCTGGGACTGAAGCCAGTGTGACAGAGGGGCGTAGAGACATGAAGGTAGCAGAGAGAACAGGGAGGAGAGGAAAGAGGCCGAGCAAATTGGAACCACAAAGGCCTTTTTGGCCAATTCTTTTCTCATTTTGTAAAAAGAAAAGTTGATTTTTGGAGGGGGTGGGAAATGAAGTGTAGTGTAACGGATGATACCAGCTCAATGTAAGATGTAGTATTGCATTATGCATTTCATTATTATTATATTTCCCAGAATGCAATGTGCTCGGTCAGTGCGCATTTGGAAGTCCAGACCTGTTTCCCAATTCTGCCACACACTCTTCACCACAGACATACTCTCCTACATACAGGTAACACACTCTCTCTCACACACACACACACACACATGCGAATAAGTACAAATAAAGAAACGCCCCTTGCCTTTTCCTCCTTGCTGATTGGCTCGCTGCACTGCGCTGCTGTTCACCCGTCACAGGGGAACAATTTAGTAAATCCTGTCACAGCGAAGCAGAGGAATTGGCGCGGGGCGTCTTGCAGCACATGCGCTCTGCCTTCATGTGTACGGCGATGCTTATAGTTTACTGCTGGCTTTTCGCTCCTTTTAAATCCACCCCGCCCCCCCTCCTCCTCTCTGTTATCTCTTCCTCTCTTGTGAAGGGATTAAAATGCACTGGCCTCTTTTTTGCCTCCTCTCTCGGCTGCTCTTCTGAGAGCGTGTGTGCTTATTGTGGCCCTCTTCCCACAGCTTCTAAATCTTTATTACCCACTTATTTCCTACTCTGCCTTTTTCTCATCTGTGCCCCCCCCACCTCTGTCTTCTCTCTGCCGCCCGTGGTTCGGTTGCAGGAGAAGAAGACGAATGTCTCGAACACAGGTAGTGAACCCCAGCTGTGAGCGCTCACAGTCTCTGGATTCAGCACCACGTGGGGGGTTTCTAGGGGGTTAAAAGGAAATAGTTTTTCATTTTGTTAAGCAGACTTCTATGTGTGTATTTGCAATATAAACATATATATGTATATACATATATAAATATAAAGGCCAAGTGTTACTTTTTTCTTTTCAGTTTTATGGATAGATTCAAAAAGACATTCGTAATAAAAGACATCATGACGGAACTTTATTTTTATTTTCTGAAAGGTTGTGTTTCAAAATGCAAATGAGCTATTATCCTATTAAATATGTGTTTATTTTTAGATGTTCCCGGAATGGAAATCTGAAAATTGCATAAATCCAGGTTCAAAGATCTCGTTTCATTCTGTTGACATATCCGAGTCAAAGAGGAAATCAACTTCCAGTTAAAAAAAAAAGATTCCGCACTGTTTTTAGAAATATTGTTCTATAAATCGGCTATGAATGATATATGAACAAGCCTCTCGGTGCTGTTGAAGTGGAGATTTCTGCTTTAGAGTCTGAGAGAACTCATTTTGAGAAAATACATTTGGGTCAAAGAACGAAATTAATTTTCAGTTGATCATTCATTGTTTTTATATATTCAAATAGGCCCTATGTAATGGTAATTTGTGTTCCATTTAGTAATTCATCTAAAGACATATTGAATGTTTCCTTTGAACAAGTTATGGAAGCAAGTTATAATAAGTGCATGATGACGATGGCTGTAATGCCCAAACGTATTGCCCTGGAATGTTAGAACCTCCTCTGTTTAATCGTTGTTCGCTTTGCATCGCATCTTCCTTTACCGCTTATCCGGCCGCGGATTATGCCGACCTTGCCTTTGTCCTCATTGACATCTACATCCACGATCTCATCTCTCTTCTCGACTCATCTTCTGTCTGCAGAGCTCTGGGCAGCAGATCCCTGTGGTGGTTGAGAGCTGCATCCGTTTCATCAACCTTCACGGTGAGTAAGTCTTCCTGAGGAAGCTTAGGACACAGAATGAGGCGGCCTAAAGGCTTGTTTGTGTATCTGAACATGCAGCTGCAAATATGCAATATGTTGTGCTTCAGGTCTCCACCATGAAGGTATATTTAGAGTTCCTGGGTCACAGAGGGAGGTTAACCACATCAGAGATGCCTTTGAGAGAGGTAAGTCAGCTTTCACATTGCATCACTTTTGTTTTTTTTTGTTTTATTATCATTTTAATCCCGTTCTTCATTTTTTTTGTTAATCCTTTGTAACGCTTTATGTGTGTCTTAAGTGTGTGCTGCTACAACATGTGTGTTAAACTGCCCGCAGGAGAGGATCCTCTGTCGGACAGTGAGTGCGACCTGGACTCTGTGGCCGGTGTGTTGAAGCTTTACTTTAGAGGCCTGGAGCCTCCTCTCTTCCCCTACGACAGCTACTCTAAGCTGCTGGAGTGTGTCCGTAAGTACCCTGTTGGATCTATCCATACGTAGGCTTCTTATTTCATCTACATTTTGCAAATTAATAATCCTGCTAATTGTGATTGAGCTTGAGGTCTCATTGCAGCCGCGGCGTCCCATCGCCAATCACGGGTTTACTATCTGTTTTTGTTCTTTTTTCTTTGCAACTTTATTGTCCTGTTTGTGTCCGTCAAATCAGTGACTAATCAAACACATGCACATGTTGTTACACATTTTTAACATTGTTTGTGGCTTTAATGAAACATTTGGGGCAAACTAATCGAACTAGTAGTTTCAACTAAAGCAATATGTGTGCAAACTTGAGCGAAACTTGGTAGTTTGCTTAACAAAGCTGGTGAGCTATTCAACTTTCGTTGTTGCTGATAGTTTAATAGTGTCCTCCCTTAGCATACACAAGATACGTATTGACATTGAGTGTCATAACATATGAATTAAGCTCTTCTTGTTGCCTAGAGTACATACGGTAGGCCTACGTGGACAAGACAATTAGCTTTGGTTAGCTAGCGCGCCGCTCGTCAACCTCAATGTCGTCAATGAAGCCAATCAGAGTGGTTGTACTCCTTTCTAAAACTGCGCAACTGGCAGTTTTTTCCCTGTTTCTTCCTGTCCAAGTCAAAGTGTCCTCAGGCAATCATAAGATCTGTTTTACAAGGATACTAGTAGTGGTTGCAACTGTACGGATGCTCCAAGCACCAAGTTACTTGGTGAGGTGATTGTCTCGGCTGTTGATGCAAGATGGTGGAACGTCGACTGGTGGTCTCTGTTTCTCTCTCTATCTGTGTCTCTATCTAACTCATTCTCACACTATATCCATCCCTCTCTCCCTCTCCCCCTCTCTCTCTCTCCCTGTTATTCCTTTAGGCCTAATTCTGTTTTCCAAAAGCAGAAAATCTGAGTCAGAATCAGCACAGCTAATTAGGGTTGTGAACCTGCCTGCTGGTTGTTTATACCGTTAAATGCTTGAATTTCCTGTCAGCTGCATACTAAATCAGCCTAGCTATCGCAGTAGTACTGACTTTAAGTCTAAATGTGGAGGGGCTTATGCATGTGACACCGGTTGTGATTGCCGTGGGCATTGTGATTGATAGAAACACAACTTGTTGTAAGTGTTACATTTTGACTCACCCTGCTCCTCTCATCTCTATGATCATCAGAAATCGAGGAGGTGACGGAGAAAGATGCCCAGATTAAGGCAATCATCTCCACCTTCCCGCGGCCTCTCCTCATTGTGATGCGCTACCTTTTCGCTTTCCTCAATCAGTAAGCTTCATCGTGACCCGGTGCGGGTTGTTCTATCAGCTAATGTCTGCTATGGTCATATGAGTAACTAAATACATTTATTTTTCCAAGTGTGACTCAGTATAGCGACGAGAACATGATGCAGCCGTACAACCTGGCCGTTTGCTTCGGACCGAGCCTGCTGAGGGGGTTGGACTCGGATGACGCTGTTGCCATGCAGCCGCAGGTCAACGATCTCGTCAAAACCATGATCCTGCAGCATGACATTATCTACCCCAGCCAGTCGGAGTTGCCGGGTCCTGTCTATGAGAAGCACATGACACTGGAGCAGGAGTACTGGTGAGAGATGACTAGTCACTCAGTAGTTGTTGTAATGAAAGAGTGATGCAACGTCTGTTGTTGCAATTGTTTGACCAAAAATATGGAGCTGCACAAGTTCATTTAGTTTTGGAACATCACGTGACAAGTCAATACCATTTTTGTTAAATTCTTTAAATAGGGGCTTGCATCTTCTTTATTGATAAAATGACATACAGCGTTGATAAAATAAATAAAAAGCTTAGCAATTATTTTTTTTCGCTGACCAGCTAATGCTAAAAGTTGTCAGGAAGCTGAATGGCGGGGAAGGTAGGACTCAAACGCAGAGTTTTCCAAAAACGAAAAGACTTTAATCGTCAAAAAGGTTTTCAAAAGCAAAAGGCCAAGGGGCAAAAACGGAGACAGGAACCGAGAACGAGAATGGGGACTGGGACTGGGACTTGGACTTGGACTTCCATACATTGAACAATGACGCGACAAGTGACAACAGACACACATGGCTTCAATACACTAGGGAGGTGCAGGTGATTGGACACAGCTGTAAACAATCATGACATGACAGACAATCACAGGGGAAGACAGGACAAGGCAGGAAGTGACGTGACCCAGGGAGACATGATGCAGAACTACAAAATAAAACAAGACGTGAACCCAAACCTTGACAAAAAGTGTTAGCTAGCTAAAACTATTTTAAATGATCAAAAATAATTAAAGTGTTTGGACAAATTGGAGGTTAAAATAAAATTCAGTTTTGTTTTATTTTTTTATATTTTCGTTTTTTGTTGGGTTAATAACAATTTGCAACATGTCGTCAGTTTCAGGGTTTGATATGAAGATGGTCTTGATGCATTTTGGTCAAATCTGGTTTTAATGATGAATTGTGATGAAATTGGCTTCCATTATTGACGTTGAAACTGAATGTCATCTCCACTTATTTCTGTCCTCTTTTTGTAAATAAATGACTGGGCAACAGCCTTACGTTGAGACGAAGGCGTTTCCAAGTACGTAAGGCAGCTTCCTCCCTTAGTCCTTTTTTTCTCAGCTTAAATACAGCTTAAAAATGTTAGGCTGATGGCTCACCAACACAAACTATCAACGGTGTCCATGGAAACCTTTTAAAATGCCAAAATCGTATCTTGTGTAAAAACATGAATTATGAATAATAGCCTTTATATTTGCCAGAGCCTTTTGTTACTTGTCTTTTGAGAAGTTTCACAGCGGCAGAAGAACATTGATGACCACAGACTTCCATTTTCTTTCTCTGTCTGCAGTGAACCGATCACAGAGGAGGGAGAAGGGGAGACCGAGCATCTGCCCAGTGAGGAGGGTGAGGACATAAAGTACACAAACGACTTCCATTAGACACACACTGAATTCACAGAAATGTAGAACAATCCACTGTTCACATTTTCTTCCTTGTGTAGTTGATTGTCACTGTGCATTTGTGTACAGAGTGGGAGGCGGTGGCTATGTTTGACTACTCAGCGAGATCTCCAGCAGAGCTGTCCTTCAAGCAAGGGGAGCTTCTCATCCTCCACAGCAAGGCCTCCTGTGATTGGTGGAGAGGCGAAGTAGGCGGGATTAAGGGTCTTATCCCTCACAAGTACATCAGCGTGCTGGAAGGGTGAGTGAGCTTTTCATTTCAGTGTCGTTAATCAAACTCTGTGAGATTCGTTCAGAACAGCTGCCAGGACGATGATGGGGATCTGGAAGTGGATCACTTGGGCCTCCGCCCCAATTTGAGACACTACATCCAATAATTCACTTTATTGGTCTCTCAGAACCTGAGTTAGAATCTTGCTTCTAATGCCAAGGGACGTGTGACAAGATGTCGGCTAATATGTACTATGAGTAAAGACACTCAGATCAACGTATCCTGATGGTCAGAGGGGTGGACTGTATATAACAGGTAGACGTAGTCATTGTGACATCACTCACGGCCGTTATGAAGCCTCGATTTCACGAAATACGGCCGTTGCCATGTTGTAAAAGAAAGTTTAATAGTGAGAAAATGACTGTACTCTACTTGATTCATTCCCACAGTAACACCGTGAACATGAGTTTGTGGTTCTTCTTCAATAGAGCATTAAGTTCCATTGAGAATCAAATAGACCATAAAGCAGGGTGCGCTTTAGGGCGGGGCTTACTGTAATTGACAGTTCCCTTCCGCTACCATAGACGTAAACAGCGTCGCTCGTAACATCTGTTCAATGATGACGGCTAAAACCCTGAACCCAAGGCCAAAGAGGGATGTCAGGATGGTTACATCCACTTCTTTTATACATTCGAGGAGATATAGTGAAAAAGAGGTTGTATAAACAAGGGGGAACAAATTAACAAAAGTCGTGTTGTTACATGGTATTTTATTCTGCATTATTTTGTCCCCATCTTCAAATTGTTCCATAAAAAAAATCCGATCACATCTAATATCAGTCCGACTCCCCCCTTATTTCTACACTCAACCCCATCTTTCCGTAGTGAAACTATTTTCCAAATATGTGTCTCTCTTCTGCTCGTTCCTCAGATCAGAGCGAGGGAAAAGAGAGGACAGAGAAGGGGGGGGCAGTACTGGGAACCTGACAGCAGACGATCCGCAGACAGAGAACCCAACCCGGTACACTCACACTCACACACTCACACACACACAGAGACCTACTCAACTGTACACTGCAACATGTGAATGTATTCACGCACAATGGATGTGGACAGCCCAACACACACACACACACACACACACACGCACACGCAAAGACCGGAACACTCAATGTTGCACACGTTCACACGCGAGCAAACTCACATGGAAGCACAGAAAGATTTGCAAAGTTTCTGTCCCCGTCTCGACAGGATGCGGGTGAACAGCGACAGCGCTTCGTTGCCTGGGAGACAGAGAGGAGGCGAGGGGAGCCCCAGTCAAAAGCCGCCAACCTCTCCCGCCGCGCGACACCTGCCAGTGTAAGACTGACATGGCTCCGCGAGGCGATGCATGTGCTGTACAACGCTCGATAGATAGCGGTTGATAGGAAATACAGTATAGAGATGAATGGGGAAAAAATGTGGAATCATTCAACATAAAGGAAAATAATAACACAAAACATTGCTAGTACCACACTTAAGCTATGATACATTTTTGGAATGAATATTGGATCATGTGACTTTGTGTATTTCAAGGAGTTCCTCGTATTGGCAAACACACAAAGGGTTATTATTAAATCTCGGTGGCCGTGGCGCTCTGTGTTCCTGTAACTCGGTGTGCGTGCTGCCATGTGAATGAAATAAATAGTTCACTGGTCTACAGGTCCAGGGATTCTACAAAGGGCACTTTGATTTTAAATGCTTTAGAAATAACAAAAGGGCTTAAAAATCTTCACATGACTAAATATTCTGCAGCCAATTCAAACTGTTCCTTTCTTCATAATGCATGTGATGCACTACTTCTTTATTTTGGTCTTTCTCAAAGGCAATAAAGTAGTCCACAAATATGAGGTATGACTTTACAGATGCATCTTCTTCATTGTGGAAGCCGGTTTGTTGCTTTTTTCTGGTTCCACCTGCAGTCTGCGAGCGTATCTATGATTTACGCTCACTGTCTATTTGATTCCTCAGTGCTTATTTTGTTTGTTCGCCCTCTGGTGTTTTCGGAGAGCAATGCAGCGCAGAGAGTGTAAAATGCCTCCGCTGATGCTCGGCGCTCGCGCTGCTCCAGAAACAGAGCTTTGGTGTCTTCAAGGGCCAATTAAGCTGTTACAGAGGAGGAAATACATTCAGCATTCCCTTTTTTAAAAGTTGTCAAAAAGAAAAACGAAGAAAAGCGTCTCTCGCCAAAACATGGAACAAGGCTTCAGATTCTCAGTCGGCTCCGTCTTTCACTTTCACTTCTTCTAAATGCTTCTGACCCGAGTTCCCTCTCATCTCTAAAGGTCTCAGGAGCGAAGACACACCTTGGACACTGTGAGACAGGGCGGCTTCCGACCCCCGGACAGACCAGCGGTCGACAAGGTCTGTAACGTGAGTCCAGCCGGGAGCCATCGCTCCTGTGAGGGCTCTTAACAAACCTGTTGGTGGTAGCTCGGGGGAAAATGATGGATATGGAGCAATTAGTTACTACTAGGAGAAGAGAATTATTATGTTTTTTTAGTATAAAAGGTTTTGAGAAATAAAATAGTATTATGGGAAATTTTTAATCTTTCATCAGTTTCATCTGTTAAAACAGTTGGTTTCACGTACCTGCTTGTAATCCATTACAACAAGAGACTTTGTTTAACCAGACACAACCTTTCTTCACCTTTTTACGGTATAAACACAGTGGAGAAACAATGTAGGTCAGACCTTCAATAATCTCACTTTCCTCTCAGGTTTAATGCGAGGTAGATAAAAGAAAAAGTCTTGAGGCTGTAACAAGTCCTTTGATCAGCTAAAATGATTATTAAGACGTTATAACAATATGACTATGAATCACTTTTTTTGTGATGTCAAAGAATGTTGTTTTAGTTCCATCATTGACAATGGTGTAAGCTATAAACTTCCATGTAAAAAACAAAAGCAAAAGCAGTTTGAATGTTTTGCATGAAAATAGATTGCACAGTTAAACCAGTAGTGAAAGTGGTGCTTGTAGGTCTGTATATTCTGAGGGCGGAGGTCATTTCATCTTCACATCACGTGATGTGCGCGTTCACAGCGAGTGTTGTGAGGACTGAGCTGACTATATAACAGTTTTATATCCTCCATGTGCCTCCCACTTACTGTCTGCCTCCCCCCCCTCCTCCCTCCCTCCCTCCCTCTCAGGACATGATCAGCCGTCAGATGAACTCGGTGTTCAAGGAGCTGCTGTCTCGCCAGCCTTCCGTGCCGCCGTCCGGGCTCCCCGCCCCTGCTGCCCCGGCTCCCTCTTCCTCCTCCTCCTCCTCATCCTCTCTTCCTCAAGCTGCCCCCACTGCCAAAAAAGTAGGATTCGGCCTCAGAGGACGGACCCTTTTCAGGCCGGTGGACTAAGAGAGGGGAGAGTTGGAATTGCGGATTCATTGTTTAACATCAGCTGATTATGCTGATGCTGATAATACATTCTGTGAAGATGTTGATTTATTTTTCTTGACATGTGTATGACATTTGCAAAGCTGCCATCTCATAGTGCCAGTCGCGGTGCCGTGTTACTGTGCGTCCCGTGTGTCTGTTCTCCAGCTGCTTTTAGGTTCCCGTCACTTTTTTGGTTTTCCAGGCTTTTGTGATTTATTTTTATTTTTTATTTGGAGCACCGGGGATGTGACTTTACCGGACAGACTTTTTTAAATGGGTGCCATGATACCAAGAGCAGCAACAAAGTACTTAATCCGCTTCCTAATGGCAGGTTCTGAGATCAGCTCTCCCCTTTGCTTCATTGGTAAAAGAGAAAACTGATCCGGGGCCTGAGTGCCTTCACGTCTTTTCTTTTCACAGTTAATTCACTTGAAAAGATCCAGTAGGTTTTGAGCTCTGCGTATTATGTTAAAAAAGATCTTGTGTTCCATATTAAATAAAATAATATACAATCATTAGGCCTTCACGAATAAACAATATAAATTATCCGTAACATAAATAATATATAAATATAAATATACATTTTTGTTAAAGGGAAATTAATGAAAATACGAATAATTGGGAAAACTAATTTTCAAAGAAAGAAAAAGGTTTTCATTTGAATGGTTCATTTATGGGAAAATACCATTTAATTACAATGATAATAATTTAGTAGTCATGATATCATGGTTGCTTCATGTATTTCACACAGGTTTATTCAGCTGAATATTTATTTCACAAAGATGCATTTATTTAATATTGAACATTTTGCCGCCCTATAGATGCTAGCGGGTGGTTCAGTACTTAATAGCAGCATGCATCGTTAAAACGCACACACAAATACCAACACAAACACGCACAGGTACGCAAAGACAGAAAACGCATTCCCCTTCATATGTGAAACGCGGCCTGATCCGCAGGCCGAAACTCAGGGCTTTTTGCAGAGTTAGAGCCGACTCAGGTTGGAACAAGGAACTAGTAGGATTTTCTACCCTCGGGGCTTTTGGTTGACTCGCTCTTCAACTGAAAACACGTGCCCCAGCCTCAAGAGCCACACAACGGCCCCCGGACGGGAGGATTCGCCCACTTCCGCTGGTTTAAACTGTGAAGGCAACGGCCAACATTTTTTGGCGCCATGGTGGAATCTCTCGTCTCGTTCATCCACACATTTCGGCCCCACTCCGGAAACATCCACACACAGCGCACGGTCCACAGCTCTCATGGTGGCAGTGAATTGTACGTTTACTTTGATTCTGAAAGCATTTGAAGCGTTCTTGTGGCATCTTCCCCCTCTGTCGTGTTTCAGTATCGGAAACATAGAAGTAGAATACTTTTTTTTTTTTAATGGATTTTTCCTCGATGATTAAAACAACCTGTTAGTCTGGATTACTGTTAGATGATGTCACTGAATTTGCTGTGTGTGTATATGTGGTTAAAAAAAACTGAATTCAATAAAGATGGTGAAGAGAGGAATGATTAAGGGTTGTCGGTGTGTTTTGATTGCCGGTTTGACTCGAAACAGGTATAATCAGCACTATGTGTCAAGCAGCGCTGCAGCTGGAAAAGAAAAATAACTTGCTGTAGTCCACAGGACCGAATTGACCAACAAATAATACAAACAATGCCCTGGCACCACAGCAGGCAGATTCCTCAGCTTTCTTCGCTTAGCATCAGTTCACTACGCTACACATTTTGAACACAGCTTTGATTTTATTGAAGTTCATGCACAGATTTCCCTAATTCTCTCACGATTTAACCCTCAGTGTACATTGCACACCTTAGTTTATGGTCTCAATCTGGAGTTTCAAGTCTTCTTCATCTCAGCATTATGACCATTCCATAAGTTTTGTTCATTTAGAGTCAAATAGACCAAAACGTAGGTTATGTTTTAAGGCGGGCTTACTGTGATTGACAGGTTGCCAGTGAAGACTTCTCATCCAGACCATTGCTCTCTGCTGGTTGTGCTCAGGGCAGTGATGCCCCGCCTGTGTGTCGGGCGCCGTCTGAGATAATGACCACGCCTTTCTCAACTCTTTGCTTCTTGTGCAAAATACTAAGCTTTTTTCCCACTTTTAGAAAACGTTCAATGACATGATCTATGAAGGAAACGGATTGGACTCGCTCAAAAGTCATAACATGCAAGCTCGGACAAGGCCGAGCTGCGACAAGGAGGGATAGTTCCGTTCATTAGGGAGATAGCGAAGCGTTTATTCTTAGCGATAGGATTTTTCTGAAGATCTTACTGGAACAAAGCTGCACTGTACGTGCAAGACGATTATCTATTATTAGAAAAAAGCTAATATATCAATAAATATACTTCCATGGGACCTTGCATGGGATCGTTTAATAATTTAAAACATAGATTTCAATCATGAGGTTTTATCACATCTTGACTGTTAAAGAGTAAGTCAGTATTTTACAGCAGGATGCAGCGTTAGCCAGCACGAACACACACACACACACACACACGCACGCACACACACACACACACACACAAGTATAGCTGGATAAGTAAGTCTGAATTCACACTATAGTTTCCTGTTGGTAAGTGAGTTTGATTGTTTGAAAGCATGCGTAGCCACGGGTAGCCGGGTGCTGTAACGCAATCTTTTTCAGACCCAACCATTCCTCCAAAAATAAACCCCTCCACCCAACACACACACACACACACACACACATGGAATAAGAAGCACTGAAACACATTATCACTCGTGGGGTGTGTGTGCGTATCTCATGAGCCAGCTCACCTCTCAGGGACACTTGTGATTAAGCGGTTGAACTGATCTCACTGATATTTCAGATTAGCACTCTCTGCAGGGCTCCGCTGTCTCTGACTGACACAGCAGGATTCAGACGGCACTTTGAGTGGGGTAAGTCAGACACGACTCCTCGTTTCCATTCCCTGTGGATCTGCTGAGATGCGGGTAAGAGTTGCAACTACAGTTTCACATCTCGGTTCATGCACATTTCGTATATCAAACCTGATGCATGCAAGTCGATAAAGCGTATTTCAAGCAAGCTGTTAAGGCTTTGAATCCTATATATAGAGACAAATAAGACAATTTTGCTTTTGGAACGGCCGGCAGCTATTTACAGATTTTAGTGTGGCTTCTTTTTTTAGGTGCTAAAGAACAGGTGTCAGCACTCGATGTTGCACACTACATGCCGTCTGCAGGAGCGTGGATGTGTGTGTGTGTGTGTGTGTGTGTGTGTGTATGTCAGTGGCGGGCGGTGGATTTCTACCTGGGCCTTCTGTGCCGTCTTACTACAGTTAAATAACCTAATAACCTCATTATGACGCCACAGTTGCAGGTCACGATTTGCTTCATGTAAACGCCTCATATTCACATAACACGTAACATTTAAAGTGAAATGAAATAACGCCACATTGCAATGACTTGGTAATTCAATTGGGGTAAATCAGCTTCCAATGCTGATTCATGGAAAGGCTTCAGAGCTACACATAAAGACAAGAGCTGTACAATGACAAAATTGGCTAATGGGAGTAATAATTACAATTTGTATAATAATGATATTAATTAAAAAAATAACAAAAATAAAATAGCTATAACTTTGCGATTCTGTTGAGGCAAGCAGAGAAGGATTAACCGGCACTGACCACTGGTCTGCTAGTTCATGTCAACACTTAACCACAATTTTTTGTCTTATTTTTTATCACATCAGTAATAAACATTTATGTTAATGAGCCAGAAGGCTTTTTTTCATCTGTAGCCCCCAAGGAGCAGATGTTATAAAATAAAGCTAAAAACAGGAGATAAAATTAAAAAGGTTATACGGTATTGGTATTTCAAAATGCGTGCACAGAAGAAATGAAAAGTGAGAATGAAATTCAAGTCAAGTGGTAACAAGACGTGCAGCACAGAGTCTCTCACAGACAAAGTGTCCCCGTAGCTGTGACTACGGTGTGGTATGAATGTTACATGGGCAGGTGTCACTGTGTGTGATAGCTCCTGTCACCAGTGTATAAATGGGTGAATTATGACACGTAGTATTGAAGCACTTTGTCCATTTACCATTCATCACGTGCCTCTGTGTTCCCTCAGTGAGGTTGATGATGATGGTGAGCGACGACTGCCTGGTGGAGTGTAAGATTGACGATGATAGCGATGAAGATCAGATAAACACACCTCCTCCTCCTCCTGAGTTTGCATCCAAAGCCTCGACCCCCGTGGCCGTACCTCCGACCCCTCCCACGACCCCTCCCACGACCCCACCCACGACCCCTCCCACGGCCACACCCACCTGCACCGTCAGCAGGGACCCATATGGCATAAACCTGCACCTTAAGGTTTTCTTCCCCTTTTCCACCCTCTGTCTGCATTGTCTGCCAGAGCTTTGTTAGCGTTGATTTTATATATAATTCCACTTCAGTATTTATGCTAACATGTTAGTAGGTAAACCCAAACCCCGAAGTAAAACCCAGTACCAGGTATTTAAAAGTGTGAAAGTTTCACATTGTTAATCTTTACTGTCTGTGCCGTTTAGCGATGAGGACTTGTTGGGTGTACCCCAGGGTTCTATTTTGGGCCCTAATTTCTTTAGATATATGTTTGGATTTTTGCAGAAAAACAAGCTTTACGGCACAAATGAACCCACTTTTATGATTTTGAAAGGTGAATGCTGCAGCCAGAAGTAAAAACACTAACTTCATAAAGAGCTTCAGAGTTAATGGGGAGGATATTTGCTGACGTAGAACTAGAAGACTTCAGCATCAGTCTCTCAATCTCTCTGCAGGTGGAGGTCAGTGACGTACTGGCGGAGCCGGCCACACCTCGCAGCATAGACCAGGTGTGGCGTTACAGTGTGGCTGGCTTTGAGACAACTCGTATCTGGACGTACCGCTGCCTCTCCCTGCTGCTCGCCGTGCCCTTCGCTCTCCTCTGCGGGGTCTTCCTGGCTATTCTCGCCTGTCTACACGTCTGGTACGCCGGCGCAGTAAAAAAGCCCCCTTGTGTCACGCGTCATTGTCATATGCTCACTCATCCATGCAGAATATGGCTCGCTGCTCAGTGGTTCCCGATGTGTTTGTCTTAAGACACCTGATTTAAATAGACAATTGTGATTGGATTAGCATGTCTAAGACAGCTGGAATTTCTGTAAAAAGAGGAAGAGGACCAGAGTAAAAAAGCTTGCAGATAAATCTTGTTTCCTGACAAATCTGGCCGAGAATCATATGCGAAGATTAACACCACTTTCAAAGCGTACTATGAAGCTACAGCAACAGGTGATTAGCTTAGCTTAGCACAAGACATTTAAATCACTGGGTAAACAGCTTCTAGCACCTCTAAAACTCACATGTTCCCTTTTTTTTGGTTTATGACCAAATAAAAGTCATGCTTCATACGTTTACTACTACCTTCCTGCCCTCAAGAGACAGGATCCTCACAATAATTTACACTCCTTCAAAATGATGGGTAATAAATCTGTCTATCTTTCCTCGCTCTAGGTTTGTGGTGCCTTGTCTGCAGCTGAGCAACACGTTCCTCCCATGTTTGCGGTCTCTGTGCATGTGTGCTGTGAATGCGTTCATATCTCCCTTCTGCACGTCTTTGGCTCTCTGCTGCAGTCAAATTGCCATTTCCCTGTCGAACAAGGACTGGCATCAAATGAGAGACAAAGGGATTGTATAAATGTGAGAAAAGTGATATTGTGTGATGAGTGAAATTATTATTGTGTGTTTTTAAATCGGCATAGTTCCACATACTATGAATGCAATTCGAAATGTTTTCTATATAAAGCGAACTCATGAAAAATATGTGTATTATTGTGATTATTATTCAGCCCCCCCCCCCCCCCCCAATTGAACAAAGGAGCCCCCCCCTCCATCTAAGAAAGTCTCGAATTTAAAAAAGAATGTGCATACAGACACGTGTGCACGCTGCACCAAGGACCCCCCATCTCCCGTCGACACGGTATTATTGAATTTATATTATAATATAATATTATTGGTATTATTGTTGTGGTGGCTGCATTTGTCTACCACTATGTGAATAGATTTTACAGATATTTGCTCAGATGAGATTAAAGTTGATTCAATCAATGAACAACTAAAGCTTTTTTTGCTAATCAATATGTATCAATACATTTGTCAAGAAGGACATTTGTTCAATTGTATTAAAAATGTTTTTTGCTTTTGATTAATCAATCTATGTGTTCTTTCTGTTGCACATTCCATTGGAGATTCAAAATCAACAATCGAAATAAAAATACTGTATCTTCTCCTCTCACATCGATATGCCTGGTGGAGCATAAATCCGAGGTTTTCTGAAGCACCTGAAGGCGTCATATATAGTCATCCATAACTACCCATCATGCACTTTGTCGCCGCCATTTTTCTTGTTTTGGTGTACCGGGAGAGCTGCGATCTGGCTTCAGTGGGTCTTGGAAGATAAAAATCTGTTCCATTTCTACATCTAACTTTTCTCTTCGTCATTTGCGGATTAAACGTTCACACAAGCGAGCGGCGCAAGTAAAGAAGGCGTCATGGCGCAGTACAAAGGAGCGGCCAGCGAGGCCGGCAGAGCCATGCAGCTGATGAAAAAGCGAGAAAAAGAAAGAGAGCAGCTCGTGCAGCTCAAACAGAAGATCGCAGAGGTTCGTAGCTGAACCTTTTACCCGGAATTCTAAGTTGTATATTAAAAATACATGATAAATTAGCCCCGTGGTCGTTAGCTAGGTGTAGTACGGAGAGCGCTGAGGGTCAGTGAATAAAGTCCCCTTTGCGCCCCGCTGTGCTTCAGAGAGAACGTTAACCGACCTGTCTGTCCCCTCGCAGGACAACATGGTGAAGTCCAACATCGACAAGAAGTTCTCCGCTCACTACGATGCTGTAGAGGCCGAGCTCAAGTCCAGCACAGTTGGTAAGGTGCTCCTCTTGTTCTGCGTCACGTGATCCCTTCACATGTGCACTACCAATGCACACTCTGCTTCTGTTTAGTTCATAAGTAAACAGGACCCAAGAGGATGAGTGACTTGTTTGTGTCCCTCTCGATCAGGTCTGGTGACTCTGAATGACATGAAGGCCAAGCAGGAGGCGCTGGTGAAGGAGAGGGAGAAACAGCTGGCCAAGAAGGAGCAGTCCAAGGAGCTCCAGCTGTGAGTGGGCTCCGCTTTCACCCCATAGCTGATATAAAACAAAGCAAAATGGTGACGATGCATTGTGGAGAGACAAACTATTAATTGCTGCTCCTAGTGGATATATAAATCATATCTGATCACACAGTAACACTTTCAGATTGTATCCTGAGCAGATTTAACATATTAGATCAGACAAATCTGTGTAACGTTAAAAGTGCTTGTTGTGGCCACTGACTGTTTTTGCAGGTGTCTGATTACACTATGGAACGAAATACGGGCCGTTGACAACAAATAGCTCACATTGTTGTCAGTGGAAAAAAAAGAAGCACATATTGTTGACCTAAATAACGGAGCATTGTAACTTCTAAAGCTGCTGCTGCTGCTGTTGTTTTGATGCTTTCGTTCTAATACTGGAATTAAAAACGAGCGATATTAGGACAAAAAACAAACCTACACTTGAATGCTGCCCCCTACGATGATACAGTGGTTCCACACCCGGGGGGAAGGGGGACACAGGGACCGGCTGCGAGCCGGGCTTTACATGATGGTGGACTTCTGTGATCAGGAATCAGGAAACATTTATTACCGAAATATGTCAAACATACAAGGAATTTGTCTTGGCGGTTGGTGCGTGGCAGTAGACAGTGTGACAATAGACAACAAGACAGCAGTGCACAAGTAATAAAATAAAGTAAAAATGAAATGCTAATGCAATGGGTTAGTAGAATAAGGCTATGGGTTAGTCTAAAACAAGGGAATAAAGTTAAAGTTAAAAATTAAAAAAGTTTAAATTCTGGCAGTTTAAAACTGCCAGATGGAAGGGGCACAAACAGTTTTTGTCCGGGGTGGGAGGGGTCGGCCACGATCTTTTTAGCTCGCTTCAGGGTCCTGGAGGCAAACGAGTCCTGCAGGGACGGCAGATTGCGGCCGATCACCCTCTCTGCAGAGCGGAGGAGACGCTGCAGCCTGCCCTTGTCCTTGGCTGTGGCTGCAGCGTACCAGACGGTGATGGAGGAGCAGAGGATGGACTCGATGATGGCCGTGTAGAAGTGGACCATCATCGTCTTTGGCAGGTTGAATTTCTTCAGCTGCCTCAGGAAGAACAACCTCTGCTGAGCCTTCTTGGTGATGGAGCTGATGTTCAGCTCCCACTTGAGGTCCTGGGTGATGATGGAGCCCAGGAAACGGAGGGAATACACAATAGTGACGGGGGAGTCGCACAGGGTGATGGGGGAGGGTGGGACTCTGTTCCTCCTGAAATCCACAACCATCTCCACTGTCTTTAGAGCGTTGAGCTCCAGGTTGTTCTGGCTGCACCACGGCACAAGATGGTCAGACTCCAACCTGTAGGCGGACTCGTCCCCACCAGAGATTAGTCCAATGAGGGTGGTGTCATCCGCAAACTTTAGGAGCTTGACGGACTGGTGGCTGGAGGTGCAGCTGTTGGTGTACAGGGAGAAGAGCAGAGGGGAGAGAACGCAGCCTTGGGAGGAACCGGTGCTGATGGTCCGAGAGGCTGAGACATGTTTCCCCAGCTTCACGTGCTGCTTCCTGTCAGACAGGAAGTCTGGGATCCACTTGCAGGTGGAGTCGGGCACGTGCAGCTGGGAGAGTTTGTCCTGCAGCAGAGACGGGATGATGGTGTTGAAGGCAGAGCTGAAGTCCACAAACAGGATCCTGGCGTAGGTTCCTGGGGAGTCCAGATGCTGGAGGATGTAGTGGAGGGCCATGTTGACAGCATCGTCCACAGACCTGTTGGCTCTGTAGGCGAACTGCAGGGGGTCCAGGAGGGGGTCGGTGAGGGACTTCAGGTGGGTCAGGACTAGCCGTTCAAAAGACTTCATGACTACAGAGGTCAGGGCGAGAGGCCTGTAGAGGTTGGTGGAGCTGTGGGGGATGGGATCAGGACATTGTCTTTCGAATCTGCAGTAGAACTCATTCAGCTCGTCTGCCAGGCGGAGGTCATTCATGGAGTGGGGGGGTTTTGGCTTGTAGTTGGTGAGGTGTTTGAGGCCTCTCCAGACCGAAGCAGAGTCACTTGCTGAGAACTGTTGTTGGAGTTTCTCAGAGTACAGTTGTTTAGCATCTCTCACCGCCTTGCTAAACTTGTATTTTGCCTCTGTGTACAAGTCTTTGTCCCCACTCCTAAATGCCTGATCCTTCTGCAGACGTAGTGTTCTGAGTTCCGCAGTGAACCAGGGTTTGTCGTTGTTGTAACTCACCCTGGTGCATGATGGTACACAGCTGTCCTCACAGAAGCCGATGTAGGAACTTACAGCCTCTGTGAACTCATCCAGACTGTCTGTAGCCGTCCTGAAAACTTCCCAGTCTGTGCAGTCAAAGCACGCCCGAAGATCCTCCAGCGCCTCACTGGTCCCCTTCTTGAATTCCCTGATGCCCTTCCAGCTGAATTTTGGAGCAGCCTGGTTCCAACATCTGGTGCAAACCTCTAAAGAACATTATTACGAGATTTACAACGCTGCGTTATTTCTTTAGGAGAATCTGCTTCCATTAGAAAGGACCTTAACAAATAACATCAAAAACAAAACTGCAGCTGAGACATGAGACCAGATGAAGTCAGCTGGCAGCCTTTGCAGCAGTTTCACACCAGATGCATGAAAGCAGTTTGAAACGATTGTTCTGTTACTTTTGTACGTCTAGCTTTTCTATTTGAGGGTCATGGCTGGTTTCTCACTGTTCTGTCTGCAGCAAGCTGGAGAAGCAGAAGGAGAAGAAGCGAAAGGAGGAACAGAAGAGGAAGATCGCCAGTTTATCGTTCAACCCGGAGGACGAGGGCGAGGAGGAGGAGGAGGAGGAGAACGAAGACGAAGAGCTGGACTGTGAGTTTCATGTAGGAGAGGATCCGTCGGGGCTCCGTGCTGCTCCTCCTCCCTCTAACGGGACGAGCATGTTGTGTGTCTCGAAAGAAGAGTGCGGCCAGTTTGCTGTACGAATGTCCCCTTTGCGGTGTTTCTTGTGCGAGGTTTTCTTTTAAATCATTTCACTTATTAAATCTGAAATTATAATTACCGAGCGTTTTGTTCATGGATTTTGGCCAAAATATAACCACTATCAACAAACATAACATCAACTTTTTAAAAAGGTTTTCCAATAGTAGCTTTTAAGGGTTCGATTCGATATTCTTGAGCGCTCATAACACCCCCGTATCCTTCTACCGCTGTCTGTCTGCCCTATAACACGTTTCTGCCGTCATTCAGTTATCGTTCCCAGCTTTGGGAAACAAAGAGAAACAGCTGTGACTTTTTCTCGTAGACTGTCCGGCTAGGAAGAAGTATCTGGGGAAAAATCCAGATGTGGACACAAGTTTCCTTCCTGATCGAGACAGAGAGGTGAGTGGAATGGAAATCACTCTCACCATCTTATCAAACTAAAAAAACGACTGCTACCGTGTGTAGCAAACACACACTGCACTTATCCCTCACAGCTGGAACATCTGTTTGTCTATACAATGGTGATGCTGATGCTGAACACAGGCTGACCGCCAGCCGTTCCTTTGAGGTGATGAAAAGACTTTCCCACTCTGCTCTCTTTGTTTAGGAGGAGGAGAACCGTCTCCGAGAGGAACTCCGGCAGGAGTGGGAGCTCAAACAGGAGAAGATTAAGAGTTGAGTGAGACTCTTAATCGCTAGCACACATTCCGTGCACACTGTGTCCCGCTTAGGTCAGACGTGTCAGCGGTGAAGAAGGCCTCACCTTTCCGTTGTCCTTAGTAACGGAGCGCTCCTTTGTCTCCAGGTGAGGAGATTGAGATCACGTTCAGCTACTGGGACGGCTCCGGGCACCGTAAGACTGTCAAGGTAGAGCCTGTTGTACACGAGCCCACTGTACACGAGCTACACTATACTCTACTCTCTTTGTGCCTTCATGGCGTCTTGGTGTGTGTTTCTCTCCGGTAGATGAAGAAGGGGAATACCATGCAGAACTTCCTGCAGAGGGCGCTGGAGGTCCTCAGGAAGGACTTCAGCGAGCTGAGGTGAGCAGAACGGAAGGAGCCCCAAACAAAGCCACTCGCAGCACACGGACCTGCTCCAATGTGTGAGTGAATGGGACGTTGTTTTCCTCTGTGCAGGTCTGCAGGAGTGGAGCAGCTGATGTACATCAAGGAGGATCTGATAATCCCACACGTAAGTAGGTTCGCTGCCTTTTAGCATTGTGTTGCTGCAGCCCTTTGCCCTCTGTAGCTGCAACGATCGACTTTATATTCCACAGTCAAATAAAGGAATAGATCTTTTAATAAAAAATAGAGGGTATGACACAGAATATTTCTCCATTATACCGAGCCTTCACAGTTCAGTCTGCTCCAGACAATGAAGGACAAACACAGGTTTTATACATTTCAACATGCTGCGTAGCCTCTCATTGGTTAAAACCAGCCAATGTCCGACAAATTTGATGAAGAGTTTATGTATCTTGGATCTTGTGCCACACTGGGGGTCATCCTCATGTCCCCTCATGTCCCTTCATGTCCCTTGCACGTATGCAGTCAGTCCGAAAGGGTCCTGGCGCTTCATTTCAGAGAAAGATGCTCAACAACATTTGTCGTACACAAATCATTACATGGTGTCGTCCCTGCAGAAAGCATTAATGGCTTACACGTGCTCAGACCGACTGGCACCAGTCATTTCTCAACAAATCTGTAAATCCATATCTATGATCATTTGTGCTCTAGACTACTGGTACGTTTATAATATTTAACTTAAAAGGGGGTCGTTGTGGCGCATGGGTAGAGAGGGTGCGCCAGGAACTGCAAGTTTGGCGGTTCGAGCCGCGGCTGCTTCATGTCCCACGTCGAAGTGGGACATGAAGTTGATACATGCACGTTATATTTAGACGGACAGAATGCTCTAACGATACTAACGGTACTATTTTATGGTGGATAAGTAGAGGTATGAACTTGAAACTCTTGTTTGCGGCGCCCCACTGGTTTGGAATAAGAAGGTGGGGTAGAAACTGAAACCGTGACGTCTCCCCACAGAACTCCGCTGTTGACAGGATATTATAATTGAAGACAGAGTTCATTTGGCATTTTTCTTCTCTCTGTCTGTTTCTCTTTTCAGCATCACAGCTTTTATGACTTCATTGTAACCAAAGCCAGAGGAAAATCTGGTGAGTAAACAAGCTTTGAGCACATTTGTTCCGTTTTAAAAGAAAACAATTTCGGCGGCCCACGAGCATTTCTTTCTGCACTAGAACTGCAGCACGTTTCAGGCTAAGTCGGCTTGGTTTTCTCCCACAGGTCCTCTCTTCAGCTTTGACGTGCACGATGACATTCGACTGGTGAACGACGCCACCGTTGAGAAAGACGAGGTGACATTAAACATGGCAGCAAAATCACGATTGTTAGAGGAAACAAACGGAATTCTCTGGTAAATCTGAACCAGGGCTGACCGTAACCACAGATGAGTCAGTCAGGGGGGTTGAATGGAAACAATCTGGGCAGCAAAGGGAGGAGAGGAAGGAAACGTTTAAATCAAGGGTTTTATTATTAGGTAAAACCTTTATTGCGAAATATTTAAGGGGGCGAATCTTCAAATTACCAGAACTTTATTAGCAGCTGTTCTTCAATAGAATAAGCTGCTCAATTAACACAGGACCTTTATCATGAGGAAAATGATAAGAAATAACCACAGAATCTGTTAAGGGCCGCACTGAAGTGTGTAGCAGAGATACCCATCTGCTGCATCGGGTCACAGAACAAGTGGACTGAAAACTGAAATCCAAATGCATCTCGAAATCGACGGACTCGTTCGTAAATGAGATGAACTCAAGCCAGCGGTTTTCTGCTGCATATTCATGACACTATTATTATTGTCCACACATTCTATTTTCTGATGATCAGTTCATACGTCTCAACTTGAGGAGGGACTTTGAATTCAAATTAACTCAATTTTAAAAGGCTCACCCAGTCTTTCTAATTTTGCCTTCAAGTCTCACGCAGGTAAAGTGGTGCTGAGGAGCTGGTACGAGAAGAACAAGCACATCTTCCCCGCTAGCCGCTGGGAGCCGTACGACCCCGAGAAGAAATGGGACAAATATACGGTGAGTCTGTTTCCTTTGGCCAAACGCCAGCATTCCTCCACCTGCATTCCTCGCCCAGCTTCCCGACGAAAATCTGATTCTGCTTGAGCGTGAAAAGACTTCCAGCTGGTAAATGGATTCCGCAGACTGACAGCGTGGCGTTTAGCATGCCGCTGCTCATCCGACAGGCTCCGACTGCTCCTCGGACTCCCCACAGTCGTTCTCTGTGTGACCTCTGCGAGGGGAGTTTTTTGATTTTCATTTCACCAAACTAAAAAGTTATTTGAAAAGGACGTCGTTTGTCTCCCGTTGACGTTTGCATTCTAAATCTAACGTACATTTAAACGGCGGTAGATGGTTTTGGATGTGCTGGTACATGTCAGTGATCTGCTGTAGGTAGTATTACGCAAGTAGCTCATACAACACAACTGGTCGTTGCGCAGGGGGTAGAGTGGGTGTGCTGCGAACCGCAAGGTTGGTGGTTTGAGTCCCGGCCAGCCCGTGTCTCAAGTCAAAGTGTCCCAGAGCAAGATACCTAACCCCTAATTGCTCCCTGGGCAAAAATGTAAAAGCCATGGGTTGACCGATATATTTAAATGTACAATTTATTAGTGAACGTGTTCCTTTGTTCTTTCAGATCCGGTGAAGCTGCTCTCCGCTCCTCCGGGATCCACCAGCCAAACCTTTAGTTGTTAACCTCCTTATCCTACTTTCCATATTTCATCAATTCTATCAGGGTTTGATAAAAGCACTAATTGATGTTTTTTACTTGGTATTTAAAATACCAAAGCCCCCCCCCCCCCCCCCCCCCCCCCCTTCCGAGATGTATTTGACCAATGTTTCCTGTGAAAACAAAGGCCGCCCCCTCATGTGTACAGCTCATAAACATCCGTGCTTAATAAAGATGAACCTGGCTGAGGATTCTCTTGGCTCCCATATCGAGGATGTTTAGTCTTTTTAAATCAAGCACAAAACACAAACAAACAAAGCAGCACAAAAGAAACAAACGTCAGTCTGGCAGCGCAACTGTTAAATAAGAAAGAACGTACGCTGGATTCACCTCCACCCAGCGCCCGAGGACACCACTCCGCCCTCGTCCTCTGCTCGCTCCCAGCCAGCTGTCACTTACTCACTCTTAGGGAGAACGCGCTGCCTCGGAGCTCCTCTTTCCCACCAGCACTGTAGCTTCTCAGTGCACCCAGTACGTGTGAGGAGGGGGGGGGGGTAGTTTTCAGGTGCTCACCGTTGGACTATAGCATCATGTGGAAGGCTACTCTTGTTCTGTACCAGCTCTTTGCACTTGGTGGGCCCCTCCGTGCTGAGGATGGCGACATCCACCCCCAGGACTGCAGTCTGGACTGCGTGCGACAGGTAAACAGGAGACCCCCCCCCCCCGCTGTGTGTTAGGTGCTCTTATGTGGAAGTGAAAGCTCCGCTGAGATGCACTTTTTAAATACATGCTGCTGCTGCTTCTCCAGCTGTCGACGTAGCGTTTTCTTTTGTGTGCTGTCACGAGAGGAAAGAACCACACAGTGTTGGTTAAATTAGCAGGTGTGTGTGTGCATGTCCCTTAATGTGTGAGCTTTAGAGGTTAATAACTTTCTATCTTGAATGATTCCTTATGCATATGCACTGCCGTTGGATTCATATTATATTGTGAGTTCTGACTTATTCATAAATTAAATTTCAAAATTATATTTGGTGAATTTAATGTCTTCATGCTCTTAGTCTTAAAATGTCAAATCAAATCTGAGGAGGACTTTGCTGATTTGATTGCTCTTTTTTTCAGCAGGATAAATCATCTTTATTTAAAGGGTCCCAAGTTAAAAATGGTTGTGAGCTACTAATCTTTTTCTTTTTCCATCTGAACAAAGTTCAGGGGTAGAAAAAAAAGGCAATTTCATAAATAACAGCGGGGTCAGGTTCTAAACAAAATATCCCAACCTTTGAACTTCTCACGGTCCATTATAAAAGCAGAAAGCGAAGCCACTCCACCCAAACATAGAAGTCGGACAAGGAGAAGAGAAATCAGAGAAGCAACCAAGTGGCCCACAGGAACTCTTGAGGAGCCGCAACGATCCACAGCTGAGGGGACAGAATCCGTCCACAGGACGACTATTAGCCGTGTGCTCCACACATCTGGCATTTATGGCAGAGTGACTAGAAGAAAGCCGCTGTTGAAAGTGAACCTGTTTTGAGTTTGCCACAAGTGAACATGTGGAAGAAGGTACTCTGTCAACATTTTGGCTTCAGTGCCAAACCCAACTGCTGAGGTTCCTCAGCGCTCATAGTTTGAGGGTTTTACACTCCATCATCATTTTAATTTCATCATATTTAATGTAGACATTTGTCCTTTCCATCTAATTGTTTTCTCTAAATAAAAGTGCATTACAAAGTGTTTTTCTACTTTCATAGCCATTGTAGACGGTGTATATCAGAACAGCTCTGGCCTTCCTAGGAAGGGATATCGGGTTCCCGGCTTGCGTGTGTGCACGTAGTTAGACTGAGGCTGTTGCAGTTAGTACCCAACCAGACAAGTTAAATTCCATTGTGTGCACGCTCCCTTTCAGCCTTTGATCATATCTGCCGGTTAGTCTAGTTGCGGTTCCTAAATGCGATAATTATGGCACGCTATGTCCTCTCCAGTGACGTGCAGGTATACCAGTTAGTGGGTTGGCACTGAGTAAAAAAAAAAAAAAACTTATTCTACCATTTTTTGTATTTGATTATGCGTGCTTAATAGATTTGTCATCGTAATGTCTAAACAATTAGAATAACACACATATTGCATATTCAATTATAAGATATTTTTATGTCGGAGTTCTGGGAGTTGTAGGCAGCCTACCTGACTCCACGTCACTGTACAAATCTAAATCTGCAGAGAAACATGTGTGAGCTGACTATAATATTTACTGTCTGAAAAAGGGTTTGACTGTTTAACAATTGAATCATGTTTTGATTTAAACATTCAGTTGAAAATGCCAAACTGAGTATTGAGTATTGATTGAACTGAACTATTGCTTTCTCCCCTTCAGGGAAGAACTGAATGTGAATACTGCAGAATAATCCGAGCTGACGTAGAGACGGCTCTTGGTTTTAACTCCATCAACGCGTTTGGAAGTAAGTCTGATTCCGATTCCACTGGAACTGGCACATTCCTCTGAGAGGCAAAGCATTGAATGCACTTGCACAAAGTGCACGTTTTTGGCAGCAGTGAGATCTTCTCTCAAGTCTTTTTCTTCCATGTCCTTCACCTGAAGTGGCACTTGACCGCATCAGAATGAGCTGATACCGCCTCACAGAGCAGCTGGTGTGGCCTACACGTGTCGCAAATACAGAGACATTGAATGTATCCATGTTTTCTTCCTCCACAGGTTGTATTCCCTGGCCGTGTTTTGCGTTGCTTGGAAAAGAAGACAGTGAACTCTGTCAGCACTACGTCCACGGGCCGAATAACGTCACGGTCGAGTTGGTACATGATCTAGACCCCAACTCAGACACGGTGGTTGTCTCCTGGAAGCCCAGCTGCCATGGTGGGTTGTTTTGGATCATTAAAGCCAATTGCTGCATGCGGTTGACACCGTGTGTGTTCACACACACACACACACACACACACACACGTCATGAAGGGGATTGGTGTGTTTTAAAGTCTCTTTCAAAACTCATTCATCAAATTGGATACAATTGGTCTCCAAAAAGTAATTTCTCGCCGTCTCTTTCTCTCTCCCTCTCTCCCGGCCTCTCTGCTGCGCTCGCCCGCTTGTAACCTGAGCCGCTGTGGGTCCCACGTATTATCAGGGTATCTGCAACTTGGATGTTAGATTGCCTTTTTTGTATTTTTTTCCGCAGGGATTGCCTTCCTGCGAGGCTTTCAGGTGTTCCTGCAGGCCTTGGGAGGGACCAGCGTGGCCTGTCAGCTCTTTCTCTTCCACCGAAACGTCTCCCTCCCGGCTTCACATGCTCAAAGGGTAGATGGAGCCCCGCTGGCTTTCACCTTTTTCTGTTGAGCACGTCGTTTGTGACACCAATGCTTGCAACAGTTCCCACTGATTTTACACATATTGTACGTGCATGCTCAAGTTTTATTAATAAACAAGAAAAAACAAAGACAAAAAAAATAATTTAAAAGTGGGTGTAGTATCAACATTTAAGGACTTGCAGCTCTTTGAGGATGATTGTACTTCCTGGGCTGGTGCAGGAAGTATATCTCTGCCTTCTTCCTGATGGTGTCGATGTTGGAGGCTCACTAGATTCACTGGATTCGAATGTTTAAGAAATGACCCCCTAACCTTAGGATTCCTTAAAGTCTGTGGAAAACATCATGGGGTCAAGGAAAGATGGTTAGGAGAATTCATGAGGAGTTAGGAAAGGACAACTGCAGTATTCAGGGAATCCGACCACTTACACTACTTCCCGGGTCATTTCACTTAGTTAGGAACCTTCCTAAGCAATTTGACAATGTGAATCAAGCCCAGGTTCCAGGAGGTTGTGGATCCCTGAAACCTGAAGGTCTCCACAAATGTATCACTAAGGAGTTCAGACTTAAGTTTCAAAGATGATCTGGTTGCATCATGGAGGTGAAAGGTTAAGGTCAACCCCGTTCTCAAGTCACGTTCGGTCACGTTTGCTGCTGCATTCTGCAGGTGTACAAGTCGGACCCTTTCCCCGGCCTTTCCCTTGGGTCCCAGTATGCTGTTACCGTCATGGCTTTGCCAGTGCCTGAGGAGTGGGAGAGATTCTACCACAGCGAGCACTTCTCCACCCGCTGTAAGACCACTTTTAGTTATGAGACTGTTGGCGTAACACTGTTGGATTTATGACAATGTGCACATTGTGGTTTTGCAGCGTGTGCAGAGAAGAATGGTCTTGAGCAGTGCAAAAAGGGTGAGAGAACATATTTTAAATTTTTCACAAATAAACTGGTACTGGAGACGCTGGTACAGCTTTAGATCCGTTACTATTTAAAAATTGTAGCACTTAAATTGTACTTATAACGCCACTTATCTATAGCAAATTGTAAATTGGCTTATTTGAGGAAATTGCACCTTGTTTCTTGCTCTTCTGAGTTTGTACTTGCACTTATTGTAAGTCGCTTTAGATAAAATGGCATGTAATGTGATGTAATGTAATCTATTTCATGGTGTGGTTGTTGTAGATTGGCACCCCGAACATATCGAGGTCCAGCAGGAAGGTACAGCCATCACTGTGACCTTTAACCTGGCTCCCCCAAGCCTGGGCATCAGAGCCTACTTCTCACTGTGTTACGCGAACGGCATAAAGAAATACACGGACATCACACCTGTAAGCGGTTTCAATTTCTGCAGCAATGTCTACATTCATTGCAGTGATATATTGCCTCTGTTTTTTATATTGTAGAAATATTTGACAACCACGTGAACGTAGTAATTGTATTTTATATGGATTTGATATGATCAGAATTCCAGCCAAAACCAAACTTACCACAGCTATCAGCTGAACGACCTCGAAGAAGGAACCAACTACACCTGCGAGGTAAACTGAGCTGTAGTTTAATGAATGCTTGACACTTATTGTTTACATACCTTAGAGGGCCTTGTATTTAACATATATTATAATGCATATATCATATTCATGTGTTGTATGGGTTATGCTGATGTGTTCATTCAACTATCAACAAAATATAAAAAGAGGTCTTCCTGGTGAAAACCCCACAGACATTTTCTTGTGTCACAGATTGCAGCTAACCAAGTTGATGCAGTGAGGAAGAAATTCAATGTTCAGGTCTTGCAAATTCAAAAAGGTAGGACAGGTTGTTTTGGTGTCTGAGGATCTATCAACCTTTTTTGTTGCTGAGTTTTAAAACCAAAATGAAAACAAATTAATTCTATCATGTGTATGAGCACATTCACCAAAATGTTCCTTACACTCACTAAATTGTCACGTAATGCCAACGTCCTAGGAGGCTCCTCTCCGGCCTCTGTCTCTCCCTCCTTGGCGCTGATTCTTCCACTCGGCCTGGCCGTGGTAGCCATGTTTGTAGTCTTATTGGCTGCATTCACCAGAAGGAGGCCGAGGCTTTGGATGAAGAAACTGGACATCAAACCAGGTGCCGAGACAAACCACGTGTTTTTGCATCTCATGAAAGCTAATAGAATAAGTCGTTGTTGTTTTTTACACCGTTTGAACGACAAGTCGTTCTTTGTACCTCCTTTTCCTCATCGCCGAGACACCACATTTCTGTGTCATCCATTCAGATGTTATCGAGCAGCATCGGGAGAGCAGGACTCCTGGGGAAGTGATGTCATTGGCCAGGAAGAGGCTGAACCCTCCTCGTCTTTTGATTTGCTACAGCAGCTTCGATGGCCCTGCACACGTCAAAGCCGTCATGCAGTTGGGGGCCTTCATACAACAGCACATGGCCACTCAGGTAGTGGACACGGCATTTCGTGACTAATTTGTTCTTTTTTTAGTGGAAGCTGAAATTACAAGCGTATGACTTTATTGTTCATGTACATTACATTACATGTCATTTAGCTGACGCTTTTGTCCAAAGCGACGTACAATAAGTGCATTCAACCATAGGGTACAAACTCAGAAGAACAAGAAACAAGTGCAATTTCCTCAAATAAGCCAATTTACAATTTGCTATAGATGAGTGGCGTTATAAGTACAAGTGCTACAATTTGTTAGTCTTTTAGTCGAAGTAGAGTCTGAAGAGGTGTGTCTTTAGTTTGTGGCGGAAGATGTGAAGGCTCTATGTGGTCCTGGTGTCTTCAGCAAAGAGTCGTGATCTAGTCGAGTGTTTTGCTCTCAGTGAGGGAGGGACGAGTAGTTTTGCAGATGCAAAGCGGAGAGTGCGGGTTGTGACGTAGGGTTTCACCATGTCCTGGATGTAAGCTGGACCCGATCCATTCACAGCATGGTAGGTGAGCACCAATGTTTTGAACTGGATGTGGGCAGCCACCAGTAGCCAGTGAAGAGAGCGGAGGAGTGGAGTAGTGTGGGAGAATTTTGGAAGGTTAAAGACCAGAAGAGCTGCTGCATTCTAAGCTGCAGATGTCTAATGGCGGTAGCAGGGAGACCTGCCAGGAGGGAGTTGCAGTAGTCCATGCGTGAGATGACAAGAGCCTGAATCAGTACCTGCGCTGCCTTCTGAGTGAGAAGAGGACGTATTCTCCTGATGTTGTAGAGCGTGTATCTACAGGATCGTGTTGTCGCAGTAATGTTGGGAGTCAGGGAGAGTTGGCTGTCAAGTGTGACGCCGAGGTTTCTAGCGGTTAAAGTAGGCGTTAACACAGACTTGCCAAAGTTAACAGTCAAGTCCTGGGACGGAGAATCTTTTCCCGGAAAGAGAAGTAGTTCAGTCTTGTTGGGGTTGATTTTCAGATGGTGGGTGGACATCCACTGAGACAGGCAGAGATCCGCGCCGCCACCTGGGTGTCCGAGTGAGGGAAAGAGAGAGTTAGTTGGGTGTCATCGGCATAGCTGTGGTAGGAGAAGCCATGCGAGCGAATGACAGCGCCGAGAGAGTTGGTGTAGAGCAAGAAGAGAAGGGGACCCAGGACGGAACCCTGGGGAAATTCCAAAGAGGACAAGGTTGCGACACAGATCCTCGCCAGGTTACCCGGTAGGTGCGGCCGTCGAGAGAAGGGAAAGAGCAGAGCCTGAGACACCAAGTTCCTGAAGTGAGGAAATAAGGATCTGGTGGTTGAATGTGTCAAATGCAGCAGAGAGGTCCAGAAGGATGAGGACAGAGGAGAGAGAGGCGGCTCTAGCAGTGTGGAGTTGCTCTGAGACAGCAAGGAGAGCAGTCTCTGTGGAATGGCCTTGAAGCCTTACTGGTGGGGGTCAAGTATGGCGTTATATTTGTGCCACATTCCTGAGCGCGTAATTTTAGGTTTTGAGCACAGAGTACTATATTTTAGCAAAGAAAAACATATTCTGTGCGCGCAGTTTACTCAGGTGCCCTCTCCACTAACTGGTTTTCTGTGCGCAGGCAGCCGTTGCTGCGCTCTCTCCAGCTCTTCACTCTGCACTCGCTCGACGCTTCACTCACGCGCTCGCTCGACTTAGCGTTAAATTTGTGCCACAAAACCAATCAGAGAATTAATGAAGGTCAATTGTGATTGGCTGTTGGTCTCCAATCACAACGCTTCCTAAAGAAGACGAAAAAAAGTGATATTAGAAGTCCGGCTAGCCACCATCAGACATGAAGCAAATGATGAGAACAGCAAGTGTTTTAATCCAGGCCGTTAGCATTTAGCACAAATGCTGCAAACTTCAACAACTTGCTGAGCTTCCGCGATGCTGTAGGTAGTTCTACTAGCGTTGTGATTGGAGACCAACAGCCAATCACAATTGACCTTCTTTAATTCTCTGATTGGTTGGTTTTGTGGCACAAATTTAACCCTGCTACCCAAAGTCGAGCGAGCGCGTGAGTGAAACGTCGAGCGAGCGCAGAGTGAAGAGGTGGAGAGAGCGCAGCAACGGCTGCCTGCGCGCAAAAAAAACAGTTTGCGGAGAGGGCACCTGAGTAAACTGCGCGCACAGAATATGTTTTTCTTTGCTAAAATATAGTTCTCTGTGCTCAAAACTTACAATTACGCGCTCAGGATTGTGGCACAAATATAACGCCATAGTCAAGGAGGTTGTTACGGTGGAGATAAGAGGAGAGTTGGTTAAAGATCGCACGTTCAAGAGTTTTGGACAAAAAGGGAAGAAGAGAAACCGGTCTGTAGTTGTTTTCTTCAGAAGGGTTGAGGGTAGGTTTCTTCAGGAGAGGGTTAACTCTTCCTGCCTCCTTCAGAGAATTGGGAAAACAGCCAGATAACAGAGCATTGTTGATGAGACAGGTGAGGAAAGGAAGAAGGTCAGGTGCGATAGATTGTAGAAGATGTGATGGAATGGGGTCAAGAGGGCAGGTGGTCGGACAGGCAGAGTTTACTAGGGTAAGAATTTGGTTAGGAGACAGGGGGGTGAAAGAGGGAAGTGAGGGCGATAGAGGTGAAGCCAGTGGGACGCAAGAAGTAGGAAGTGGGTTTGAGAAAGAGGAGCGTATGTCAGCTATTTTCTTGGTAAAGTAGTTGACAAAGTCACCCCTGGAAGAAGGGGGGAGGGGGACTAGGGGGTTCGAGGAGGTTGGAGAAGATCAAAAAGACTTTTTTCGGGGTTAGAAAATGAAAATTCATTGTTTCTTTAATGTGAGTTTGTTGATTTTGGATACTTTGTCTCTAAGGTGTGCCTTGACCTTTGGGAGTCTCTCAGCATGTCTGAGGAGGGCAGCATGGCCTGGTACTGCCGACAGATTCGGGAGAGCGACTTCATCTTGGTGATCTGCTCTCGGGGCCTCCACCACTGGCCGAAGACTCTAGATGATGATGATGATGACGGCGGCGGCACCGGCGACAACGAGGAGGCCGAGCAAGAGCTCCCCTTTGGGCCGAACTCTTTCAGCACTGACGTAGCAGTCCAGCTTATTGGTGAGGAGGTGGGCTGCGCCAAAGCCGGGGGCCGGGACCTCTCTAAGTATATGGCGGCCATTTTTGATTACTCAGAGGAGGCAGACATCCCCACCGAGCTGAGGCTGGTGTCTCACTACACACTGACAAGGGACTTGCAGCTGCTCTTCTCGCACCTCCATGCAGTGGCTCTGGAAGGGCCGGGGCGCTACCTGAGGATCGGCCACATCTCAGACGAAGGTTACACCGAGTTACCAGCCGGAGCAGCTCTGCAGCGATCTATCGGGGAGGCTCGGGCGGCAATGACGGCAAAGAGACATCACTCTGAGCTGGGTGTCGCTTAGAGAAGTAAGTCGCTTTCACCAGTCCCGAAACCAATACTTTGGTCGATACCCAACCGGTGAATGGATGCTGTGTGGCAAAGCACTCCGGTGATGGTGTGGCCTCCTTCTGGCTGCACCAACACTCGTCATCCTCAGAGGGTGTTTGTTATGATTGGCTGCGCAAAAAAACGCACCGTTTGGCCTTTTCTCTAAATCTGGGGAACAAAAAAGACAGATTGCTATTAGAAGTGGGTTATTTCAGACAGCACTGATACGCTGCTTTCATTTTAGAAGTAGTTCTCCACCGGAAGGATTTATAAATAGAAGAATTATGTGTGTAATGGTAAACTAGGCTTGCTCAGTCATAACAATGTACTTGGACATTTCCTATTCTTTTTCTTACTGTGTCATTTTGTACATACAGTATATTCACAATATGAAGTTCTTCTGTGAGAATGTTTGAAGTACACATTGAATGTGCGGAGTTTATTTATCCATGTGCATATCTCAAGTAATGTCATATTTATTATTTTATTCTATGTTGATGTGGGGATAAGCATTTGTATAAAAGTGTCATGTTTAGTATTATGCATGTTTTGTATTTGTATCAAGTTTTCTGTCATGTGAATTGTATATTGTATATGTGTTGAAACAAAGAATTCTATGCATGACACACTAAGAAGGTATTTTACCAGACTGTATTTTGGTGATCGGCGGACGGCTGTGATGTTCTGCTTGTTGAGATCAGGTGCATGACGACCACAGTCCTGCCCTGGAACCCAGAACAGATCACGGGGCGGTTGGCTGGATGCACTGCTCCCGACGATGGATCGGAACCAACCCTCGGGAGTCTGTAATGTAATGGGACTATTTTATTGACATGCTGAGCGGAGGGATCAGGTGTATCAGAGGGGGCGTTTACCGTCGGCAGTCGGCACTTGGGGTCGTACGAACCCACCCGGTCTGTCTCAGTGTTAATGTAGAACTAATAAAGTTAGCCGAAGACACCACGGCTTCCTAGACTTATTTTACACACAAAAATAATAATATATATATATATATATATATATATATATATATATATATATAATTTAATAATAATTCCAGACTTTCTCAGCACCCCCTGTTATAATGGTCAAGGAAACACTGAAAAACTGTTCCAGGCAACCGACTCAGATGCGGTAAGGAAGGAATGAGGCGCAACTCGCTCCATCGCCTGGAGCGTGAGACTGGAATGAGAAAAGTCCGACGGCGGTGCAGACTTGTTGATCTCCCTTTTTTTTTCTACCAACGACAATTTTAGAGATTAAGTAATTCCAGAAGATTGAAGTGTGGCAATATTTCAGGGCGGTTTTGGCACAGCCACTAAAATGATCATCTTACTTTCTTGATCGCATCTGTACATGAAAACAGACTTTATGAAACAAGCTGTGACAGCAGAATACAATCTTTAGAACACTATTAAACTTCAGGCTCCCTCATGTGGATAGAAGGTTAACCGCAGATGAATAAATGCACAACAAAAAGGCTGTTGAAGAAATAGAGCAATTAAGAACATTTGAATAGTGCTGACTGAAGAAGCAGTTTGATCATTTACCAATACGAAAATATAACGAATACAACTTCAAGCTTTCACTAATAAACAAATGTGAAGTTATTCAACCTGGAGCTAAACTTGAAACCCTCAGGGGCTGAATTATAGAGTGAAAAAAGTGGGCCATATTTCTACTTCATTTGAGTGAAATAGGTGTTTCAAGCGGCGTATTATTATTATTTCCTAATAATGAACCATTTGTGTATAGTTTACGTCTGAAATGGAGGTGACGGGTGGCGAGCTGCTCCCCTGCTGGAGGACTCGTCATTGTGAGCTCACACCGACACACAGCGTGGACTGAAAATGGTGCTCGACTTGGACCAGTTTCGCTCCGACAAAGGTGGCGACCCAGAAACTATCCGTGAGATCCAGCGGAAGAGGTTTAAAGATGTCACTCTCGTCGACAAACTGGTCGCCGCAGACACGGAATGGAGAAAATGTGAGCGCACTTACCTTTCTCTTGTTTTAGCCAAAGTGGCTAACGTTAGCGTAGTGGCTAATGCTGCTAACGTAGCTCCGGCCAAATTCCTTTTAGAAATCTGTCGTTTTCATTTTTAGTACGCAGAAATGTCTGTCTGTTACGTGCCATCTGGGGTGGATGAAGACTTTAAGCATTTTTAAGACAACGTCTTCTATTCGGTACCTTAAAATGTAAGAATAACTTACCAAAAATGTATTTTCTTTACGAATGGCTGGTTAACTACGCGCTGCCCTGGTAGTAACACAGGCTGAAGGCTCGCTCAATACACTGCAGCGGACTGCGAAACATTTCACAACATTAACTAGTGAAATATATATATATAAAAATGCTGCTTGGTGCATTACACGTATGCCGTATTTATCAGTTGTTACTATTTTAGTAGGGGGTGGAAGAATGTATTCTGTACAATTAGCGAGTTTTTGTCAGTAGCGTTGGCAGATCTGTTACAGCCAGATGTGAACGAGGTTTGGAATAAAGCTCTCACCGACGAAGCGCACAGAGCTAAACGGGGCTAATGTTAGCCCAGCTGGCAGCGTCTAATCAAATCAACCATGTGGTTATTCTCCACCGAGTGAACTGTGGGGACTTAATATCAGCCTTTTAATATATTGGTTCTAAACTCCAGTTAATAAGACATTCCTATCGTTTTTAATGGCAGATATGATACAGGAGGTTGGCTAATGCGGGTGTTAGCTTAGCGATGCCGGGTAGCAACGTGCAAACTGATGCAATCACAGCCTGCAACATGTCAGGTTACCTCGCCCTGCGGTGTAGCTTCATAAAGAGTCCTCCTCACATCAGTCACTTGATTTGATCCAGTTATTTGTCTAATGTTGAACTGACGAACATCAGTTGTTTTCAACAATTTTGACAGCTTCACCTGTTACCAGTCATTCATTTACACACACACACACACACACACACACACACACACACACACACACACACACACACACACACACAGTCCCGTGCACTGACTGACTTTCATTGAATTTCCTAACAGGCCGCTTCACCGCAGACAACCTGAACAAAGCAAAGAACCTTTGCAGCAAGAGCATTGGGGAGAAAATGAAGGTACAAAAAGGAAAAAGATGGAGAATGAGTTGATGAGATTGAGGTGGGAGCAATAGAAATGCTGTTATGTGTCTGCTAACCAGTCCTGAGGCTGGAGTTTGGAACTTTATTTTTCATGGCATTTCATTTTTCAACGCATCGTTAATGCGTTGCAGAGAAAGGAGCCGGTTGGCGAGGATGAGTCGGTACCAGAAGAAGCCCAGAACGTGGAGTCGCTAACAGCTGATGTGCTCTCGGTATGACGGGTCACAATACCCTCACCTGCACTGTGTCCTCTGCATTTTGCTACACACACGTAAATAAAAAAAACACGTTTGCACGTCTGAGTGTTTTTTTCTTCTCCTGTGTCAGCCCCTGACGGTGACCCAGATCAAGAAGGTGCGTCAGTTGGTGGACGAGGCGGTGGAGAAAAGCGACGGCGAGAGGATAAAGCTGGAGGCGGAGCGCTTTGAGTACCTGAGGGAGATCGGCAACCTTCTGCACCCGTCTGTTCCTATCAGCAACGATGAGGTGAGCGGTGTCACACCGTCTGCTTTTATAAAAGTAGGAGCCCTTCACGTGACTCTTGATTCAGCAAATCCATCGGTGCATCAATTGAAGGGGTCTTCACCAATAAGTCGGATCAGATAAACAATTGTTCAGCAGTTGTCAGGACATCTCACACCTGAATATGAATATTACTAAGCAGTCATTATCTACTTTAAATCACGTGTTGATAGCCGGGTAGGAAATTTACATACTATTTAGGAAGCAATTTCTGCCCCCACTGATTGAAAACCAGAGACATTTTATAAGAAATTGGGGGCATTTCTTTTTTGAAGGAGAAAAAGATGAAACACTATTCACAAATAATGTTACTTCAATGAGTGAAAATGTAATTGTTGTTTTTTTTAAAGCAGGTTGTGATCCACCATTCTGCAGAACACTGTCTTTGCATCCAATTCACAGCTTCCACAGTTGTCTCTCTGTTGTGGAGCTCATTACTCCATGCTTCTGTAAAAACAAAGTACACAACATTTAAAGCTTGAAACACCCAGACAACTGCAGTCTCAACTAATTGTATTTTACCCAAATAGATGATTGGCTCTTAACCACAAGATGGCAGTAACGTCTGAGAAGAGGAAACGTCTCTCGCTGGCTGCACTCTGGCCAACGTTAGCTAGCTAACAAGCCTTTGTAGCTCGTTAAATAGCCAACGTTAGCTGTCTAAATACTTTCAAAATAATGAATACTTAACTAGTCGTCACTCACTGTAGGTGACGGCACGTTGCTCAGCCGTCCAGTGAGGAAAGGACACATATTCCTTAATGTTTTCACTCCCCTTGATAAAGTCAGAATTTGCGGTGCTGGTTGACAACGACGTGGGCAGTTTGTTGTCGGCAAGTTCGAGTCCTTCACGAGCAAAAAGTGCAGATGGTTCTCTTGTCGTCTTCCTCCACCCAAAGATAAACTTCTTCTTTGGGTCGTCTTTTATTTATCGATGGTCGATGGGTGCGTGGATTTTTTCTTTTGAGCCTGAGGTGGTGATGGAGGCTGGATTAGCTCTGCGCGCACTCACAGGTCTGATTATGATTGTCCTCCCGACAGGACGCTGACAACAAGGTGGAGCGTACCTGGGGCGACTGCAGCGTCCAGAAGAAGTACTCTCATGTGGACCTGGTGGTCATGATCGATGGCTTTGATGGAGAGAGGGGAGCGGTTGTGGCTGGGAGCAGAGGTTACTTTTTGAAGGTGAGTGCAAATGTAACCCCCCCCGCCCCCCCTCTTCTTTCTGCTAGAACAATTGCTCAGCCATAAATCATTAAAAAATTGAACATCTATATATGAAAAAATGGGGCTGTACCTTTGTTATAATTGAAGCGTCTCCTCTCCTCAAAGCTCTGAGTAGTTCTGTCCAATTTTCAAACTGTTGGTCCCGGCCTAAAACATCAGGGCATCTTAGTTTTTTCTTGGAGAATGTGGTTTATTCTGAATGAGACGACTAGAATAAAATATTTTGACAAAATATCCCCAAAAATCGCGGAAAATGTATCTCCGTTAAGTAAGCGCTGTGTCGTGCAAATGAAGAAAGCGGTTGTTCTGCCCTCCTCCGCTGTGGTCAGGGTCCCCTGGTGTTCCTGGAGCAGGCCCTCATCACTTACGCCTTGAGGTTACTCCACGGCAAGAACTACACCATGCTCTACACGCCCTTCTTCATGAGGAAGGAGGTCATGCAGGAAGTCGCCCAGCTTAGCCAGTTTGACGACGAGCTTTACAAGGTACGGAGACACTTTTACCCACTTCGTTCTGATTGCTCCTAATTCTGATTGATATTCTGGGCTTCGGATGATACTGCCAATGAGATGCTGTTACTTTAGGTAGCTTGGAAATTGAACACCAGGTGCATGGAGGCCATTGCTTGGGAAGGCAATGTTCAGGTGTCCACTTGCCACCTGAGGCTTAAAAGAAGAAAATACTTTCAGAAGTACATCCACTGCTGTGTAGTTTTCAGCTTTTTTAGTTTCCTTTAATGTATACGTGATAGAGTAAAATATTATTTTGTGGTATTTATTGTCAAAGATGGTGAATAGTTATAAAATGTAAAAAAAGATACAACTGTTAAATGTCCTCAGATTGTTACTTGTAGTTATTTCTGAAAAAATATGCTTGATTAAGCTTGATCGTATCTGCTAGTTTCAAAGTATATAAACATTACAGACGTAAAAAATACGTATTTGTTTTCAGTCACGTTTAAATCAGACTATGATTTATACATGGTCTGTATGTTGGAGCTTTCAGTCTGAGAATGAACTCACAAGTTATTGATCCTGATAATTATTGAACCACAGCATATTTACAAAAACGCTTTACGATTCTTCCCAAAACTTTGGGGAGTTTTTCCAAGCCTCGTCCTGGAATAAAACCAACGTTTTGCATGTGAACCTCTCAACATGTCACTCCTCCTCCTCAACCCCCTTGTACTCTTTCTATCTACCCAAGGTCATCGGCAAGGGCAGCGAGAAGGCCGACGACAACTCCGTCGACGAGAAGTACCTCATCGCCACCTCGGAGCAGCCCATCGCCGCCTTCCTGAGGGACGAGTGGCTCAAGCCCGAGGACCTGCCCATCCGCTACGCCGGCTTCTCCACCTGCTTCAGGCAGGAAGTGGGCTCCCACGGCCGGGACACCCGCGGGATCTTCAGGGTCCACCAGTTTGAGAAGGTGGGCGGGGTTTCCTGTGACTTTTCCCGCTTCGTTCGGACCAATGAGTGACGGGGGGTCTCTCTGCAGATTGAGCAGTTCGTCTACGCCTCGCCGCATGACGGCAAGTCGTGGGAGATGTTCGACGAGATGATCGGGACGGCAGAAGAGTTCTACCAGACGCTCGGAATTCCTTATCGCATCGTCAACATTGTCTCTGGTGGGTTGTCCACACACACACACACACACACACACTTACAGACCCTTTCTCAGAATGGCAATGATTTGGAGCTGGGGGGGGGGACCACTTAAGATTTGGGATTTGGGAACCTGAAGAGACCGGATCCTGTAAAAAAATATTAAATTAAATTCTGATTGATTTGACTAAAACCAGAAGTCACTTTAAAATATTTGAAACTTATTCTACATATTGTACGAGAAGCGTCCATTTCCCTCTAAAAGTGTTTTTATGAGGTGAGAAATGCCTGCGGTCACAGAAGGCCACGTGTTTTCAATCAAATGAGTTAATAAAAAAATGAACAAAAGTAATAAGCAACAATATAGTTTATAATGATTAAGTCCATTTTAGATATTTAAGATGATTAAATCTCTTGGTTGCAGTGTGTGGCTTAGCTGCTTTTCCTTGTCTCATATGATAAATTGTCTTCATATTGGACAAAACCAGCAGTTTTCCCATCAGAAACAATGTTTTGCCAAGTTTGTGGGCACAATTTGGCCTGGTGATCTGGGCGTGACAATAAAGAGTCCAATAGTGTAAGGCATCATTTAAACATTGTGAGATATTAACATTATTTAACAGAATATGATGAACAAACATGGCAGACATCACATTTTCTTTAGAGTGTAACGAATGTTTTTCACAACAGGACCAATCGATAATGAATCTTTAATACAGCATATGCATAGTCAATAAAAATGTTTGTCTGCTGAGACACTGATGTGAACTTTGAACAGCTGATTTCAAAGCAGCTGTTCAAGTCTCACCGTCTGCTGCTCTGAGGTCAGCAGAGAGAAGGTAGTGTTGCGTGCAGATCCCGCGGCTCACCGCCATGTCGCTCTACGTCTGCTCAGGTGCCCTGAATCACGCCGCCAGCAAGAAGCTGGACCTGGAGGCCTGGTTCCCCGGCTCCGGGGCCTTCAGGGAGCTGGTCTCCTGCTCCAACTGCTTGGACTACCAGGCCCGGCGCCTCCGCATCCGCTACGGCCAGACCAAGAAGATGATGGACAAGGTGAGGGGCGCGGCTCCATGAGCATCCAGAGAGGCTCCATCCCCGCTAAACACGCCTCCTCTCTGTGCCGCTCTATAGGCGGAGTATGTGCACATGCTGAACGCCACCATGTGCGCCACCACACGTGTGATGTGCGCCATCCTGGAGAACTACCAGACCGAGGTAGGCATCGTCATTCCAGAGATGCTCCAGCCGTTCATGCCTCCCGGTAAGCTGTTAGCAAAGGGTTTCACATGCGTGTTGGAGGTTGAACTAAAAAACAAATAGTCTATAAAGAATTTTGGTCAGTCAGAATTTGGCGGAATTTTAAATGTTATATTGTATGGATTTTTTTTTTTCATTTGCATTTTTGAAGGCTTAAGTTGATATTTTCCTCTTCAGGTATGACCGAGATCATAAAGTTTGTCAAGCCGGCTCCCATCGACCAGGAGATGTCTAAGAAAGCCAAGAAGCAGAACGATGGAGGGAAGAAGAAGAAGCAGGGAGGAGGAGACCAGAACCTTCCCGTCGCCATGGAGACCATGTCCGTCAACGACTCGTAGGCAGCCTGCACGCGCTGACCGTGCCGTTTCGTCATGCTGATAGCCCCCCTCGTGTGTGCTGACCCTGGGTCAGTTTCGCCGGTCGTGTCCTCGCATGATGGAGGAGAGCTCCGTCACATCCGCGTCCATCTGAATGGATGGTGTTCATCACCGCTGCTCCGCACCCACATTCACAGAGTGCTCTGAGAAAGGGCTGTCTGTCTGTCCCTCCCTCTGTCTGTCCCTCCCGCTGTCCCTTTCTCACCTCCCCAGGGACCCACTGACTCCTCCAATGGGACTGTCTGATTTGTGCTTCACTTTGTTGCAGTAGTTTTTAACACTTCTACGTTACAAATACATGTTTGTCTGCATTAAATCCATAATGCTTTTCCATGCTCACGATTGAGATGTTCTATGAACTCGTTAATATGAAGATATACATACATATGATTGAGCATTGAGGAAGTGGCACTTACTGTAAAACTAATAAAAGTTCAAATGGAAGATCTTTTGTCCACGTCCGTGTTTATGCAGTATGTTTAAAGTTACTGTGAATTACCTGAAGTATGCATGTACGCAACAAAGTACACAAATGTGATTCCTCTCAGTGGCAGCTTGGGACGACGGATCGAAGCACCCGACTGCAGGAAACACCAGTTGGTCATGTTCGGAGTGGCAAAAAGAACCTCAAGTGTGGTCTCTGGTCAAAGAGCCATAACCAGGTTTTCATTACAATCAATAATTGAACATTTATTTTAGACTCGAGGGTTCTGTTTCATTCTAGAAGTTAGCTTTTAAAAAAACCCAACATGACCCAGTTTAAAATTTTGTTTGTACTTCACATTAAATAGAATACATACAAATTCAAGAGTAAAGGACTTAGACCTATGAACGCCTTAAGAATATCTCTCTGCAGTGTGTAGATGATTTCATTTCAATGGAATCATTTGATTAAGATGGATAAGAGGATTTATTTGGTTGAAAAGTTTCTCCAGTAAAACCATTACCCTTTAAATTCAACTATAACTTTCCAATGTAGAAACTACCATAAAAAACGAGCAATAAATACCAACCTCTTAAACATCTGACTGATAAAAGCACAATAAGGAAGCCAGGAGTTACTGATTAATCCTAACAGACTTTTCGCCCTATGTCTCCAACCCAATAACAGGCCGTTCCGTCCGGTGAAAGTACGTGTTCACACAGGTAAGATGCATCGACATTACCTCTCACCGTCCGATCATGTAGGAATCCATTGACGTCATCTTCATCTTCACCTCCACCTGCAGAGTTCGACCCAACGTGATCACAATGACCGACTCCTCGGAGGAAGATAATGAAATTTCCTTTCCGGTGAAGGTAAATGCGCATTTTTTGTCAGCTCAAAACGGACCCGTGTGACTTCGATGCTCAGCCTTCATTCTCCAAACTGTAGTTCCTCGGCCGAGTTGAGGTGGTGCGTCCCGATGGACTGCAGGTCCTGTCTGAAGCGGTTCAGGGGTTAAAGGTCAGCCACTATCGCTCACGTTACTTAATTTCCACGTACGTCCCTCGAAGACTCTTAATGTGTGTCCCTAACGTTGTCTGACCCCATGCTCGTCCCCCAGACGCCGCAGGGGGACATGTCTAAAAACGCAGCGAAGAAGAGCAAAGTGCTGCTGTTCCTGTCGCGCGACGCACTGGACGTGTTGGAAAAGAAGACGAAGGTGCGCGAGGAGGCGAAGACCCCCAGCTCGCGGGGGCTTGACCTTTACGAGTTGATTGCCTCTTTTTCTCTGCGTTCATCCCTCTGGATGCTCTTTTGTCCCCCCCCAGTACATGTTGTACACGTGTCCCCTGTCCACGGTGTCCTTCTGTGCCGTCCTCCCTTCCTCGCCCAAAGTCTTCGGGTTCGTGGCCCGCCACCCCGCTGCCGACGCGAGCCACTGTTACGTGTTCCAGAGCCGCGCGCTGGTGAGTCGTCCCCACTGCGCCATTCAGCAGACACTCGTAGTGCACCCATATGCTGCCATTTACGGTAATAAACATGCAACCAGAATAAAAACATTTAGAATGTATAATTCCAGACAATGACTGTACCTCTCTTACTACTTGCACAAAAAATGAAATGTTTGTATTTCACATTGTATAAAATGTGACCAAACTCAGCAGATTTGGTCACATTTTCATTTCACCAAAATTCATTGATGTTTTTTGCGACGGGCTCCAATCATTCCATCACAGAAAAATAAGAGTTTCAGAAATTCAAGAAACTCAAGACAGCATTGATATACATGTGCTTTACAAGTGTATGTCAAGTTTTGACCCCAACTACATCAATCATTGTCTGGAAAGATTAAGAAAATTCATTTTATAACACCTCAAATATTGATATATTGGCTTTTTAACCGTTCAATTGTACAGTAGAAATATTTCCATATTTCAAGCATGAGAGTAGTTGGAGATGAACACATGTCAGTCATTACATTTGGAGTTATTGAAAAAAACAGCTTTTAATAGGACTTCAAATCCTGGGATATTAGCATTTCGATCCTACAAATAGAGGACCTTTACTTTGGAGAAATCTCTAAATTTGTACAGTAAAGATATTTCCTTTTCTGTACAAGAGTAGTCAGAGAGGTCCTGAACACACATACTTCAGTCACTGTCTGGAAGTATTGATTAAATAGCTTTTTTTCCGGTTAGATGTTTGATACCGTAAATGTCATCATACAAGTGCACTGAAATTAAAGGGCCGCAGTGTCACTTCGGTGGCTTGTTGTTCTCTTATCTGATGTGACATATTTATTGGAGTGTGAATGTTTCAGTCTCACGTGCTGGTCTCGGCTATCGGGGAGGCCTTCCGAGCTTCGAGAAAGGAGGAAGGCGTTGGTGTGGGAAGAGACCTGATCGTGGAGGCCCTGCGACTTAAGGTCACTTCTGCTTTCCCTGTTACTCTCAGAGCTCAGGTCACATTTCATCTTTTATTTCTTTGTTTTTCTTATTCTTTTCTCTCTTTTTTTTTTAGAACAAAATGCTGCAAAGAGAGAATGCTGAGCTGAAGGACAAACTAGCCAACTCCAAACCATAATATATGCTGGAATTTACGCACACATACACACCAAACAAAGAAAACACATATGTACCCTCACAATTAATAATAATAATAATAAATTCTGATGTTGTGTTGATATTCCTTTTTATGTTGACTCAATATTGTTATTGTGCTTTTAGGAAGAATGAAAGAAAATACCAGTATAGTGTATATACACTATATTTAAACACATTACATACAAAACTAACAGATACATTTGTAGCAGTGGCGGATGGCCCACAGAGGGCAATGGGGCGCCACCATGTGTGACGCAGAAAAAAAAATGTCCTCTCTGCTTGTCTGCATGTCTCAGCGCTCTCGTCAGGGCGGGTCTTGCGAGAAACGGAGAAACTGGAGCGTGAGACCGGCGTGAAAGGGAAGCCGCAGATATATGGCGCTTCTGTAGAGACTTCTATGTGCTAGATATACGTGCTATCGGCGTATATTTGCGCACCGTGCCCATGACGCGGTCGTGTTAAAGTTAACAACGCTACACAGCTGCGACGCACACAGGACGTGGATGAAAACATATATATATATATATATTGGTCATTGACTTGTTTTCAGTTTATTAGGTTCTGTGAAAAGCAAACTCAACTAAGTTCAAGCTCAGTTTCTATGGAGCAAAATCCAGCTCAAAAGGTTTGTTCATTTGAATTCAAATGTGAACCTGAAAGTTTTGTTGTTGAAGGTATTTTCGGTTTGAATATAGTTTTGACTCAATTCTATATTTCTTTTGAATAAATTTTATCTTTTCAATCTTCACTTATATATATTTTTTGATATTTTCGGTGTATTGTATGTTGCAGATTTTGTGTTTTCAGATTCAAATCTTATATTTTCACTTTCAGATGTTTTTTTTCACAGACCATGCTGACCTATTCCTAAAATGATGGTTAATCGAGGTTGTAGCTGGTTGTCTACATCACCACGGACAGAGAGGTGTCGTTTGTGTTTTAACAACTTCGCTAGGACGTCCGAATGTCCTCGGCTTTATTTGTCAAGCTGTTACTCATAATTACACGCCCCTCCCAGTTTATGCCCCGCCCCCTACGCCACATCAGGGTCAAAAGTCTGAACGCGAAAAAAAGATCAGAATCTGAAAACGAAGTCTGCAACTGAAAAATATAATACAGTGAATATCCAAAAATAAATACAAAAAATATATTTTATTCAAAACCATATTCAACCTAAATAATTATAATTTTATTTTACAAATACATTGTTGTATTTTTCAATGTTCAACAAAAGTTAAACTTTGTTTTTCAAATGACCTGGATTTGGCTCTCTACGTTTTTATGGCAACTCATGCTGGGACGCTCACCTGGTCCAAGGCGCACTGACTATTGGGCTGCACCCACAGATCTGTGATGCTTCAGAAAGCTGGTTGAGTCAAACCCTGAATACTGAGCTGAATAACGCTGAGATGGAACACGTGTTTGGGTCTAGAACAGCTGATCAGAGAGGCGGCAGGAGAACAGCAGCCTCCGTGGAAGTAGACACATTAATGCATGGAAGACTGTGCACATTTACATTTGATAAAGAGCCCGAAGGGGAAAAGAGAAGTGAGCACAATTATGTTTTCTTCTGAACTTATTGTTTACCACACAATGATAAAACTCTTTAGTCTACTATTTTATATAAATAAATATACAGGACGCAAGCCGCCGTTAAACATCACAGAAGATAGATTAAGAAGGCAGTACGCAGTTGTACGTGAAGGCACCACGCAGCTTTACGTGAGTGCAGCACGCAGTTGTACCTGAAGGCAGCACGCAGTCGTACGTGAAAGCAGCACAACACAAACGTATGACGGAGGGTACAACGTGTCCGCAGGTGTAAACTTCGGGATGGAAACGTCGAGCTGTTTGGTGTAAAATGTAAGTAAAGTTTGTGTAATTTGAGCTGGACACTTTCACAGTGAGTCTACCCGATAACTCGTAGCGAACTAGCATAGCCGCGAATGAACAACTCTGAAGTCCGCCAACTTTGCATTTTGACTCCGTCAGCTGGCTCGTTACCGGCGGACACAGGAGCGCATTCACTAAACACCGCAGCTGGTCTCATCGCTCCCGAGTCACTATGCCGACCCTCTCTCCTGCAGATACAGACCGCCCGGGTAGTCGGTGGGAAACCGGCTCCACCGTTCCGGGCGCCGAGCCTCCGCCATGGGGATCCGGTGGTCCCGTAGCGGCAGCAGCCTGTCGCTCCTCCCGGGGAGGCAGCGCTCCGAGCCGAGAGATTCTGACGACGACTCCTTGGACGGGCTGGTCAGACGGGAGGACATCGCCCAGTTCCCCTACGTGGAGTTCACCGGCAGGGACAGCATCACGTGTCCAACGTGCCAAGGCACCGGGCGAATACCGTCGGGTGAGTAGGGACCGTGAAGAGCGGTTACACTTAGAACCGCGCTTAACCGGTGCGGGGCGTTAATGTAGGCAGATATTCAATTTCTGGCTCCAATTGTTAATTCTTTTTAGGTTTTTTTTCTTGCACATTTGACAATTAATCAATATGCCGCATGACCCCGTATCTCCCCTCCGATAGGTCAAGTGAATGAGCTGGTCGCATTGATCCCGTACAGCGACCAGAGGCTGCGGCCCCAGAGAACGTGAGTGACCTCTCGGGTCTCAGGAAGGTCATTCTGATTGTGGATGCGGAGTGCGCGCTCTGACGTCAGCGCTCGCGGCAGGAGGCAAGCAGCAGTCGAGCTGAGTGGGCGGGGCCACAATTCGTGAGAACACCTGTAGTTGTTAGGACAGGTCGACTGCACTGAAGCGATTATTTTGTATAAGTTGTAGTAAGCAGACCTTAGAACAGCCATGTTGGACTTTTTTGTTTTTTTTTCGGGGAGGGGGCTTGTTCATTAAAATCCTCAGATCAAACCCCTCCAAAAATAATTGAACAAGTGTAGAAGAAGTGGCTATTGTGGGGTTAAAACATGTGGTCCTGCAGAGTCGAAATAATAAGCTAGCTTAGTTTAGTCAAGTTTTCTGGTGGGATTTGGCTCTTTTTTTTTCTTCACAAAGGTGCATTTTTTTTCTGGAGGTGTGGTCACAGTTTCTTTACAGCCCTCAGCGATTGGCTGTGATGCCAACGAGTAGCGCCCAGCTTCGCCCATCTTCCAATCCAAACGATAGCCACGCCCGGCCTGTCTGTTACCGGTCGCACCTGTTCCTCTCTGGCACCATCTTGAGATGAATCTGATCCTATTCTGCATCAATAACACATTCGATGATTATACCGTGGCTTCTTCAACTCGTACAGCCCAGAACCACAAAGCTGACTCACAGAACCCTCCAATCTGTACACCTACAACGTCCCCTCTCCCAGGAAGTGAAACTAAACTCCCCTAAAGCCCCTCAATGGGCACAAAACGGGAAGAATCCTGTGGATGGGCAGAGAGTAATGATGTCATGTGCACAGAATTGATCGACCTACAACATATTTAATTCCTACAACAAACTATACACCCATTCTATAATTCCTACCACTGGGCATGCTTTTCTACTTGAAACGCTAACACTATGAAGGGCTGTCCGCTGTCATAACACAGAGCCCAAATTCATCTGTAAGTACCTTGGATGAACATTAAATAGCTGCACTTTTACTGAACGTTCTTTTCATTATATAAGCTGGTGGTTGTAAATCACTAAGTCATTTTTGTGCAGAGTTTATCCTCAGTTTTGAATCTTTTTTTTTTTTTTTCCAAAACTAGCAAAATCATTAGAAAATCAAACAAATGAGAAACTAAACGGGCACCAGGCGAAGTACTGACCGACTCGCCGGCGAGAGACGACAAGCTTTCTGTACGTCTCAAGTTGACTTCATTGATGTCGCTCAGAAGCTCTCCAAGCTTCGGGCCCGTAAGCGAGCGAGACCCTTGTGTTTTTGTTTGTGGTAGGAAGCTGTACGTGGTCCTGTCTGTGGTGTTGTGCCTCCTTGCTTCCTCGCTCGTGGCCTTCTTCCTGTTCCCTCGCTCCGTGGTGGTGGTGGATGATGGGATACACTCTGTCACCGTGCACCTCAACCCCTTCACCATGACTGTCCTCATGAACATGACGGTAGGGGGTTAGTTTTTGTCCTCACTTTGAAAGTCCGGCTCGGTTTAGCAGAGTCCTTTTGTACTAAGCAGCTGGATCCCAGCTGAGGAGATTAGGAGATCAATTGAGAAAACCTATGTCTATTTTCCCCCCTCCAATACCATATATGTGTGTGTGTTTATCCCCCCAGAGCACACTGAACCTCAGCAATCCGAACTTCTTCTCGGTGCTGGTGCAGAGTGTGAGCTGCCAGGTCCTCTACATGAAGACGGTGATCGGCACCCAGCAGCTGGACAGCGTCACCACCATCCTGCCGCTCGGCCACAGTCAGGTAAAACCACCGCATTGTGCACGTTCAACCTTTTTAAAGTGTGCGTAGGCTCCTCTCTGTGCAACACAAGCTCCATGTAGACTGTCGAGCTCAAAGTCAAATGTACGCAGGCGAAGCACCGATCGTCGGTAAAAGTAGATCCGCCCCGCTGGCCTGTTTTCCTGGATTTCCTTAATTGCTTCACCGGGTTATTGTCTTTTATTTTAACTGAGTTGATCATTGCTTTTATCGGAGAAACACTCTGCAGTATCCAGCTGATGGAGGAACCATCCTGATCCTTAACGGTTCCCTGGCTGCTCCTCGCTGTCCGAATCTGCAGCGTCCCTTTCCACCGCTCTACATGAGGACGCCTTGTGCTTTGTGTCCCCTTCAGGTCAACTACACCGTCAGCGTGGAGATTGGGAGCAGCGCGCCGTACGTCTAGTGAGTGTCTCCACCCGAACCTGCCTCCACTCCTCACACAGCTTATTCTAGATGCGTCACAGAAAGACAAAACTTTTCTCCATATTTGACCATAATCTCCTCTATCAAGACACCTAACCCCCAACTGCTCCCTGTGCACCTTTACAGCGGCACAATGCAGAGAAAAATATCCCCTCAGGGATTAATAATCTAATCTAACCTTGTCTGTTTGCTTCTTCAGTGCCTTCTGCTCCATGCCCATTAAGGTCCACAACATCGTGGTCTACATGCAGTAAGTGTCCCCTTACTTTCTCTCAAGCACTAGCTAAACTTAAGTAAAGGTACCGATTAAACTGCATGATAGTACTGGCAGCAAATACTGTCCACTGAATTCATCAAAAGTAAAAGAAGTGTACTGTTCGCTTCTCTCTGAGGTTCTTTATTTTTTTCCCTGGGGGAAGGATTTTGCAGGTTGCAACACCACAAAGACAGAACAATGTTTCTTTAGATAATCCTCTACCTGCGACCATTTCAAAATAAGAACTATAATGCAATTAGAAGCCATCACATTTTCTTTTTAAATAATTACTTTACAGAATCTGCAAAGTAACTACATCAGTTAGATGAGCACGGCGATAAACGGGTGAAATGTAGTGACGTAGGAAGCGGCAGCACTCGCGTGCTTATCTTCAGTCCCCACAGCGTGACCACAGCAGCCACTTCCTGTGTGCTTATGTAGTTCTGACAAAGAACCAACCTGATTCACACGCTGCAGCTTTTCCTCACTAGTTATTAAATAGCACACACACACACACACACACACACACACACAGGTTGTACCCGTGGCCCCGTCCTGCTTGGTGATGAATATTAGAATGACCTGGTGTTCATGTCTCTGTCCCGCCGCTCGCTTCCAGGACCACGGTGAAAACGTCCTACATGGTGCGAACGTCCCAGAACAGCCTGGAGGCCTACCGCTACATCGACTGCGGCTCCAACTCCACGCGCCACCGGACCGGCCCGAACCGGCAGCTCCTGCCGACAGAAGGGCCCTCGCCTCTTCTGCTCCAGGGTCCGGGACGACCCGGAGGACCCAGCGCTGCTTTTTTGTGAGCTTACTCCATTGCAGGGATGATAAACGCCAACTTCTGATGTTGTAAAGGCTTTTAGTTTATTTTTTATAAATGTGCACATTGGTTTTCATCTGACATTCCACAAGGCAGCACGTATTAGGCGTTTATTTGAGTTGCATTATGGGGGCTGATGTTTACAACAAGCTTAACAAAGGTTGGTTCAGCTACTCGTCACTGCAGAACACGACATTCCTGCGTCTGTCTGAGCGACTCTTCTCCAAGTCTCCGCTGCTCTAATTTAAACGAGGGAAATTGAATTTAACGGCTGCTGATGTGTTGTTTTTGCAGTGATATTTAACACATTAATCATATCCCAGTCATCCCGAGTCCATCATCGAGTCCAAGCACACTGGTTTTAGATCCCCGTGTCAAAAGGGTGATTTAACTCTTTTATATATCTATAAAGGGAGTTTTTCAATTCGGGAATAAGTATTTTTAAAAGCATAGTTTATATTGTTAAAGGGACGTGTGAATCAATAAAACTAATTAACTTAATTGCCTGTTTCTTCCAATTACTGCTGTAATTTAGCGCTGCATTAATTCGTTTCATGGTACTAATAACTTTCTGCAGCTCTTACACATGTCGACCCAAAATAAGCACTGACCCAAAAGCACTTCAGGTACCACATCATATCAGTTTAATTCTTTTTTTTTTTTGCATACAAAATATCATCAAACTTACAAATGTTTAGTTTTATGTCTCATACGTTGTCCAATAGCTGCATGTGAAAATATATTACTACATAATACAGACATCGACAATAACAAAACAAACAATATATCATTGCTGCAAAAAGTAATATTTTTCTATTTTTATTGTTTTATTCCAAACAAGGCAACACTAAATAAATGCAATAAGTACAAAAATATAGCTGGATAAAAAGCTTATAATACAAGAGTGCTTTGTCTTTGGTTAAGTAGGTGTGTGTTCAGGCCACCGCCTTGCTCGTGCGTGTTTACTGCTCCTCTGTTAGCGTGTGCGTGTTTTATAATAAATTTGGACACCAAACATTTCCCGGCAAACGTCTTCTCCAACACCCAAACGTCCTCTCCACGTCTAGCTTTTCCTGTTTCACATACATTTCTTTAAAAAAACCCAGACTTGATTCCCTTACACGTTATCTTCCGTATATACTCTCACACGCACGCACACACGTTAAGAGTTGAAAAGCTCACGTTCATGTTCGCTCTCATCGTCTTTCTCGCTCCAATTATTAAATGTACGTCAGCTAAAAGAAAACAACAAAGCCTGATTGTCGACTGATTATATGCGTTAACCCTACACTATAAAAAGGCGGGAGTGGCTGTAAATGCTGCTGAACATCTATTTAGAGGAAACTAAATGACATCGTCATATAGTCAAACAAAGAACTATGAACACCGTCTTTGTACGTTTCAGGGCTCCTCCAAACAGACCAAGGAAAGGTGTCGTCTTGAAGCTGCTTTCTGGCACCTCTTGGATGCTGAAGCTGTCTGTAACAGGACCGTCTGTGCCGACGGGCTTCCAGCTGCGCGTCCCTCCGGAGCGCCGCGCTCATGGAGCCCGAGAGCCTTCGGTTGACCTCTTAAAGTACTTAGTGTTGCAAGCAGTGTGCTCTAAATTCAAGCCACTTCCTCATGCTGGGATGCGTAATGCAAAATGTGACCGGACTGGTCACGAACCGTGACATCTCTGTATTGGGGACATACTCAATGTTTTAAGGATCAACCCAACAACACTAAAGCAGCAATAATACAAATAATACAACAAAAACTTGTTAAAATCTGGTCTACCTGAGCGGGTGCGGTTTGGTCAGATCACATGAATGAACGAGAAAAAACACCCACAAGGTACACTAAATGTTTACGGACAACCGATTTAGGATTAATTTAGCTTATTAACGGTGTGCAAAATGAATACGGATCCATACTTCTGGTAGTGAGGCACTAAATGGGGAGTGAGGGGAACGAGATCTCGTCCTTTCCTCTTTGTGATCGAGGCCTTTGTGTTTCTTGTTCACGGAAAGCCACTGTGGCAGTTTCCCAATTCCTTGGAGAGGTTCCTAAACTTTACTTCATGGCTTTGTTTTGGTTTTTTACTGCACTATATCAGGGTGTTTTAACCGAGGGGGGAAGCTGAACAAAGGATCAGAAAGCGTCAGTAGGCATTACTCCCTTCCTCCCTCTACCGCCGCTGTGACAACATGACCTTGTTGATGAAGTTGACGATGGCGGAGGCCGGCTGCTCGGGGTCCAGCTCAGCAAACAGGTGGCAGACGTTCTCGGACGAGCTGCCCGGCTTCTTGGCCACGAAACCGAACACTCTGAGAGCGAGAGGGAGGGAAAAGGGATGTGAGACTACGTGTTAGCGAGCATGAGAGGAAGCTCTGGTAAGGCGGGAAATCAGACTGATCCATTTTCCAGGTCCGATCTAAATAGTTTTCTCACTGACTTAAAGGGCCGGCGTGCAGCATTCTATTAGCAGGAATGTAATCAAATGAAAGCACAAAACAGGAGAAGGCTATTTAGGTCACATATAGAAAATGGATCCGCATTTCTCTTTTGTCTCTTCTTCCGGAGTTGACCATGAAACCAGTATTAATGAATGTGGTCACACACTAAACCTGATTTTCATGTTAAATCATTTAGGCTAAACACACAACCCGATGCCATGCAGAGGCTGTGATGTCACTTCTCAGCCACAGGCGTTTGAATGACACCCTTTTATTCATTAAAAAAAAGCACAACACGCGCATGCATACGCGCCTCTTTTCTCGCCATCATCAACACAAACAGAGCACTTACTTATTAGCGGTGCTGTCTGAATTAGTCCACCTGCGGCCGAGAGAGAGAAACCAAACTCAGACACATGCGCACACACACACGCACACACACAGAGCTGCTAAACAGGCCGATGCAGCCGCAGCCTCGTACGCGCCGAACGACGCGCCACTTTGTGCACGCTGACAAATACACTCACAGAACAGAAGCAGGGGTCCATGCGAGGGCAGTGAAGGATCACGGGGGCAACAAATTGGGGAGGAGGAATCTAATTCCCGCTGATTGGAGGTTAGTTGTGGTTCAAACTGGAATCAAAGAAGGCCATTTTTGTCTTTTCATTGCCTACCTCCTGTCCTTAGGGTCAATGCTGCTGAAGGTCACGCTGCTCACTGGGTAATGTCTCCTAAAGAAAACCCTAGAAGAAGAACGATGCAGATGGAGCGAGACAGGAGAGACATCACTCAAATGTAACCATGATGTAATCACCTCTGCCGCCACAAGGTTGTCCGTTGCTTAACAGGGAATAAGAATTATAAAACATGGATACCCTAGTCTATTTAAATGATATGATTATGATCCCAACACACACGAGAATAAGGTCATACAACACATGTGGAATTAAGAAGATTCTGCACTTTTATTCATGTTTCCCTTCATAAATAAATAGCTCAAATCCACTTCACAGACAAATATTTGAACCAAGTTCAGTCCTGATATAATTACCATATATTCTGTCATTACTGTTGAAGCTGAACATGGTGGGAGGAGCCAAAAGCCTCAATGAAAAGCACATAAGAGACAATAACAGACATCTAACAAGAAGGTAGCAAACCGGTAACAAAAGGTAACACCATTCTAGCAACAAAGACAGAACTATAATAAATACACTATAATAATTAGACGTCAAAGCTCAAGTGGGCCGACACGAGGGTCTGACAATTGTTATATATTTTATTTAGTCCCCCCCTGTGCCTGAGTTGAAGCGCCTTGCAGTGTTACTCGTACTAATCCCATCCACGGTGTCTCACCTGCGCTGGCTGTCGGTCAGCGTGATTCCCCTCGACGTCACCTTAAACTGGACCACAGTGCCAGCGGGACGGGGGCTACGACCCAAGGACGCGTCTGTCCCCTTGGCGATGGCCTGGGGGCCGGTTAGAGACTCGGTTTCCACCGAGTTCAGGTAGAGGACGTTACAGGCTGAGGGGGGAGGGACAGACGGAGGAGAGAGAGAGAGAGAGAGAGAGAGAGAGGGGTGAGCATGATGACCAGGCCTCCAATCGTTTCCCCGGGCTTTAGGAAGAGAAGTTACCTGCTCCTTGTTTCAGCAGGTCGGCAGCCGTGCTGATGTTATTCACAGGCTGAACCTCTGGCACTTCTCCTATCAGATCTGAAACAAATAGAATAAGAATCGTTTTGCTTTAAAACATGTCAAAGTGAGGTTCAAAGATCTCTTCCAATATGATTCATATTGGGAATACTGACCTTTCTCTGTGATCTTGAGGGCGCAGGGCAGAGAGATGGGCGTGATGGCGTGTTGGTAGACCAATGCAGACAGACTCCCTGTGGATAAAAGAAAAGCAACACAAATATTTGACCTTGATAGAAACAACAGAAAAACAAAGAAAAAAGAATGATCTTTTTTTAATTTTTTTTTTACATTGTCCTTGCAGGAAAACTTACCAAAGTAGGGCTCATTCTGGCACCCTTTGATCTTGACTCCTCGGGGGCCGGTTTCTAACAGGAAGTGTCTGACCAGCTGTTCCAGAGGGTCGCTCACTGTAACAGCAGAGATCACTGTGAACACGCTGCAAGGGACATCGCCTACTAAACCACTGGATAGGTCAAAACGTTGTCATGGTTACCCTTGCTGCTGTGGTTGACATTGGAAGGGGGTGTGGCCACCTTCAGGGCGAGGCCGTAGGCCCCCTGGAAAGAGTTACTGTCCCTGATCAGGAAGGTCCCCGGCTCTCTCTCCTTCAGGGCAGCGATTGCTTCAGCGAAACACAACCCAGATGTTAGCAGATCCAGATGATGAAGAAAACGTTGCCATGTGATCATTAGAAAAAAAGACAATGAACATAAACGGCCTACCTTGCTCCCTGGAGATTCCAGGCTTGTACCAGAAGCGTGAACTGTCCTGGACGAACTTCACGCTGACCCTATTTGAGTTCTCGCTCTCAACAGGCGGCGATCCGTCGTTTTGGCCTGCGGGGGCGGCGATTTCCCCCACGGTGGGAGAGAAGGTGACGTGGAGCTGATGCTGGCTGCTGGAGGGAGGCGCGTGGCCCCCGGCCGGCCTCAGGGTAGCCGCCCCATCGCTGGGGAAGCCCGGCTGGACCGGCGGGTGGCGCTTCTCTGGCAGCGGCGGCTGGGGGTGAGGGAGGGGGATGGAGATGGTGGGGTAGTTGGAGTAGGAGGGCGGGTGGAGCTGAGGAGTGTGAGCGGAGTAGCAAGGCTTCTTGCTTGTGTCTTGAGCGTGGGCGTGCTCCGCTCCTGGGTAGTGGAGGTGTGAGGGCCCGTGCTGCTGCTGAATGTGGTTCTGGTGGTGGGGGTCCGGCCCGCTTAACATCAGCCTCCTGCCCAAAGTGGCAAAGCCGGGAACCGGGGTGTCGGAGACCGGGGAGCTCTCCGTACTACTGCAGGCCGCCTGGGCGGTTGAAGATGAGGCTGGGGTGGGAGATGCGGGGGCAGACGTGGCGTTGGTGGGGGTTATTGTACGTTTTTCGGCTTCCGAGGGTGGTCCGGTGACATGTGCTGGTCTTGTGGTTCCGGCGCCTTGGGTTTGAGTGTGGCCCTGAGGCCGGGGAACGGCCTGTGCCACAGTGGAAGGCAGAGCAGCAGCCTCTGAGGGATGGGGGGCCTGTGGAGCGAGAGGGGCAGGTTGGGAGGGGGTGTCCAGCGCCGACAAAGTGTGGATCGGGGACGAGAGAGCCCGGCCGAGCCCCTGGCTTGATGCGCTCGCCGTTGCAGGATCAAAAGAAGGCGGGGCCTGCGCTGTCGGAGCGCTTGGGCTGCAGTGCCTCTGTTGGGACGGGTCAGGTGGTGCGGTGCAGTGGTTGGTGGCCTCTGTTTGCACAGGTGAGGTCGCGTGGGGTTGCATGTCTCTGCTTCTCCGGCTTTCCAGGAACTCCTGCGCTATGAGATCAGTGCGAATGTGTTCGTCCTGGGAAGTCTCGTAGTCGCTGCCGATGATGTCTGTGGTCCGGATCTCATACTCCCTCATACTCCTCCGTCCTGGACTGGGGCTTAAAAGGACAGACATGACAACTACTGTCACAGACCTGCTTGTGATTTAGTGAATGTCCTCCTCATTGGTTCTATATTGTCATCAATACTCAATTTCTACTGGATCTGGATCTAATGATAGGAACACCCGATGATGACTCATGTGTACACAGAGAATGCCATGTGATTGGATTGTGGTCAGATCAGCCTGATTGACTTCTCGAGGCAGTCTGGCTCACATTGTGATTGGCTTTTGCCTCTGAAAGGGCCCTTATGTATTAACACTCATCTTTTTGATATAAGTAACTAATGAGGACAACCATTTCTAAAAATGTCCAGTGGACACAACGGAAACACTCTGTGACTCCTCAAGGTAAATGTTGATCCATTAAAAGTGCTTGTTGTTGCCACTAACAACGCTAATAATAATATAATAATATTTATTTTCCTTTCCCTCGATCTGGTCTGTTTGTTAATGTGTCCAACGCCGTCCTGAAGTCTCACCTCACATCCACATTGTCACAATCAGCCAAATATTCAGCCGTGAAACACCTTTTAGACAACACTAAGCCACAGTCTGTAAACACAACAGCCTGACCTGAAGACATGGAGTCTTACTGACGCTCCCCTTTAATACCAGATGTAATGGCCCTTGGATCAGATGCCATCATCCAGATACACTCATTTGTGTTCCTCTTCACCCCGGCGGTGAAGAACATCCCAACCCACGGCTACGCCCCCCTCCCCACTGAGAGAAAGCGTTGAATACCTCTCCTGTGTGCGCAGGGGGCTGCTGGTGTGGACAGGGGTGGACGGTCCAGACATATCGGATGGCGTGGAGCATGCGGCGTGGCCGTCTCTGTGGACCCTCTTAAAGGAACCGTGGGTGATGTGCTCCCTCCAGCCCACACTTTCTCCAGAGCTCCTGAGGCCGTCTGACAAAGGAAGGGACCAACAGGTTACCAACAAAAAATGGGAGCTCGTGGAGACATCGTCAACCTTTACGGGGGCAAATAAAACACGGCAGTGTGAGGAGAGCCATTATGGGCGTAATGTGTAGGGCCTCGTTCTGGTTAATCACTCCTGATTCAGTGCATGCTGTTGTTGGTTATGGACGAGTCAAACATGCTATTCAGGGGAAAACGCTGATTCAGTGTGACTCACCGGTCTGTGAGTCAGAGCCGTATGAATGCTGTGTGTCTGGATGGTTGTGGTCTGCTGGCACATTGTTACGGCTGCAGGGCCCCGTCATGGAGGAAGCCGGGGGCAGCGGGGACGTGGACTCGGACTGGTAGCCCGAAGCGTAGCCCCTGCTTTCAGACGGCGAGGGCTGGTACGGCGAGCAGGGGCACACCTGTCGAGGCGTTTGGTAACCGCTGCTGCTGCTGCTGTACTTCTGGTCCATGTGGGAATGAGCGTGGGACCTCGACGCCTCTGGATAAGCCGGGTGACCCGATGGCAAGGGGTCAAACGTGAAGGCCGGGAGATCGTGGCCCTGTGGGCCGTAAGAGGCCACGGTGGCCCTCCTGCGCCAGTACTCCGCCTCTCTGTCCCGCTCCCACTGCAGCTCCGCCTCCCGGTCCCTCTCCCAGTGGAGGGACATCTCTCTGCCTCGTCTCAGCCCAGGTTCCCTCTCCCAGTGGAGCTCTGACCCTTTGGTTAACTCCGCCTCCCGGGCTCTCCTAAGCCCCAACTCCCTGTGCTGAAGCTCCGCCTCTCTGTCCCAGTCACCTTGGTCCAGCCTCAGGCTGTGATAGGCCGCCGAGTCGTCTTTCCTGATGCTGCAGTCTCTGCAAGGGCAGCCAGGGGCGGGTAGGCCATCCATTAGCACTATATCGTGGTAGGTAGGGCTGGTGGAGGGTTTGGAGTGGTGCGGGTGGAGATGGTGGTGGCTGTGAGGTGGAGGAGAGGGGTGATAGGGGCGGTAGTCGTCCTCTCGACAGCAGAGGCGGCCCGGGGCAGACAGGGGGTGGTGGTGCGGGTGGTTGTGGGAGTGAGGGTCTGGCAACGGGTAGGGGCAGACATGTCGGGGTGAGGGAGCCTCCGAGCAGGAGCGGTGCAGGTAGTGCTGGCGGTCCCACACCAGATCCGGAGGCGGAAGGGACTGGTGGGAGTGGGGGCTGTAGTGCTGGCACAGATCCATGTGCGACGGAGGAGACGCTGGGTTGGGGCTGACAGAAGGCGTCGCCCCGTGGTGGCCGTTGGTGCCGGGGGCCCGGTCGAGGCAGTACCCGTTGGGCATAAGGAGGGTGCGGTCGCAGCCGGGCTCGGCGCACCGCTGTGACCGGTACCCATTCCGGCAGGAGCAGGACCGACTGAGCCTCAGCGTCCCGCTTCTGTCAGAGGGCAAAGAATCGCCGTCATCCAAGATGGCCGTCTCTCGCTCCCTATCGCGGTTTCCCTCGATGCCTCCGAGAAGACGCGCCAGGTCTTCTCTCTCCTGCCTGGTCGGAGGCAGCGGGCTGATGGAATCCTCCTGGCGCTCTGGATGGACGGATGAATGGTTCAAATGGACGGAGTGGGCCGAGAGGGCGGAGTCTGAACCGCGAGAGAAGACGCAATCTGGCCTGTCTTCCTCAAGGCCCGCCGCCGGGCCGCTGCCGTTGGTTGAGGTGAGAGAACCGGAGCCGGGACCTCGGCGCTTCTTTATCTGAGCGTAGAGGCTGCCGTCCACGGGCCCTCTGGTGTGGGCAATATCTACTGTAAGAGTAGAAGACGACATCAGCTGTCACATTGAAATCCATACATGCGTGAGATCCTGCTGGATCTAAAGAGACGGTTTGCGCGTTACCCTCCAGGCTGTCCTGGTATCGCTGGTTAAAGTTCTCGTAGGAGTCCCAGCGCACCACAGGGTCAGCGGTGTTGTAGTCGACTGTGACAGATGGGTCGTTCTTCTGGTACTCGCGGCCTGGGAAACGCATTCGTTTGTATTCTTTGCTTTTTACTACCTGTTCTACATATAAAAGTAGAACAGGTATGAAGGAGAATTTGAGGGAGAAGTGAACTCACCTTTGATTTTTTCAGGTCCAGAGGAGAAGACAAACTCAACTGTGGCATCAGACGGAAAACGCTCATCTGGGGAGAAAGTAGGGAAAAACAAAGCGTAGAGGGAGAAAAACGGTAAATGACATGGTAAATATCGCTATATCGTAACATGAAAATCCAGTTTCTCTACATCATAGTCATCATAGTAGATGAAAGCGCGCCAGTGCATTTGAAACACATCCAAGACCACATAGAGAAGAGACGTTTTCCATTTCACAGTAAGTGAAACCAAGGAGGAAATGAGGAAATGAGCATATTTGTTCCAGACTTCATCAGATCAGTACTTACTAAGCCTCTACTCCCTGAGGGGGAGTTAGAGACACTCCCAGCCTGCACACAGCGATGCTCCTTCTCTACATACTCACCTCCGGGGAGCTGTTATAAGGTGGAGATTAAGATACTACTATTAAGGGATTTATTCAACCACAGGCAGCAAACCACTGTGAACCCATTCCCACAGTGGTTAGTTTCACTTCAGCTTGTGTATGTGATGGTTAAAATGTTATTTCATTCATATCTCACTAACAATGTATATCACAGTATAGCACGTTTTCTGGTAATTAAGTAATACGTCAATATGGAATAATTGCATGGCAAAGATATTCTTCATTACTCCTGTAGTAAATTGATAATAGACTACATTGAATTAAGAACTTTGGTGCAGAATGAACTGACCACTTTGTTATTGGCAATGAACTGAGCGGTTATGTAACTGTGGGATGTGAAAATGAAGCCCCACTCTTCAAATTATACTCCCCCAAAATATTGCACATCGGAAATCTTCCAAAATATGAGCTAGTACCTAGCTAGCTAGTACCTACCTAACTAGCTAATTATTAACAATTAAGAGAACAGAACTGTGAATCTCCATATATGTTTTTATCACCATACGAATCAATTGAAAGACAATAAATATTAATAATACAACCATATTGAATGATGGATGAATACCAATGTGCAAATCCAGCAAATAGTCCCGTAATCCATTGTAAATAATAAAAATATTATGAACGGTTTCTATTACACCACACCACTTAAATAAACATACCGGTACATGCTTCGTCCAGCTCCCCTTTGCCGAACCACAGCTGGGACCCGTGGATGGTGCAGGTGTGAAACTGCAACCTGAACACGGTGTCTCGGTCAGCGCTCTGGGCTCGGCGGTGGTAGCATTTGACCTGCAGAGGGCAGCAGAGGGGAGCTCAGAAGTTAGTGGAATAAGGAGGGGTTTGGTGCGGCAAACAGAGCGGCACCGACACTTTCCCAAATGACTAGACGGACAAATTGTTGCTTGTTAACAAAGTGACAAAACCAAACTGTATAATGCAGAGCGGCGATGTGGTTTACAAGATTACAAAAGAAGTCAGTGCGTGTACTATGTATTTATGTAGTTGTCCTGCCCGTTGGAAGATTTAAAAAGGGATTAAGCTGTGATTGCGACCCCACCCACATCCTTCCCATGAGAACTCACCATGATGTCACCCTTTAGCAGCAGCGCCGGCTCGATGGTCACACACAGCCGCCTGCCTCCGGTGCCCTGAAGGTCACTGTCACAACACAAACAGGCCTATTATATAAGTACAAGATATACGGAGCCCCAGCAGATACAGAGTGTGACCGACTGATTAGTTTGTGTGTCACAGATTGCTATTTCAATTACTTTTTCATCATGTTTTTTCACTTGATAACGGCTGTATTCAGTGGTAGACGATGGAAAATGTTCTTGGTTGGGCAATCGAATCAATTCCAGCAAACATCCCTGGTGGATTTAATCCAAAACAAGTAAAACAAGTATGAAATAATATGTATAATAATAATAATAATAATAATAATATGTAATATGTGTCAGTCGTCTTGTCTGCTTGAATGGCGATAAAATACGTGCCCTTTACTTCCCCCAGAATGTCATCCACCTGTCGATGGCCTGGACGAGAACGCGCAAGTTTGGGGCAAAACCAATGTTGCCCCAGACTATTCTGTCTATTTAAGGACGCTGATTGACTAACTTGTATTGCACACATTTTCTTTTTAATCAGTAATTGGCCAAAGTTCTCCTTAGACCCGCCTTCTAAGGGCAATCTTGAGGACGCCCCCTAACGCGGCCAGAACGTGCATGAAGACAGGACGTGCGTATGAGGGAAATGTTCTGGCTCAAGGAGGGCGTCCCAGGTGGGGCGACGCCCCCTTGCCAACAACAATCAAGAACCAGTTACTAGAGAAGAGTAGAAAGATGCCCGTTGTTTATTTTGCCTTCAGCTCTATCTCTTTAATCGCTCCCTGTCTGTGTTGAAAACGCCCCAGAGCCAAAACGTATGATCAGCATGTGACAGCGACAGAGACTCACTATATGCCTGAAGTGTAGACCAGCTGCATGGACTGGTAGATCTTCAGGAATGGGTAGTAACCTAGGAGGAGGACGAGAAGAACACAAATTCAGACTTTAGTGAGCATTATCAACATGAAGATAGAGGAATGTGCCGGCTGCCGCCCCCCCACCCCTCTGGACTGGATCAGCAGATTAAAGAAAAACAGAATGGTTTGTGTGGGTGGAGGGTGAATGGGACCTCTTATGAGAGCTCTGCAGCCAGTTGCATTGCTGTGATTCAGCAGGGAGAGCCTGTCAAAGAGCATCAATCACATATACATAGAAAAAAAAGCCATGGACCAAAATCCACAATGCCACAGGACGGATTGTAACTATCCACTGACCGATGGTCCACTTTTTAAATGCGGTCCCTGATTGCAGCCAGCTGATAATGGAGCGCACTCGCTTTTCCTTCACCGCTCAATGTTTACATTCCGATTAGCTGCAAATTTGGACGCAAACGTGGGGCTGTGTAGAGCTGACGTACGAAGCTAATCTATTAAAAAGAGATAGCTGAGTATGATTTTTGGAAAAGCTGAATCGTCAGACAATAGCCGTTGGTTCCTCAGCCTGCATTTCGCTCTCCACATGGATCTCATGCAACAGTATTAATATGGGCCCATTGTTACTACAACTACCCACTACAAATTAACCCCCACTTACATTAAAACGGCTATTCGTACTGTGTTTTGTAAACCTGCTTTTAAATAAATGACTTAAACCATTTCTACCGGCGGTAATACAATCATTGGATATATTTACTCATTATTTTCTTATGAGTGTATTGATATTCTGCACGTAGAATTAGTATTTAATAATCTACGTCATCATTTGGAGGAATAATAACTATCCAGTGATTTGGTTCAAAGGATTCAACACACACACACCTCCTTCGCCCTGGAAGTTTGGGAGTGATGGGACCAGAACTTGGTGGAGGAAGAGGGGGCTGCTGTTCATCTTGATCGCCCCGGACAGAAGGCCCCCGAAGTAATAGATATACCTGAAAGAGACAGATTGATGCGATGCAAAATGACCCACGTAGTATATAGAGCAACAGTTGTTAAAGGTTTCTTACATGACCAAATAACAAGTATAAGGAAGGAAAAAGTCCATAAAAGGATGCGGAAACATTGAGTTGTTACTTGATGTTACGCAGGAGTCCACTTCATGGAGGAAGCCTTCAGCTTAGGGCAGTTCTTTTTATGCTAGTTTAGGTGGTTAGATTTTGTTGTTACGTTACTTTATGTTGCCACAAACCAAGTTTTGTTCCCTAAACCTCATCATCGTATGACAAAGTTAACAATGGGGCAAAGTGTTTCTGCAGGAGACACGAGGCTCACTTGTATCTTATTCCTTGCTTCTGAAACGTCTATTATTGAAGAAACGTATGAGGGAAACATTGGGTCAGGTAACGAGATTACTGTGAATCTGTAAGTGTGCGGTCTACATGCTAAACTAGGCTAAGCTAATCAGTTCCTGGTTTTAGCGTACAACCTTCATCCTGCTTTGAGCAATATTGATCTTCTCTTCACACTCGCAAGAATGCAAATTAGTATATTCCACAAAACAATACAACTATTCTACATATCTGTGAGAATACAGAAGGATGGTTCTGTATTGTTCTCTATAGTACAAAAAGCATACTGACCCACTTTGAACTTGTTGCACATAACTTGCTCTTTACAGTTTATTGTTTAATGTGCATATGAGACATTTTGGTTTGTTAATATCATGTGTATGTGGAACTCCCTCAAAAAGAGGCCTCAACATCCCCCAATATCCTCACCTGTTTTGGGACGGCTGGAGGGAAGAGGACACCTTATCTTCACAGAACTTCCTCATGGCCAAAGTACTGAGAGCCTGGTCCGCCCTGCACATACATGCACGCAAACAAACACACACATAACCTGTAAACTAGCAATTTCCGTCATGGGACCTGCAGCCGGCCCTCCCGACCCCAAAGACTACATGGAGAGGATGCAGCTGCCACAGGCCACAGGATAAACTCGTTTCCACTGTTCCTGCACAAAATCCACTGGGCTTAATTCATAAAACAACTTATCAACAACAGTCGGAATGTCAACCACTGTACTGCGTACACTTGAATTAGAACATATCAGCCACTGCACTACTTTTAAACATACTTGGCGTGCCCCTGTGAAAGGTTGACCTTAAACCCAGAGTCAGTTGGAAAAGCCTTTACTGTGTTTCATGTGTGGGCGAACAAGAAAACATCAAAAAGAGGCTATTGGATGCCTTCACTCACCCTGCAGAGATCTTGCTGTAGTGCATGTAGGCTGCAATAATCACGCCCGTTTTACCTTTGTGGCCCTGTGGGGGAGAATGAGGGAGGTCACGATGTGCTGGTTTAATCCATTGTGGTTGACGCGCAGACGTCTGATTTTCACAGCTTGTTATATGAGACATGTTATTTCTGCCGGGGTCAGACAGAGACAAATGATGGACAAGCAGCTTTGAATTCAAATTAAAAAGCTCCCCGTGGTGTTTTTTTCTTTGTTTTTTTTGTCACAACGGGTGCTCCGCACTTCCTGACACATTCCGAAGAGATTCCAGCCTCAAGTTCCTAATGCGACCCCTCCAGATACCAATAAGGAGACTGAGCCTCCACACGGAGCACAAACTAAAACTTTGGCTCAATTAAAAATTCTTCACTGACAAAAGCATGCGTTTACTCCCTTGCCTGGCGTGCGTGCAAGCTGGGAAAAGATCCTCTGTAGCTGGAATGTTCAACCACAGAAGCAGTTTTAGTATTTAACTTCTCCTGACCAAAGTCAAGAAATAAAAAGGTCTGGTTTTGCAGCGGGAGCCCAGTCGCTCTCCCCGGTGTGACCATTAGGATGCACTTGTACTTTATACTTCCTCTTACTTCCTTTCATAACAATGAGCTGGCAGTAATTTAGTTGCTGCTCACTTTGCAAACCAGGATTTTAAACACAACACATTAATTTTCCTTTAAATATATAATGTGGAAGACAAGTTGTTACAGTCTGATGATCATGTTGCATAAAGAGAGAGTAAGAGCTCTTACTCTTGACAGTTTAATGATATTTTGCTGTGGTACCATTCAACTTTTCCTTTGTGAAGCTTTAAATTGCATGACTTTCGTCATAACTTCACATATACTCAAAACACTGATGCTATTTGTGGTTTTTCTTGCTTTAAAACGTATCACTTATCACTCTGCCCGTTTCAGTATGCAGAACAGTGTGGACAGACAAACCCGCTCGACCCACTGAACTCTGACCTTGCAGTGCAGGACCACCACGTGCTGGGGGTCGGAGGTCAGCCACGTCTCCATGGCCTTGCAGATGGCACAGATCTTGTCCAGCGGTGGGGCGTGGAGGTCGGGCCAGCCAAAGTCGTGGACCTGTTGGTTCAGATGGAAGCAAAAGGTTAAGGGAGATTAAAACCGAAGGCTGTGAACTGGACTCAGTGACGACAGTCAAAACTACCTTTGCATTCAGCCGGTTGATATCGTGGCGCCTCTCGGAGAGGTTCAGGAGCTGAAGGAGGAAAGGTGCGGCCAGTTATCCTTTCAGTCGTTATATTGTGGGTGTGACAGACCACTAATTCAAGGGTTGCTAAGTAAACTTCCTGTGTCAAAACCGTATTTTCTGTTGTGGAACAAGCATCTGTATCTGAATGAAACTGGAACTCACCAGGAACTTGTCCTGGTGTTTGGACTTTAGCATGGCAGCCACCTCCTTCAGGTTGAGGCGGTACCTCTGCTCCTCAAGCTTCGGGGGGAAGAACACGGAGATGATCCTCTCGGTGATGTACGTCAGATCGAAGTCGTAGTGGCGCTCCATCACTCTCTCCATCACGCGGTCCACGCTGAAGCTCCTGGTGGAATGGAGAGGACGTAAAAGGGAAGGTCATCGCAGCGGCGCAGATGTGGAAACCCACCGACACGATTTTCATTTGAATAATTATTTTTCCGGTACTTCAGTAAAATGCATCAGGAGAAATGAATGAGATGACCTTTACCGTGGCAAAGTGTTCCTCTGTTTGGTATAGGTCAGCGACTTGGTGGACCCCTGTGGCAAAAGAGATGAGGTTGGTTAATGTGGCCGAGCCAGAACCCAAGTAGACGAAGCAGTCAAGCTCAAATGCTTTCATAATAGTTCCACATAATAAATCAACACACAAGATCAACCACAAAAAAAAAACAAGGATGGAACGATTTACTAAAACATTTAAATTGAGTTAAGATAATCTAGAGAGGAAAGGTTAAAAGTGATAACAGTCTTTTAAGGTTCTGCAATAACTGTGTATTGTTTGGAGTTGTGACCTGTCCTTGGGCACGACTGGACATTAAGAGTTGAAGAAATTTAGATCTTTAAAGCTAAAAACACACGGTAGCTCAAGGACCTCAGCGCATGCCACATAACCCAACCCTCCCAGGTTTGACTCCAGCCTTGTTGCATAGCATAACCCTTTTCACACAGAGATATGCCCTCACATGTTAGCCCTCAATCAATACATACCAAAATATTATTCAATCCTACTTATTAATGAAATAATGACGTAGCATTCACATCCCCCATGGACGATGGGAACACTTTTGTAGACCGCTGACATTTCCACCAACAGGCCAGATCCTCCCGTCTGAGCCACAGAACATCACATCTGATGGGGTGACTGCCATGAAAGGCAAGGAGCACATTTGTGCTCTCCCAACAAGATAATAGCTCCAACAGCTTTTGACTTTTCATGACTTTTCATGACTCCAGCACAACCCTCAGAAAAAACTGAGGCTTTCCTATTGTAAGAGGTTAAGCAGGTGAATGAGCTTCATCAAATTCATTTATGAAGACAGAAACATCTTTCTCCCTGCCAGGTTTGGACATTTCCATGATAAATAGCATGACACTGGGGGAAGGAGAAATGGAAGATGCAGAGATAAAAGTGTGAGGGTTTGGAAAAAATGAGGGGTGCTCACCAGGTGCTGGATTTGTCGGGACGGGGCGGTCCCTCTGCGCTGCTGCATGCATGGAAGGAGCGGTGACAAGACGAAGGGGAAGGGGAAGAGGAGGGTGGGAAAGAAGTACGGTATAAGGGGGAGGTCGAAAGCAGTTGATAGAGAAGAAGAAAAGAGAAGAGAGATAAAAGGAGGGGGGGGGCAGAGGAAGGAAAGGAGAGTTAATTAAACAAACAGCCTCTCTAATGGATAAACATTACTACTTCCTGGAGAAACATCAACATTTCTTTTTCTTCCTTTGAGGCTGGAATCCTGCAGTGCTCCGGGAATGAACCCGATGTCAAAGCGGGTTGAGGGTTCGGCATCCCAAAAGGAATTCAACCAGAGGAAACCACGTGGTGGTTTTTGTGAAGCCAAATGACGAGGGAAAACATGTCGCTGCAAACAGAACGCAGTTGAGGAAAAGACCTACCAGATCATTGGAAGGGGGCGGGATGCACGCCGAGGTCACCTGGAACACACAGAGAGACATTTGAATGCAGAGGGAAGGAGGCAGAGTAGATGTTGAACAGCAAATACTTCCCCAGACAAAAAAAAAATTGGCGGAAAAATCAACAAATAAAATCGAAAGCTCACATTATAGGTGTTGGGAAATATGTTGATTCAATTTCTTGCGTATAGTTGAAGAGGATGTTGATTCCAATCTGATATTTCCACTCAATATGAAGTATTAATATATGTAGTGGCAAAAGAAATATGTAATACACATAAAAAATGAATTGTGTGAATGCATTACATAGCTTACTGCAATGCTAGCTTGTAACGTTAACTTTCCTAGCTCAGCCAAGCTTAGCCTCTACTAGCTTAGCTTAGCCTAGGCTACAGGAAAGTTCAAGCACATAAAACTCCAAGTTTCTGTTCTTATTCCTTTTTTTGTACGGGGTTTAACAAGAGATATAATGTGTAATTAGTGATTTTTATAGGTATTTATAGGTGTATTATTGTATTAGCAGGCTAGCTGTTTCCCGCCGCTTCCAGTATTTGTGTTTAGATAAGCTAACCCTAACCAACTAACACATAATTCATAATTAAATAAATAGATAGATATTTCTTAAAATGTCAAACTAACATATTCATATGTATTTCAAAGAAATAATCTACCAAATCTGGATAGTATAAATTTAATTAAGCACTGTAGCTATAAATTTTGTCGCTCTAACAGGGAGGATTCTGAAGCCAAATACACAGCTGGAGGAACACCGGGACATATTCAGCATGACACGTCTGACTCCCGTGACTGTTATGGGCTGACAGGTCAGTGAACTGGTACCAAAGGAAGCAGGAGCCCAACAGCAGCCCTAATAAAGGCGAGAGGGGGGGGGGGGACACAGTCATGCTTACTGTGGTGGAAACCCCAGCACTTACGTAAGCCCCCGCTCCTCCAAACACACATTAAGCAGTGTTCCCGCAACATAGCCCTTTTTGGGACTGTTTATTTGGATACAGGAAAAAGGGCTTGTGTATATCTCATTGTGCACGAAGGGGAAGTTTCACTGGCCCTGAACCTGCGGGTGTGTCCCCCACAGCGTATTTGTGTGTGCGGGTTGTACTGTGCTGTTAATCCGTCTTTCTGCCATTAGTCTTTCTCAAGCAATCTCCCTCCGCCTCTTACCGATGGGTGTACGCAGCTACAGACATCAACAGGAAGCAAGGGCAGCAGATAATGAGCTAAATCGGGACTCGCCTCGTTTGACAGAAGTCGCAGGAAACAGGTTCAGGTTCGGCCATCAAACAACGAGTTGGACAATGTTCCTGTGTGACTCACTCGCAGTATGAATGCTTGTTTTCTAATTCCCTGCCTGAACCAATCGTAACAAGATAGTTTGAATCCTGAAAATGAACATTTTCATTTTGTTTTTCAGGGTTTTCTTTCCTTCTTAAATTAAAGAATGCTTTGTGTTTAGATTTCATCAAAAAGTCCCGGTCTACAAAGACAGTGCGCTTGACTTTGAGGCGACATCTGCGGTTTTGGATCTGGTGTGTGTTCTTTAGATACCGCGGGGCTGAGCTAGATTTAAAGGGACCTTTGCGTGCTCTTTCTTTACAGATGAATGAATGCTGGATGAATATAGGAGATTTGGGCCCCTGGCTTCTCCAAAAGCTTCCTCTTTCCCAGCATGAATTCCCCTGGGATCCTGGGATTGTTTTCAATGTATTTTGGGGTTTGTTGGCCTCTGCCTGCATCGTACTGCATTCTGCAGACCTCATTGAGGCTTTCGGGCAACTGCAAAGGGTTATTTTTTGGAACAGCTGCGTTGCAAAAAAACAAACATTTTAAAGAAATTGAATGATTGCAGAATGCTGTTCATAGTTCCTTTGTCTTTTGGAGCAGGTCATCACATCATCTATAAGAAACGGGTAAAGCTGTCGGTGAACATTTGCAGTGGGGATGAAAACAGGTACATTTCAATCAGTATTTTTACTAAGCGAGGATGATGTAAATAGGGAGATCCTGTAGGTTCGGCAAATACTTTTCCCAGTAGTGTTGAAAATTCCAACCAGTGCATTATTTAAACTCAAGACGAATGAAAACCTACTGCTGGTTCCAGTTCCTCCTTAATACTGAAAGTGGCCCAGAGAATGTAATATTTCAATTTGATATGACTGGAGCTTTTTAACTAGAACTGCTCCCACACTCCTCCACTCCTCCGCTTTCTTCACTGGCTACCGGTGGCTGCCCGCATCCAGTTCTAAACATTGGTGCTCACGTACCATGCTGTGAATGGATCGGGTCCAGCTTACATCCAGGACATGGTCAAACACGAAATCCCGACCCGCACTCTCTGCATCTGCTAAACTGCTCGTCCCTCCCTCACTGAGAGCAAAACACTCGACTAGATCACCACTCTTTGCTGTTCTTGCTCCGAAATGGTGGAACGAGGTCTCTGAAGACACCAGGACCACAGAGAGCCTTCACATCTTCCGCCGCAAACTACAGACACACCAACTCAACTAAAAGACTAACAAATTGTAGCACCTAAATTGTACTTATAATGCCACTTATCTATAGCAAATTGTAAAGTGGCTTATTTGATGAAATTTCACTTTCTTGTTCTTCTGAGTTTGTATCTCTATGGTTGAATGCACATCTTGTAAGTCGCTTTGGATAAAAGACTCAGCTAAATGACATGTAAAAATAATCATAATAATAATAATCACTGTTTGTGTGATAGCAGCGTGAATCAGCCGTCACCTGGGTTGCTATAACTCGATGATTGTTCTAACCTCTGCCTCCTCTCCTCCATTGGTTCCTCTCTCCCAGCGAAGGGGCGGCCACTTAGGCAGAGCAAACACGCTGCATCAGATTCCATCCTCCTAGGCCAACGCTGACGCACAACCTTCCTGCTAATCGACCTCCTCCCAGCTGAACACGTCCTGCTCCGTATTCCCGCCCTGTGCAGTCCCTCTTTGTTGGGCCTTTTTGCAACGTTATGTCTCTGCACACGTCGGCTCTTCTAAATCTTCATCCTTCTATTTCCCAGCTTTCTTTTTTTTCTCTCGTTTCATGCCATTTGTTCTTCACCTCGATCTTTTCATCCCCTTCGTTCTTCATTCTTACTCTGATCGCTCCCAACCTTTCTTCGTTCATCCTCTCCACTTTCCCTTGTCAACACTCGCTGCCCCGGTCTTTTCTCCCCTACTCCACTTTCTAACACCTTCTTGTCTGTCTTCACATTGACGATTCTTTCATTCCCTCTGCCTCCCTTTTTGAACCGCCCCACACACAGGTTTGATCCCCGGACCCCAAATATCCTTGAAAAAGACAAAAGAGCCCCGACCAGCTTGTTCTGACTTGCCCTGGATGATTCGAACTGCCCGTTTACATGCCTAAAATGTTCAAAAGGACTAAACTAAACACCCCCTCACCTCCGTCCTCTGTTCTCTTCTCCGTGTGTCCTGTTTTTGTTGCAGTGCTGGAGACTCGCTCTGGATAATGCACAAATCTCTCTGTTCGCAACGCACAACTTCAGAGCTGTGGCTCTGACATGGACAACTAGGAGGTGAGCTAGCAGCTTTGGTATGCGATTAGTGTGAGAAACGGGTTGTGCTTGTGAAGGAAGTCAAAGAACAGTACAAGTCAAAGGTTTGGACACACTGTCTCAATGAATGTGGTCAAAAGGTTTGACTGACAGTAAAAAAACAACATATCAACTTTATCTGATTATCCAAATCTTGTATTTTCCGTCTCCCCTCTTTAATTTCTCCCTCTCTTTTTATGCCGTTTTTTATTCCTCTTTCCTTTTAAAAACTCTTTTCTCACTCGAATTTCTCCCGACTATCCTCTCTTCCGTCCCACCTCAAAAGATGTTTTGTGAGAGCGCAGTAACCTTTGACCTTTCACCATCAAATTCCGAGTGACGGTGGATATAAGTTGAAGAGACGTCGTCCAGGAGTCCCTGTAATATCCCTTTCAGGAGAATGGACGAACAGACTCTAACATCCAGAGCCGCGGAGATTAACGGGAAAAGTTCACTAATTACTGACACGCCAATAAGGGCGGGCGCTCACAGTTAATGTACCGAATAAGATAACTTTCTGAAACAGAGCCCTGTATATTCAAGACGATATTACTCAAAGCCTGTGAAAAGTCTGAGCAGTAGGATTTGTTTCAATGTCTGACAGCTGTTTCCTGTCACAAGTAGCTCAGATTCCAAACAGATGAACGGCAAAAGGAATGCATGTAAAGAAAAGCTGCCTGAGCCAATTAGAATCATTTTTAAAAGGAGGAATGCGTGTGTGTGTGTGTGTGCGTGTGTGTGTGTGTGCGCATTGGGACTCAAGGTTGGCAATTATGCGCCATTTTTGGACCTTTGCACATGTGCCTCCACCTGTTAGCTGAAGCCGCATGGTTGATAATTCCTTTGTTGTCGCTCCACTCTGTCGCTTAAAATCCCACGTGCAGGCGGGTGGTCGGTCTTCTGCACCGAGGAACCTGGCTTGGCTTCACGACTCCTTCAAATGCGCCCCACATGTCAAATGCCCCTTTAAAGTGACATGGTGGGCTTTGGGAGCGAAGCAGAAAAGCACTATAGCGCTCTATAATGGCTGATCAAGAACAACCCCTCTGGGTGACCTTCTTTCTGTCCTCCGGGTGTTTTCTTTCCTTCTTTTTATTTTTCTGTACGCCCTCTCAGACTTTTGTCCCTCGTTCCCTCTTTCCTTTGACCCACGGAAAGGGATGAGTCTCGGTCTCCAGTCGTTTCGCTTCTCGCTCCGAGCAGCTGCGAGGGAGGTCAAGTGGGTCCCCTGCAATGGAGCCTTTCTAATTGCTGAGTGTTGTGAAATTCTCTGTTATGTAGCTTTTGGGGAGGAAGGGGGGGAGGGGTGTTCAGATGGACTGCAAAAGATATGCAGGGGTCCGACATCTTCTCCCTCCAAACCTTGCCGGGAAGGCCTGAGTCGGACTAGAATAAACTGCTGGTAAATAAACAAAACTGTGCACCGACCAACACGGTTCCATTATCACAGATCAGACCGTCCTTCCATCGCTCGTTGGTCGAGTTCGGGCTTTAATTTACCATTTTAATAAGCAGATACAATAGCACATCCCCTACCTCCAGTCTCAGTGTTTACCACATGGATAAAATGTGGCTGCATAAAAAACGCATTCAGACAGACGGTGCCCACAGCTCACAAACAGCGCAGCCGTATCGTCTTTATATTATTTGATATTCCTTTTTCGTCTTCATCGGAGGTCCATTTGGAAAGACAGAGAGACATTTGCTATCGCTAAGATCGGTGACTCGTGTCCTGCCCCCGGAGGTGACCCATCCCATCAGCCGATCCGTGTGTTTCCCCCCCCCTTGGCCCGAGTCCCAATCAGCTGAGTCATACTTATAGTACTTATAGTCTCATCGACGTCTCTCCGGGCTTCATCTAGAATCATCACGGTCTGTGATGTTGAAGCGTTGCAGTTGGAGCCGGTTATGCTGAGCGACTGCCGCTGATTAACACAAGTATTTGGTGAAGTGCATATCCAGCAGGAGGGAAGTCTGTCCCCCTCTCATCTAGAATGCTTTTTCTTTACTAAGAATGAAGAGGGGCTGCAGAGAGCGGGACTCAAAACCACAACTTTCCTTTTATGTTGGAGGAACATCAAGAGTTGTTCTCTAAATCCTCCCCCACTTCAGCTCCATTTGTCTGCGTGTTCCCCGTCCGTATATATGTTGTCCGTGTGAAATGAGTCAATGCTAGTTTATTCGTCACGTAACTTGTGTGGTGTGATTACGGCACTTGCGTGGTCATTTGAACTCAAACAAGAATTGCTTTCTTAATCTAACCAGGTACTTTCTTGCCTAAAACCAACTACGTAGCATTAGTTTCTGTGTGCATGTAAGGCGTGGGAATGAACATGTCTTGCTTGTGTACAAAAACCTTTCGGAAAGATATCATGCAAACTGTTGTACTAAGTGCATGTAAATATAGAGTTAAGTTTAAGACCATGCTAAGGTGCAATATTGGAAATTGAAAACATCACAGGACTTTCACCCGGGATGCCACTGTTAGTGTGAAACCAAAAGTGGAGTGTTTAATGTTATGTATGTAACTACATGAAACACTCATCTCATCCTAAACAAATTGCTTTGAATCCTAAATCTAGCCGAGTAGTTCACACCATTGTTCACACACACTGATTTCACAACGCTATAAAGAACAGTGTCATGTGCCAGGAACCCATAAGATCATTTAAGTATTCTGTTGGTCCAAGTGGTCAACCGTGGTCTACTTAGGCACAACCGTCAGCCAATGGCCAAATCATTTCAGTCAGTCCGTGTCAATCTCTAGTCGACTCGTAAACCAGCCAATCAGAGTCCAGGGTCTTCAGTCACGTGGTCTATTAGCGAACCATTTCTGCTGGGTCTCTCAGTGTCTTTTTCACCCCGACCAGCGGAAATACCTCTTCTTGGCTAATTAGGCCGGCATGTCATTCAAGTCGTCACGGACTGCATTTCACTCATTTTAACCCTTCCTCCTTACCTCCCCCCTCGCCATGACTTTCAAGTCCCCAAAGGCTAGATATTCCTCTTGGGATGAAGACTAAGTAGTAAAGGTTATCTCAGAAGGAGAACATGCTGAGATTCTGTAACAGAATAGAGATGAGTCAGCTGGAGGCTGTTGTGGGCAACTACCGGTCGGTGTGCCATCAATTAGAAAGATTCGTCCCCCGGTTTAAGGTTCCAGCCGGGCGGAAATGTGAATAGAAGCCCTTGGGAGAGCAGGATGGCAGAGGGCAGCTCTCCAGATGTGCGAGCGAACACAAAGAAACGGAACTCGTCGAGGAGGGTGAAGGTGGAATGATTCGTACACAAGCTTATTGGTAATAACTGCCAAATGTGAATGAGGTGCAAGCGAGGGGAAACCAACATAATCACACGCAGTGCTCCCCCAAGGTTTTTGTTCCAGACTTTTTTTGGGGGGCACTGACATGTTTTCAGAAGCCACAGTATAACAGATTAATGCCGTCCCCGCTCCAGATCCCCCCCCCCCCCCCACCCATCACATACCAGCCCAGATAACAGCGGAGATGGACACAGCAGCCTGCTTATCCAACCTCTCCCTTCCTGGGCAGCGGAGATGGAAATCACTGTCTAACAACCAGTCAACAACAAGACCGTAGCCAGCCGCAGTAAACAACAACCCTCTGCTTTATATATATATTTTTAGCATAACATGATATTTCAACTTTTAAAAAATACACGTCAAAGTCATCTTTTGAAATCTGCAGTCGACCTCGGAGCTTTCCTCACATAGAAGCTAAGAGCGTCCTTGCCACGTGCCGTGGCTCCCTGGCTCCTCACCCTCTTTCTCCCTGGCTCAGCCTCCATACACCCTCTCCACGGCTGGCATTTCCCCCCACCCACCCCTCTGCGTCCCTCTGTCTATTCATTACGCCGTGCCCTCCGTCAATGATCCTTTCACGGGGGCACCGGCGTGGGGTCGGAGAGGCTCGCAGCGCTTTCTGAGGAATGCCACCGAGATGTGGAGACTCCTGCCCGGCACTGAGCCGGTGTCACGTGTCTTTACTCGCCTCACTGGCCGCATGGGGATCGAACAAACGGTTCAGATAAGCATTCACAGGTGATTCCTTACCACAGGTTTAGCATCTGGGATAAACCTTCAATTTGTGGAGTCATTTAACCTGCTACAGAGAAGCATGTGTCAATAATAGTGACCAATAATAAATAATAATATGTATAATAAATGAATATCCAATATGAAACTCCATTGCATTTGGTAGAGCATGACAAAACGGGACGGGACATGCCCCCCGGGACCTTTGAGAGAGTTGAAAAGTGAGCCAATGTAGAATAGTATGTCATACGAATTAGGCTGAATGCTGTTTCTTTAAACAAACTTCACATTGCGGCGAACCAATGTTTGGCCAACACACCGCATCCACGTCACGTGATGAACCCTCGGTATAGTGATTTTCGTAAGCCACTCGGCAGGGTGCAGGAGAAGATCCTGTTCCTTACTCGCTAACACACCTGCACAGGTCTTCCGTCTCTTTGGGTGAAGTTCATAATACACTGTATATGCATTTGCTTCCTGATCTCCGTCTGTGTGACGTGACCCATGCGATGTCCCCATCGTAAAAAGAATTAGGGCTGTCAATAGATTTAAAAAAATCAACTAATTAATTTTAGTTGCTAAATATTTTACAATACTAATGTTCTCTGTTTACAGCCCATTCCCGTACATATGCCAACTGATGATAACTGGATAATTCTGATGTGTGAAGTGGATTCTTACCTTTGCCTCACACTTCCTGTGGGTGGCTGTCTTGCATACTAGAAGGAATGGGAGGAGGGACGGCAGGAGGACAAGAAAAGGCAGACAAAATGAGAGTATAGTAGGAGTTAAGTGTACACATGATGTAATGGGGTCAACCTGATTTGTATTTGTTTAGCTCCATATCAAATTGTAAATCTACCCTCAACTCAAAATCTTCCTGATATATTGCAATACAATACATAATCTCCCCATCCTATGTTTTACATACAGAAACACACACAGAGATTATGACAAATGTTTTTTTAAATGGGCTCTTACAATATCGACGCATCAGGATATGTGACTGTTCACCAACAAATGGGTGAAGCTAAGGTACTAAGCCTACTTCATTTACATAGTCAATGATAGAAACTTCTGGCATCCAAACATTATCAGAATGTAATGGATCTACATGGATCATGTGACATGATCACAGCTTGTGTGTGTGCTGCCCTTCAATCACTCGTACTTGACACATCCTACTTCCTGCCTCCTGGCATGATGATGCTTACGTTTATTCCCTTCAGACTCAATTGGTCCTGAGGGAACAAAATTCGACTCCACAATGCTTGCACCATTTACCTCTGCAGAAAGAGCCGGTGTTGTCCACGTTCTGGCGGCACACGCTGCACTGGCGCTTTTTCTTGAAGGTTTTTTCCTTAAAGACGTGGGGCTCTCCCTTCCCCCCCTGCATAGACAAACACACACAGAGGAAACAAAGTTCAGAGCCTGGTTAGAAACCTGATACAGCGCAGTAACAGAATGTATCAACGCAGCCTTCCAAAGCGAAGGGGAATAAATGCACAAATCCTTGTTTGACCTCTGACGCCAAGAGTTTAACTCTCTATCCACTTTCATCTGAAAGGATGACAACAAGGAAGAAATTGGACCTTTCCAACTCCCGGATAATGACAGGAGCTCCGACGTGTCAGCTTTAACCTGTGCGTAAGACCGACTCGAGTGCATGTACGTGCACAATGTGGCTACATCCAGCCCTCACTCTCCACTTCCCTCATGAACTCCTGTTCTGGTTATGTAACGGTCTTCCAGTAATAATCCTTGTGGTGCCCGCCCATACCACACTTTAATCCTTTGTGTGTGTGTGTGTGTGTGGACGTATGTTTGGCAAAGAAAAAAGGAGCACATGTGTTGGTCTAATCCTTCTTTGCATTTCCGTCTCATGTCGATATTTGTCACAATGTGAGTGTGTCTACCTTTTCTGTGTAAATGTGCTAGTTCGTCTGTCTGCGGACCAATTTGCGTATGGTCGGAGTGTTCGAGGGTTTGGACTTGTTTCTAAGAAATGGGTTAGGATTGGGATACGGTTAGGAGAAGGTATTTAGACCATACAGACGGGGTTAGGGTTAGGGGCTTGGGAATGCGGTATTTCAATGTGTACAGCGATGTGTGTGCTTACCCAACATGGGATTACGTCCACAGATGACTCGGCCTAATGTGAATCTGTGGGGCTCTGAACATGAGAAGTCTAACAACCCAGGGCTAAGTATGGGGATTGCTGAGCATGTTTTCTTGCAGGACTACATGGCGGCCGGGTGGTAAGCGTGGGGGTGGGCCCGCCAACTAACGCTGTGTGCAATGTAATGCTGAGGGCCAGCAGGAATACTCTGGAAACTGTCTGTAATCCAGTCAAAGGTTGGCAGAAAGCGTATTATCCTTTCACTCCTCAAGAGCAGATGCCTTCCATGCAACATAAAAGTAAGAAAGGAAGAAATGGGTTCGGAAAATCTCAACCCATCCACACCGTCGCCACGAGAGGACAGTGTTGACACAACCCTCCTCAGCGTCCACATGTCGAGCTTTGGATAATCAACCGGATACACATAACGTTTCTGTGCCTGCTTTCCCTCCTTGGTAACAAAGAAACGGTGCCGTTTACACGCTTTTCCATTACCCTGCTGCTGCGGACAGTGTTTGGACAGCTGTCTGCCTGGCATCACCCTCCGGCAGCCGTGTGAAGCGAGGGCTAGCGAGGGCTGCAGGACAGATGCACTACGGCTTGCAGCGTAGTGGAAGGGGAGCCTGGTGGGTGGCTCAGGGGCCGTTGCTGGGATGTTATGTAATAATCATGCGTAATAACGCCCACTTTAACCGCTAGGAACCTCGGCGTCACAATCGACAGCCAACTCTCCCTGACTCCCAACATCACTGCGACAACACGATCCTGTAGATACACGCTCTAGAACATCAGGAGAATACGTCCTCTTCTCACTCAGAAGGCAGCGCAGGTACTGATTCAGGCTCTTGTCATCTCCCACCTGGACTACTGCAACTCCCTCCTGGCTGGTCTCCCTGCTGCCGCCATTCCACCTCTGCAGCTCATCCAGAATGCAGCAGCTCGACTGGTCTTCTACCTTCCGAAATTCTCCCACACTACTCCACTCCTCCGCTCTCTTCACTGGCTACCGGTGGCCGCCCGCATCCAGTTCAAAACATTGGTGCTCACGTACCATGCTGTGAATGGATCGGGTCCAGCTTACATCCAGGACACGGTCAAACCCTACATCCCGACCCGCACTCTCCGCTCTGCATCTGCAAAACTGCTCGTCCCTCCCTCACTGAGAGCAAAACACTCGACTAGATCACGACTCTTTGCTGTCCTTGCTCCGAAATGGTGGAACGAGCTCTCTGAAGACACCAGGACTATGGAATGCCGTTTTAGTCAAAATTAAATAAATGAATAAATACATAAATAAATGAAATATGCATTTGAAATACATCATGAAATAAATAAATGAGGCAATAAATACATGACAATTAAATAAATTTAATTATTTCATGGTACTTTTATTACATAATGCCACTTTTCCTTTCATGGTACATGGTACTCAAACTAAAGACACACCTCTTCAGACTAAAAGACTAACAAATTGTAGCACTTGAATTGTACTTATAACGCCACTTATCTATAGCAAATTGTAAATTGGCTTATTTGAGGAAATTGCACTTTCTTGTTCTTCTGAGTTTGTATCCTTATGGCTGAATGCACTTATTGTAAGTCGCTTTGGATAAAAGCGTCAGCTAAATGACATGTAATGTAATGTAATGTAGTGTAATGTGCGGTCATGGGGATTGACATTTCGAAAACGGCGTAGTAATTCTTTTTTGAAAATTGCACATTTCTCATGGTTTTGATCTCCACTGGAACTTTCCCATCTTATCTCAATCCTGTTTTAAGGAATTTTTGATTGATGTCTTTATCATCATGTCATTATCTCTGCCTTTACTGTCACGGCTGCTGCTGACTACAAATGATGGAAAGTATGTGTGCATGTATGCAGATTTATATGTAGGCATGCATGAGTCTATACACTTTTTTACACTTACGTTTAAAAAAGCACCAGTTACTGTCAGTTTAACCCCAATGGTGATGTGGGCTGTGAGATAAACACATAGTGGAAAGGTTGGCAGCATTCTTCCTGTTTCAGACACAATCACGACCACTATACAGTCCAGCCACAGGCACTCGTGGTCGGACAGCGACTCACCACTTTGCTCCTGAATGCTGTATGAAGTCTCCTGTGGAGAAGCTGTTCTACTCTGGTTTATTCGATCCACTACATTTGGAGTGTGAAGGCATGACGTGCTGAAAGAAACAATTGTCTGTCATATATTACAGTTGGTTTTTTTCATTGTCAGAAGGAACTTTATGAAACTCCTGCAGGTCTGTCTGCAACGTACTGTATGCTGCATGTAAAATATATTAATTAAACTATCAAAAAACGGCACTGTTCAAGGAGACACTTTTTAATTTATAATTTCCTTATATGAAAAAGTTAATTATTCACCTTTTGAACAATAGTTCTGTTTAGTAGGACCAGTTTTTAGGCCGCCATGGAGGCCTTGAAGACAATGCCATGACATGGATCATAACTTACTTAATGATGTTCATTTAGTAAGTTATGTTCTATTTAGATCACATATGTCAAACCCAAGGCCCGCAGAATAATATTTAATTACTATTACAGCCGCCCCGCGGTACATCGTAATTTATAAAGGCTGCTATTCCTAATCAGTCCACCGGGGGTCGAACTGTGGGCGAGCCACTGTGTGAGTGAGCGCATGTTACATGAAAATGACGGTGCACCACCTCCGTGCCCCCCCTGGACCGGACCGTCGCCTATGATTTTACTGGTCTGGCCCACTTGAGATCAAAGGGGGTCGTATTTGGCCCAAACATAAAATGAGTTAGGTGGTTCAGATACATAGATTATCCTTGTAATATAACTTCTGTATGAACGCATTGAAAAGTGGCTTTCGGAAAAAATTGAAAAGTTTTTTGCCGCTGTGTTAATGCCCTGAATTTTGAATTTATCAACTTCACCTTTAACATATTATGCTAAGAAAGCAAAAGCCCCACAGAAATATTTCCAATGCGTCATCATCTCAACTTAAGGAAAACCTGGTTGACTACCAAATCATTAAAACAACAGCCCAGGAAAAGGGAACCTCAGCGAGGGACGTGGACAACTTGGAAAGGAGGATTTCAACAGAGGAAGCAAAAAAGCTGGATGAGCCAACTCCAAAAAAAACCCTGTGATGCTCAGGCCAGTCCTCAAGATAGTAGTAACCATCAGTGTTTTTAAGTTTTTGGCGCACCAGCGGACAGACTTCGCCAAGCCCCCTTCCGTGCAGCGAGGAGTGGACAATTGTAGAAATTTAAAAAATAATTGAATAATTGTTCGATGGTATATGGGAAACAACGAATGGAAAAAAAACATCTTCCCCTGGTCTGAACATCTGTTATCTATCACGTAGTGGGCTAATAAAGAAAGTGTGTGAGGTCATTTCTGCTGCCGGAGAGAAAAGAAGAACAGAATGAAAAGTCCAAAACAGGGAGACAATTATCATCTGCCTGATGGGAAAAGTACATCCATGCCCGGTGCTGTAGTTGCACACAGGTGAGCCAAACCGGGAGCATCTGCCCTTCCAGACAATAGCACACAGTACACGATACCGTAGGACAGGGGTCCCAAACTCGCGGCCCGCGGGCCACATCCGGGCCGTCAGGGCGTCCGGACCAGTTTGAGACCCCTGCCGTAGGACTTATGAGCACAAGCACTGATTCACACATGGACCTATATCCCTTCAAGACAGTCCAGTAGAAACCAACAGCCTCCCCTCTGTCCTCTTTCCTCTGAACCCGTCCTGAGGCAGGACAGACTCCAGCTCTCCTACAACGCTGCACAATGTGGTCCTTTTCTAAAATATTTTTAGCTTTTTTTTGGCAGAAAAAAAAGAAACCAGGTTGAACTGTAGTCAAAGAAATGCTTTCTAAGCGGAGATCCCTCCCCTTTCCTCGGCGCCCGGCTGCCAGCCGTCACAGAACAGTAGGTGGATTGAACGAGGGAGGGGTCGCCCTCACAAGAGATGCACACACTCGGCCAGAGATCTATGCATACAAACGTAAAAACAAAATACACAGGAACTATTTGTGGGCCGAAAACACACACACATCCATGGAAACGCACTTGCTCCATTCGCTCTAAAAATAGCCTCGGTATTTACACAATGATGGACATTGTGTGAGTGTGCTACATTACGGCCAGCAGGCCGGTGACCTCAGCTTCAGCTGCAGATGTCGGTGAGGACGCGCGTTACGAGAAGCGTCCAGGGAAAACTCTTCGTACCCCTTTTGTCATTAGAAGAACTCTGAATGTACCTTTGCGTTCAGAACATTTTTTTCAGTAACTTTGCTTTGGGTAAATTCTGAGGTCTGATCATCTGTTTTCCATGTGACACACTGGAACTCGATGATGACCAGCTTTCCTCATGTGAGAAACCTGGTAACTACATTACCCAGAATGCAATTCACTCAACTGTACAGATTTAGGAGTTATTCTAGTATTCTTGCTAATGTAGCTGCTAGCTTCAAGCAGAAAGGTTGGTGAAACTTTTTTTTTTTAAATCAAAACCCCGATATAGAAATGTGCAAACTTGCACTTTTTATATACATTTTCATCAGCCATTAAAACCACTTAGTAGGGAATATTTAGTACATTTTTCCAGCATGCGGGAAAAACCCAGCATGTTTCGTTCATACAAAAGTAATCAATGGCTCAAGTGACAACACAGGAGTGCCCTCTGGAGCCACCAAAGGCTTTATACAAACTATTTGTTAACAGTAGTTGCCTTCCATAATCATTTGGTCTCCACGTGCAGAATATCATGGAAGAATTGAAATCATACGTTCCTACGTTTTAAGTTACATGTTGAAATTGCTTGTTTAGTCTGCCTTGATATTGTTTCGTACAGTAGCAGAGAAAATTCTTTGGCACATCTTCTAGAAATGTGTTGTTCTATTAGCCTGATGACATTCAGCACATGCATTTGTTACAGTCCAAAACGTTAAGATGTCACCATCATATAAGACACAGACGAGCAGCAACATTTCTGCTCAGATGATTTATCCAATATCACTGATACAATTTATTTTAGAAGACAAATGAACTAATTGTTTGAACAGTTTGACAGAAAAAATTGTGAGTGTTTGCAAAAGCGAGAGTGTAAGGCAGCTTTTTCCATTGGCAATCACACACTAAGATAAGATTGGAATATTGTAAAAGGTATTAATAGACCTCATTTTCAACAGAACATTCCCCGGGTCTCTTTTCCCCTGAAAAGGAATATTGAATGTCCACTAGAAATGGACAAAAAGCCAAATGTTTGGAATGTCTGCTTATTAAAGTGTCTTTTATGCACTGCAACACAGACATTCAATTCAGTGGCGTGTTTATGACTTCCATACTTAAAGCCCGCCCTCCATTTAGAGCATCTCTCACGGGTCGGGATATCCAGGTTCCTGCTTCATTCTGTTGGGTATCAACACCAGCGTGTGTGTGTTAATAAAATGTCTTTCAATTCACTCGAATGCGAGTGCGCAAGGGTGTATGTTTGTGTCCAAAAAGGGTGGGACAGGCTGTGGAGGGAACAGAGACTGCCTGTTCCCGAGGTGAGGTCAGCGTGCCGCCATGATGCACTTCCGCTCCCGACGGGTACACACAGAAACACACACACACACACACACAGAAAAACAAACTGATGGTCTCTAGCGCGGGTAATAATTAGCAGGACATCTCTGCAGCCAATAACGGCATGAGTTGCGTTGTCAGGTGTGGCAGGAGGACGTTGCTTAGGGCAGCAAGAGCTCGATTTAGCCAGACAACCCTTTTGTCGGTCTGAACATGAGGAGGCCGGTTAAAAAAATGACCGTCTTGTTGGGGAAGGGGTTGCCAATAGTCGGACCACAGAGGTGCCGTGGCAGTCACCTGTTCATCACAAAGTAGCACCGCTTTAAAGGATCCTGTATGAAAGAAGACTCGGAGTCAAGTCATTTTCTCATACACCTCCATACAATCAGACTTTTTAGCGGCGGGCTGATGAGTCTTTAGAAAGAATGCAGGTTTTGAGGAACTTCTCGAACTTTGAGTTGTAGAAGATCCTCTTCGAAGAAACCTGTCGCTTCTCCTCCCGGACTAAAATAAATTACAAATACCTTGGAACCATTCTGTTTGATTGCTTTAGGATTTTTCCAGGTGAAAGCGAAAGGCCGCCACAGTAGATGAGGACTCTGTTGCAGCCCCTCAGAGAACGTGGGAGAGTCCCAAGTAAACACGGACATCACAGACCAGTTCTGGACTATCAAACCTCTCAGTTACCCAAGAATTACAAATATAGAATGCCGGCGGTACACCGGGTACAACAACAGCATTGTGCTTACTCCAGTGGAGCCGTCCCGTGCCTTCAGCCAAGGCCACAGTGTTTGTGGGTGCCCAGTTTTTTCCAAAGAAAACTGAATTTGACTAATTTCTTTTTTTTAAACACTTACAATCCATCAGAATGCCAATGGACCACCGCCTCTCTGCGTCACACTGCAGCCAACCCGGGAGAAAGGGCCTAGGACCCCTCGGTTATCGGCAGAGGAAAGAACGCAGGGGGTTGGACAATGTTATCTTGTTGTTAATGCTTCGCTGCTTTCCTTGTGTCTCAAAAGCAGGATGGGAACTCTGACAAGGGTTCCTGATACGGAGCCAATACTAATCGAGGGATGGAAGGAGCAGAGCCATCAACACCCATTAATCAGGTCAGGCGCACGTTCACACACCCGCGCTGGGGTGTGATCAAGCACACAGCAATCAACAGATTGTTGAAAGCACCTTATGGTGAACTCGTGCTCTTGATGGGCCCCGGGGAAAGTTATGCATTACACCCGCTCAACCGCGGCCCGTCATCACAGCTGGAAGCCACAAAGTCGTGTGTTTTCCTCATCGCACTAGAAATTTGTATTAAACGGTGCGAGTCAAGAGACAAGTGCTCTTCGGCCCTTGACGGTATGGATACTACTCAAGTATCCATACCGTCAAGTACTAAACCGTCTGTGAATATGAACACTGTATATATATAATTTTTATTTATTTATATATATATATATATATATATATATATATATACATATATATATATATATATATATATATATATATATATATATATATATATATATATATATATATATATATAGACTTAACGACATTAACAATAAGTGGTCGGTGCTGACGTCACCGAGGGGCGCTGAGCGCATCATATGACTATTCAGCATTTTATGTCAGTGGAGTGCGACGCCCCTAACGTTACTTCTTTGTAAACTAACGTTTTTGCAGTGAAAAAACACACGAATAACTATAACATGCTATAATGTGGAATTATCAAAAAGAGAAAATAGCGGAAGGGAAGTAGAAACATTTAATCTATCTGTTGCACGGAGTCTTTCTTGGGAACCGCCTCCGGGGCAGAACCAGCGGACGGCTCGCGCAGTGCGACACGGGGCAAGAAGACCTTAATTCGCGCGGAAAGTCATCACGCACCACCAGAAAGCCCTGCTGCCCGCTTACAGGCGACTGAAGGTCAACCACACTCACGGACTTACCTTGCTCACTTTCCCGCTAATCATATCTCCTGGCGCTCACGCGCTGCCCCTCATCCTCGGGGGAGATCCTCGGTAACAGGGTCCGCCACTGAGAACAGAATTTGAGTTCTTCTGCTCGGGTCCAGCCCCTCCGCGCGGGGGCAGATGGGCGGAGCCACGCGCGTCTAAATTTGGAGTACAATTTCTGAGACCCCCCCCTGCCCTCTGCCCTGGATCTTAAACACTGTGATACTCCTAGTATACTAATTGAGGGAATTAACTGTCTCTGACATCTAAGAACTCTTTTTAATTTATTTTTTTTGTCAAATACCTTTTACTATGTGTTTTTTCATTCAATTCATTGAATCTTGACAGCAGTAAGTAAGATACATAGCCGTACATGAATGAGGGGAAGTTACTAAATATAATATTTGTTTTTTTATAAGTACATTTTTATAATACATCCATACATAAAACCACAGTCCTTTTGGTCAAAGGTCAAAACTGAGGTAGTGGATCTGGGTGTGAGTCATTCATTCAAAAATAACTTTAGTATGTAAACAAACATGTATCCAGTTCACGCACACACATATTGAGGCATTTTTTAATTACGGGCCTTAGGTGGCTCCGAGGCCTCCTTCTCCTCTTAACCAATAACACTGCCGTTCTTACAACCGTATTCCAAGATGGCAACGCGAAAATCTCCAAACTCAAGGCTTCAAACCAGTCCATAAAACAATGGGTCACAATGACTACGTCCTCTTCCTAAACACAGTGGATGAGTAAAACCCAGCCCAGTGTTTCCAATGAAGGTAGCAGCAAAATTACCATACTGAATGTAAACAACCAACATGGCCGCAGCGTCCCATAGGGATGATGTGGTTTTATGGGCGCACGACTGAAGTCACCATCACACTGGTTCCTCCAACAGGGAGGATGGGCAATCGGATTGCCACAGTGGATTTTGGATTACGTTGTAAAATAAGCTCTGTGGAAAAGATAAATGTAGAAACTCCATTTGAATCTTGTTCCGCAAGATACAAATGGAGTACCACTTTTATGATTTTTGGGGGATGAAATAAAAATATAACACCAGGCTATGAACGGCCTTACTACAGGGCCACAGACATTAGATTTATTTTCCCCTTTTAACTAAGTGATTGCTGTTGGCACGTAAAGAGATTTTTAACAAATTGAACACAAATGATTTTGAAAAAGATTGCTAAACCTACTTTTAAATACATAAAAAATAGATATGACTACCACATTATATCAAGATCTAATCAGCTTTATATTTGGATTGCTTCCTTTTTGCAGGCCCTGTGTCTGATCCACATCTGCATGGACCCTGCAGGGTGACGCACTAGCATGCTAGCAGCAGCACCATGTGGTGGAATAGCCGAAATGCACCAGGTAGAATCCTCACCTCGCCAACAAACAGCCATTATTGCAGGGATAAATGGAATTAGCTTGAATATGCAGCTATGTTTGCGTGCCATGGATGCCCATGTGTGTTGCATATTCATTCCCATCCTTAATTGTTTCCCAGTGATCTTTCACAGCTTCAGACTCACTAATGCAAGGAGCTTTACTTCTGTCTCCTGCCTCGATCCCTTAGTCACTTCCATGTGTGGAACCATGTGTTGGATCGACTTGCAGGTACCGCACATGTGAACCATGACTATGAGTCATGGCGACCCCCACCCTCTCAAACAACACGTGCAGTAACACAGTCCATGCCTTTCGCTCACAACCAGGGGATTTCTTACTCATGATAGAATAATAATAATGAGGAATGATTGATTGAGGGGGGAGTTTAATTGTTGATGCAATGTTTTTGCTCCCTTTTTCTTTTGGATCGTCGCAGGATGAGATGAGGATAAAGAGGTACGCGGGGGGAAGGGATTAAGAAGCAAAGTAGAAAGGTGGGAGAAGGTAATTGGGAGGGTCGTGGAGGCCACATGCAAGAGTGAAAACAGACATATGGGCCATGAGAGACAGGAAGCCGGTATTTGGGATTGGAATGAGTGGATTGGGGGAGGGTCGTTTTGTAGAACGATGGAGATGAGGAATGAGGGGGGAACGGTTTTGCAGAAATACCGAACGCAAATCCCGAATCAAGCTTCCTCTACGCTTGGAGCCAAAGGCTCAAAGCAAAGCGCCCAATGTGGGTAATCCCAAGGGTGCCAGATGATTAGGACGGATAATTTGGGAATTGGAAGGGCTTGGCGCACACGTGAATGATGAAGAGGTGGGTGGAGGGGGGAGACTGGGTTGAGAGGAAAGGAGGGCAGGAGGAGGCAAGAAAAGGTGGGGGAAGCACATGGCTCGGCCAATGATCGCGTTGGATTGCACTCTGCCGAACATTGATAAGGTGCAGCTGTGGACGGAGAGAGCGGAGAAAAGAGGTGGGTGAGACGCTGACGACAGTGTTAGTGGCGCTGAGGTCAACAGAAACTTTCTCAAAACTGAGTGCAAGAGAAGAAGATACCCTGTGCACAGTTTCTTATGAGGTGTTGCTTTCAAGGGCGCTGCTGGGATTTGATGGACTTTCCGCACACAGGAAATGGTTTATGTCTTTTTCCTTTCCCCTCGATCATCTTTCATCCCGCACGCCCGCTACACACACAACAGGCATTCCTTTAGAAATCCAGCTTAAACTGTGGTCCGATCATTGTTTTCAAGCCACAGGAATCTAGTCGGCCACCCGCCGAGTCTGGAGTTTACAAAGGAATGCATTTTTTTGTGCGTGAGAATTACCTCTAGTTCTATTTCATACTTATCCTAACTGTTTGGGGAGGGTTAGGGGGGGTCATCCTAACCGGTCAGTGCTCCTTCCTGTGTTGGCTGTGTGTTTGTCGTAAATGCCTGTGGCTCAAGGCCTCAGTTATGGTCATGGCCAATCTAAACTCGTGACAAATTACAGAGAAGCTGAACAAATACAAATAAAAAAGCCACTGTCCCAATGCCAGCCCTCTGTGTATTTCTAGAGTCAACAAGACGAAAAGAAAACAGAACTAGAGGGATCGCAAAATCGTATTCACAGTGGTACAAACAGTGTGTTGAAAGACTCATGGAAAGCCATCCAGCATGTATTCCAGTCAAAAACCCAAAAGGCCAACCTCATGGTTAGACCAGAGGAAAGGTTATTATATCATATCTACTACATCTCATAGCTATCCAGTTGGTTTTAAATTGCAATTCAACTGGCGAGTGATTCTGTTGGTTACTCTCAGACCAAGTTGGTCAGTTTGTGGTCATAACAGAAAATAAAAAAGTAATTTAATGACAAAGACCAAACCTCAAGGTGCCAGTCTCATTTTTTCTGTCAGAGGATTGCCTACTTTGATTTGTCCCTCCACCAGTAGTTGTTCAGGGAGCCACTTTTACAAGGTTGTTTATTGATGCTCAGCTTCTCCCCGTCAACAACTGTCCATAGAGCATGTGAAGTCTAATCTAAGAGCAGAGAATGAGAGCCCAGGAATTCTAAAAGAAAGATTGATCCAGTCACTACATAGGAGAAGCAATAAAGGAATAAAATAAAAAAATGGTGCAGAAAAAAACAATTAATGCTGCTGTGGTGTTTTTACCCCACCATGCAAGCTGCAACAGTCTATTCAACTTTTCCCCACAAGAAGTTGAGATAAACAGTGATAACCGATAAGAAAAAATAATGTCTGATAAAAAGAAGAACTCCCTTTCCTGTATTCCCGATTAAAACATTATGTATCCAGCAGCACGTGGATCATTTATTTTGTATTTCCATGAGTAATGTGTCGTTATGGCGTATGATTGGACTTAGATATAGATTAGATTAGAAATGTAATCCATGTCACATTCTGATCTGACACTTATGATTATCTGCAGCCCCACGGAAAACAACCGAGGAATAATTTTAAAAAAGGTGGAAAGAACTGATGAATGAGAACAAATGAGCATAAATAGAGTAGAAGACGTCTCCTCCTCTTGGACCATCTGTGGGATCTGACTGGTTCCCACACCCCTGTGGCGGGGTCAGTCACTGCTGGATGACGTCGTCCAGAGGGCTCCACATTCCCACGCTGCTCTGTGGTGCGGGGCAAGCGACGCATGCACAGACACACACACAAACACTTTTCGATAATACACACATCTGGATGCGAAAGGCAATGCCTGTGTGTATCCTCTCGATGGCTAATAGCAATTTCAACGATGACTCCGGCCAACTAGCATGCCTGTGTTTACACGGCCGTATAATTCCCCAGCAGAGGCCCGAGGCCGCCATAACCGCACCATTGTGTCTGCACAGATGTGAGCTCAGCTTGGAGAAGCCGTCGTCATCTGTGTCCTCTTGTGAATGGAGAGGTTGAACAAAAACACACAGACACACACTCCTAGTGAGGAGATAAACAATCACCTCTTTAGCTTCAGATGCCACGCACACGTTTAGGGGGAATATGCAACGTGAATAATATCGTTACATGTTGAGCTTTGGCATTCCGAGTGCTTCATCACTGATTCACACTTTATTTCCAATGACAGTGAGGCATTTTGTTTCACTCTAAAATCAATTAATGCGATTCAAAATACTCAAATGTGCCTGCGCATCTGATAACAACGGGAGCATTGTCCGAGGCGAGGTGCTACTGAAGCGTCATCGCTTCACCCTCTGTGGGAATGAAATAAAAAGAAAGTATAGATAGTATAGAAGTTTTTTTTTAAAATAACGAAAACACGGTTTAAGGTTATTGGATTGCTTTCAATACCCAAACTTGAAAAATTGTATCGAAAGAGATCTCCATCGATTTTGCATTGTTTTATTTACACACAGTTGTATTGGAAAAAATGAAAATGGATGAACTTGAGCCAGAGAGATCATGTGTTTCTCCTCCTCCTCTAGAGCCATCTAGACCTGCATCAAGTGACGTCCCCCAACGCCATATTTTCAGTTACAACAACTCAAAGGAAAATATTGCCTTTGGTCTCATGAATTTGAACCAAAACAGTATGTCATAAATGTAATAGCAGTAGTAGATTATTCAGTCATTACATACAATACAATGCTTAAAGCATATTTACAAACTAATATACATTGTGACTGAAAAGGTGTAGGCAGAAGCATAATGCTTATACATTTCTATCATAAACACTTAAGTTACCCCCAAGAAAATTTGATATAAAAAAACAAATTTCAAATTAGCACAATGCCTCGTGGTTAATGTTGGGAAGATTGTATGAAGATTAGTAGAAAAATGGATCATGTTTTGTTGTAAAATAACAATTGCTTTTGGTTTCACAGAGGACACGAACAGCGGCCTCCAAAGTCCTGTGTTTGTTTACAACAAATAACTTTGCATCGCAGTCGCTTAATATGCTGCGTCACTTGGTCTGACTGAATGCAAACACGTGCAACAAGTGCACCAGTACTCCCCAAAACCTGGAAAACACATCCAAGTTGCCCCTTGTGACATGCAATGTCCAACAGCGCTGTCTACGTACTTCCATTAATAGTGAACATGTTAATCTAGAATGCCATCACACGCTCGCGCAAACACTGACCTTCGTCAGCCTCATCCTGCCACTCTCGCTCCTCTCCAGACTCCTTCTCTTCAGGGACGAGCTTCTGACCACTGCCACCGGTCGCACCTCGTGCTCCCCGCACCAGTCCGTACTCAGGACGCAGCCCATGTGGATGGTCGGGGGTCCCGGACTCCGTACCCTTTCTTTTTCTCCTCCTCCTCTCGGTCTTCGAAGCTGGCTCCAGCTCCGCGGCAGCTGTTTTTGTCAGCTGGAGAGGAGGAGAAGAAGGTCCGTCCCCCTTTTCCTGGCTCGTGTTCAGCCCTGCTGCAGGGACCCGGGGACGGACACACGCTCTCGGTCACCCACCCCCTTCTCTTTTTCTACACACACTTTGAAAAACACACTTTCCAACTGCGTCATGCTACAGTCACATGTGGACTCGTCCTTTTTTCTGGGTCCATCCACCCCTCCTTCTCTCCAGGCGCTTGCTTTGTTTCACACACACTTCATTTCCCTACTTTGCTCTTTCTCTCTCTCTACTTAGAACTCCCCCCTGGACGGAGGCTCGTGACCCTCGACTCGACAATGTCAACCCTCGAGAATCCCGGGTCGCTTTCCTTCCCCTTCTCCGACTTTGTCCTGTTCTCTCCCTTTCCTGTTGCTCCTCTGCCTCTCTCCCAGCCCTCCCATCCCGGTAACACGCCTTTCCTCCTCTCTCTCTCTCTCCTTCTCCTCCCTCTCCTACCTCTCCACTGGGGTTGCCTCACTCTTACATATACAATTACCTCTCTGTTCTCACCCCCCACCCACCTCTCCTCCTCAGCGGTTTCCTGTCCCCTCCGTTCCCGCCCCCCACCAGATCCAGGCAGCGTCTCCTTATAGCTTGGCCAACACATTGTTGGTATTGTCCAGAAAAACAAATGGAGACAAACCAAACAGTGGGGGCAGCTGTTGGGATGCTGGGGAGACCAGTGATTCAGAGCGAGCTGAGTCCTTCGCTGGCCCGAGCTCCGCCATTGTTTACAATACAGCGGGCACGATGACACAAGCTCTCTGTCACCCCAGAAGTTTGTACCAAGGAATATCAGAGGCATCCTTGTCTCTTTTGGATGATGTTTTTGATGATTTCTGCACGGGTAACGGAGAGGGATTTCAAGCACAGAGCGGCCTCGTGTTTGTTTGATATTGGCTTGGTGTTAGAAACATTAGAGTCACTCAAGTTTCTTCTCCTCTGCCGGCCTCTTTGCTGTTGTTTATTTCTTTTCCCTAGAGTGTTTTTTGGCCGCCGCGCCACCGGAGCTCACAAGGCCTGGATGAGTGACCCCTTAAAAGGCAAATTCTTGATCTGGCTCCAAAGGCCCCCGCTTTGTGTTTCTCCTGCTTTTCCCTCTGCGTCTCCCTCGTTGCCTCTCCTCCATGAGAAGCTCTTGTTGTTATAGGCCCTTTGCCCCAGACAGGCCTTCCAGGTGTCCTGCCTTTTACATTACATTACATTACATTACATGTCATTTAGCTGACGCTTTTATCCAAAGCGACTTACAGTAAGTGCATTCAACCATAGGGTACAAAGATAATTCGATTTCAGTCCGACTAAGCCAGTTATTCGAATCCATGTAACCACGCTGATAGTCAACGTACGTAAAACGTCCTTTTACTCACATGCTTATATGTTTGTGTTCTTGTGTTTGTATAACCTTCCATCCAACCCTCCCCCCCTTCTCCCCCTCACCCTCCGCCCCGGTACTGTTTCTCCCAAGCCCCGCTCCCTCCGCTCAGGTTGACCTCAGTCCCGCCTTTTCCTTTGCCCCCCACTCCTCTATGTTTATGTCTTCCAAGCGAGGTCTCAGACATGAGCTCAAGCTACAGACAGTGTTTAGCTCCCCCCACTAGTTTTACATGCCATGAAATAAACTCCTTCTAATCAACTCACGTCGGGCATTGATCCTGCAGTTGCATCTGGAAAGTATCTAACAAGACGGGAGAGTCATTATAGGCATTATGCTTATCCAAACTTCATTTGATTAGGAAATATGGTACTAGGACCAAGTCTTTTAGTGCAACAATGCGACTGCATTCCGTTGCAGAATACTTGGCCCGTCTAAGGAGTCTTGGCACAAACCAGATTCAGTCTGGATCAGTGGAGATTATGGAGGGATTTCTTGAGTTTTATTTTTTATAGGGAAGAAAAGAGGGAGAGCAAGAATGTCAACTTGGAAGAAAAGTCCAGAGAGACAAGATAAAACACCTTTGTGTATGTGGAGAACACAGAGCAGTGTCACAAAGTTGGTCCCAGTGAACAGCATGTGATGAGTCATGAAGCACTGACACACACACCCTACAAAACAATAAAACCATGATGGAGAAAGGTTTGCTTTTTGGAGGTTGATTTTTCTCAGGCGGCATTCTCCCAGTCTATAAAACAAGGCAATAACTTGCAAAAACTTCTAACTTGATTGATGACCTCAGTTATCACCGTTACCATGAGTTTATGGTCTTAGTGGTCTCAACTCTTAATTTAAGGACTTCTTCAGCATGTTGTAAATTTAGCAAATGATCGTCCAAGAGATCCTCAAGCAGAGTATGCTTTAGGGCGCAACTATGTTGTGATTTACTATACTATCGCAGAGTTGTCTGGTCAGGGTCCATGGTTTTGTCATACAACTTAACGTCAGTGCATTTTTAATTAATTAGTTACGTTTGGTTGCCCCAAAAGATCAATTTGAGTGTTTGCCTTTGTGAAGGGGCTTTGGGGGAAGATCACCAACAACGCCACTAGGGGAATTACACCCCAAGAAATACTGATTTAAGATTCAAGTACTCCAGGCATGCAAACAAGGGACTGTGGATAAGGCAACATGTTTGTTGTAATTAAAAGGTTTTCATAGAGAACACAATAAAACCAAGGTCATCACAAGTCACTGAAAAAACACTGTTTACAACTGAGGAAAACAAAACAGCAGTAAGTAAACTAAACAAAACACAAGATTACAAAATAGACAAACGCAAAACAGCAGCAGGTTCTTCCCCTCTCTCTCTACAGGACAAGACCAAAAGGGAGCTTGTGTTAACATGCAAAATATAATTAAACACAACAGGCAAACATACAACATTTCTCTATAGGGCAGGACCAAAAGGGAATGAGGTGATGCCAGCAGGTGCTTTTTAAGTGATGCCACTAATTGGGTGTTTTGTTGGGGAGGAACCAGCCGGAAGGTTGTGTTCCAACTCCACCACAACCGGAATTGGTTCCACCCTTTTGTGTCACTTCTGGTTTCAAAAAAACAAAGTTGGCAAGGGACAAAAACCAAGATGGGAATGTCAAATAGAAATTACTTGTGGCAAAAGAGCAAGCTGGAGAATGCCGAAAGTAAAAATATTGTTGCTTGTAGCTTGTTAGACTTCAAAAATGTCTTGGAGACAAACTTGGATGACTGTCAACTTCCTGATGCTAAACTCAAAAAAGTTATCTTGATAGGCCCAGAGCTCCTTCGCAGTCAGCTGTCACTTGATGTATCTGGTATCCAGCAGCACCATCAAGAATCTTGGAGTTCTCTTCGACCAGGATAATGTTTTTCCTTTTTTTTCCCCATGGAAGGGTTCCAGGACAGAGGATGTTGCATGTGTATAGACTGTAAAGCCCTCTGAGGCAAATTTGTAATTTGCGATTTTGGGCTATACAAAGTAAAATGAATTGAATTAAGGACTGGTTTCGAACAAAAGGCCCGCTTCGAAGTTGCCAAACGAGTCTTCGGCAGCCGGGGTGCAGGTCACCATACGGGAGGGTTTCTTTGATGTCAGCTTTATGAGGGGCCGCTACCATAGCAAAAGACCCCAAAAAATCTCACCTGCTTCTTTGTTAATGGCTTCGGCCAGTCCTGGATGGCCATAGTTTTACCTCCTGGGGTTTGGAGGTTAGGAAACGTGCATTGTCCAATCACCTTCAGCTCCAGCATCTTTTCCGGGCCTCCGGCATGCGATACAGCTTTTGTTTTACCGTTATGCCGGGCTAGGTGCGGATCTCATGTTCCACCAGGTGGGCGCAGCCAGGGAGGAATGAATAGACATCTTGGTTACCTTCCACCAGTTCCTTGGCTTGCTGCAGTTGGTGAGGAGAGAGTTTTGGGCCATATTGCACTGCATCCCGGGCGGATTCCTTGGACACTTGGGAAGGAAGTCAATTAAACGTCCGTCCTTGCTCAATGGCCTTCCTCAGGATGGCCTTGAGAGTCTTGTTGAATCTCTCTGCCAACCCATCTGGATGGTACACCGAGGTCCTCAGCTGCTTCACTTGCAACAAAGCACACAACACTTTTTGGAATCCCCACCTGGCTGCTAAGGAGGAACAGCTCCTTTGCTATTTGTTTAGCATTGGCTTTTCTTAAAGGGACGGCTTCTTGGTATCTGGTGGCATCATCCACTGTGACTAAGATGTACTGGTGTCCGCGGGAACATTTGGGCAGTGGCCCCACAATGTCCATCCCCACCCATTCGAAAGGTGTTAGGTGTCAGTAGAGGGATTAGGGGATTCCGGAAACTCGGTCATCTGATTCTGCGTCGCTACTGTCTTCTGCCAAGGCATGGACGGAACCTAGAGGAGGACAGGGCAGTGCTTGGCAGCATTAAACTAGGATTTATTCTTTTCAGCATGGGATGACTTAGTTTCGGGGGTCCCAACTGCTTATTGAGGGCTTCCCTCCACAGCATCCGAAAGGCCGGGCAGTCCCGCCCAATCAGGACTGGGACTGGAGGGGTTTGGATAATTTCTACCTCGACATTAAAGGTGCTCTTAATAGTGGTCATTCTCACCACGGTGGTCGGGTACTCTCGGCTGTCTCCGTGCCCACAAACCACTTAGACGGGGTCACCTAGAGCCGGGGAAGAGGACTCCAAGACCGCCTCCTGGACCAGGGTCTTGACACTCCCGAGTCCAGCAAGGCTTCTACATCATGGTGGTTCACCGTTATGGGGCACATTGGTCGCCGGTCTCTACTTTCCCCCAACCGGGTAGCAAAGTGGACCTGTGGGCCGCTTAGAATGCCCAAGACACAGAAGTACGACAAGGGAGATATGTATATTTATACATATTATTATTTATTAAAACGTTGAAGTAGGTTTATATTTTCAAAGCAGCATTTATTACCATAATATGTCAGACATACAAGCGAATTTGACTTGGCTGTTGGTCAATGACAGCAGACAGTACGACAATGGAGGACAACACGAGACAACAATGCAAGAGGAATAAAATAAAATATAATACTATGGGTTAGTAATATAAGGCTATGGGTTAGTTTACAAATAAAAGAATAAAAGCTAAAAAGTTAAAAATATTTAAAAATGAAAAAATAAAGTGCACCAGTGAACAGAAAGTCACAAGTGAAAGTGACGTGTGCAGTGTGAAAGAAAGTGACCGGTAAAATGTCAGAGTCAGTTGGTGGGGGACCCGGGTTCTGTTAATGAGCCCGACTGTCTTTTCGGCTCGCTTCAGGGTCCTGGAAGCGAACAAGTCCTGCAGGGACGGCAGATTGCAGCCGATCACCCTCTCTGCAGAGCGGATGACACGCTGCAGCCTGCCCTTGTCCTTGGCTGTGGCTGCAGCGTACCAGACGGTGATGGAGGAGCAGAGGATGGACTCGATGATGGCCGTGTAGAAGTGGATCATCATCATCTTTGGCAGGTTGAATTTCTTCAGCTGCCTCAGGAAGAACAACCTCCGCTGAGCCTTGAGGTCCTGGGTGATGATGGAGCACAGGAAACATGTTAAATATGTTAATAGAATGAGGCATAAGATATGGGAGACAAAACCAACATGGGCCTCTACTAATAAAAGCAAGTATGGTTTATTATTAAGGGTATTTCCATATGAATCACCCCCCTTATACAGGGCATTACAGAATGTAAACCATATTAGCTCTGTCTTCATTACATTGAATCGTCAGGCGAGATCAAATTAGTGTGAACTAGAGCAAATACCAGAAGAATCTGAGCTCCTCCATGGCATGTTTTAGTTCAAATCTTCTCACTTCATTACTAGGTTGAGATTAAATCTTCAAGCTTGAATTCTTACAAATTTAATACACATAACATTTTTATACAAATTACACTGGTCTCAAATGGTATCCCTCTTTACAAAATGTCAACATTGAGCATCTACTTCTAGAACATCGCCCCTTATGACTCTTAAATGTATAAGTTCTGCTCCTGACAGTTGAAAAGAAAAACCCTTTCCTTCACTTTAGTAGTATTCATAAAATAGCCTGGGAAACGTACATGAAAATAAAATAAAAACAATGAAAAGTGAGGGAGTGAGGGTCCTCCACCTCCAGGCGGACTGGCCCCATCATGACAGACTGCTGACTGCAGGTTCTGCCCTAGGGGGATGAGTGAGGGGAGAGGACGCGGATGGTCACAGAATGGTTGGACGTTCCTCCATCTATCCTATCCATCAGCTGGGAGAGGAGTTCTGATCAGAGTTCTGAGGATAATCCCTTACATTTGGTGCCTGGTGGTTTACAGCCATCACAAAAATAAACAAGGCACTTTTAAACCATTCTGTATGCGTAATAAAATCATTGAAATTGGGGACTGTATTTAAAAGAAGAAACACATACTGTATTACTTTGCAAAATCACAGTGTAGTTTATCTTTATGTCCAACAGAGGGCAATCCATGGCCACAAATGGACTTTATATATAAGAAAATCAGGACATTATTCCTGGGTATCATACTAATGTTGGCTACAACACATGTCGTAGTGTGCCAAAAGTGTGATTAATAGATGTCGTAGCATAGTATGCAATAAAAAATTATATGATTGAATAAATAAGACATATCAATCAAATATAAATACATGAATAAAGGAAAGGTATGGTATCTGTTACTATAGTAGGTCACACAGAGTGTATCGCCACAATAGCTCCATTTCCATGTTGGGTGCAGTCACAACACTTTTGTATGGATTGTATACTTCTGTCTCTTATGTCACATTTGTTATTTGAGAAGATATACATCTTTACAAATACAGCGTATTTGAAACCTAATCAATTTTGCTCTTCGGTCAGTGAATGTGAAAGAAAAAGTAGTATATTAGCCTTGCATGAAAAAAGATAACGAGTTTCCCAGAGGCTGACCTCAGGACAGAGCTTTTATGTGTTGTGTGAAATTCTCATTATTAGGTTCAGTTGTTGGGTGTTATTTTGTTTGTCACGTGGAGCACTTCCCATTCATTTTTTCATCGACATGGCAACACTCGAAAATATAAACGCATTCCAGAGTTACCCGTCAGGGTCCGACAGGAAATAAGCTGCATTATTAGTGTGAATGAAACAAGGAGTGTCAGAGGGAGAGCTTTGACACTAATACAGATGAGTGTGAAATAAATAGAACATGATTAGAACATGTGTTTGTGTCTTTCTCATAACTAAAGGCTAATTAAATTGAATACGGGTGTTATTGACAAAACTTATGTCATCGGCTCCTAATTCAATTTTAGTCTGACGCTTTCAACAGCAGCTTGTAGTTAATTAAACCTGGTGTGATGACGATGATGAGGATGAGGATGTAAATGAAAGAAGCAATGACATGCTGAGCTGGGTTGAAGGCGCCACTAGTTTAAAAAAAAAATTGATCGTGTGATTACACTTCATGTGAGAGAATTAGCTCCTACTGGTGAAGTTGAAAATACTTATGACCCCACTCTATGGCCACTCATCTTCAGCAATCTCCTTAGAGCGTGCTGCTTTGATTATCTTTATATGCAGGCAGCTATTTGACTATGTGATATCTGGACAGATAGCAGCAAGTAAAAGATAAAGTTAACCATTGTCTAGGAGCAAAGGAGTATGAGTTTATTAATTGCGTGACGCAGCAGTTTGGATCTTATCTTAACTAAGCACAAGGAGACAATGCCCTGTTGTGTAAGGCCAATAAAGGGGAGAGGGCATGAAACACTGACACGGACTCCACATCACGTACCATGTTCTGCGTCCAAACGTCGGCATGTTTTCCGTTTCATATCTTCCAGAGAGACGGCGGATAATGTACGTTTAATGTATGTCTCAGTTACGGGACAACTAAATCAATGTCACAGGACACAAACTACGCTACGCTGCCCACTTCCTGCATTGGCACAAAACGGGGCCCCCCAGCACCGAATGGAGATGCCGTACCAATTATCCCTTCAGCGATTATCCCTTTAAGACTCCTCAGCATGGAGACTCTTTACTGAGCTTGAACTGAAGGCTTTTCAGACATTTTAACCAGATGACACCACCCCCCCATCCACAAAACTCCTGCTTTTTGGTGAAAGAACCACATTGTTTGATTCCTTTTTACAGTCCGAAGAACAGAGGAATCAGCTGAACTATTCCAGGTGTCTTGGGCTTGGAGTTTGTTTGGAAAAATACAATATGGTCTTTGTATTATCTGATTCATTGAGTCAAGCACTGTTAATTTATCACCTTTGGCTCTAATCATGTAATCACATTTACTACGTGTCAGCGTTTGAATGCATGTGTGGTCCTAACTCCACTTTAGGACCTTTAAACTTGCAGGGGTCCGACGTTCCTTGCATGTTAGAGACCTGCTGATGTATCGCCACATACAAATCCTGGAAGTTTTAAGCAGTCAGCCTTTAAACTTAGGAATGACGCTTAGTTGTAAATTCAGTCAGGACAACAACCTCGTGCATTCTGCAAGTTGCCGTCTCTCTCCCTGTGGCTCAGTAAACACTGATATTATTTAAATGTAATTCCACCCTCTGTGCAGCATATTGAAGTCTTCCAGAGCCATTGACAATTATCATCCAGGGTAAATAAAAGTTCAAATCAAATCTTTTTAGTAAATCTTTACCTGTGAGAGGGATATCCAGAGGGATATCCAGCTCAGAGGGATATCCAGCTCGTCAGCTGACTCCAAGCAGAGGCGCGCTGATTGCATTGCTGTGTTACTTGGCAGGCAGTGCTTGGTAGGCATTGCCGACCCTGCCACTCTCTTCAACATAAAAATACGTATTACATCATTTTATTTAATAAACTTGTAGTCGTATTTTTACTGTTTATTGCATATATTCTTGTAGGTGTATATGCAATATGTGTGTTATTCCAATTGTTTAGATACGTTACACATAATCAAATACAAAGAAATGGTAGAATATGCAGTGCTTTTACCGTCCATTCAGCGCGGACAAGCGAAAAACCCATGTTGCGCATGCGCACTTCAATCCTATACTCTACAACATGTACGTCAAAAAGCACAACTCTGCTGTGCCTTTGCATATAAATAGGTTATGCCAGTAATCATCTACGTTATGTATCAGACATGGACCAATTAAAATCAAGATATTACTGGACAATTGCGCAGCTGACGTCTCTACACCCGAAACTCTACACAGCGAAATTCAAAGTCAAAATGAGGGCTGTGTTCGCCAGTATCACGGATATGAGACAAGTTTACAACGCTGTGATTGACGTCTTCACGAGGAAACAGCGGCGGATGGATTTTATGTACAGATAATCAACTAATGTTGACTCTGTGAGTCAGAAACTATTTGGTACTTAATATCGAATTGATACGTGTGGTGGAAGGCATTTGCCTTGATATTCATCAGTGTTTTCATTGAGGCTGACTGACAAACATAATTGGCCGCTGTGCAATAATTTAGCAATAATGTCAGAGAGGCCGGACTTTGTCATCAATAATGTTACAATCGGTTGTGAAAGGCAGAACTGCCCCAAATGGATGCTTTTTTTTTTAGCGGCCATCGCCACCATATCAAGTAATAATTGCTGGTGTGTGTGTGTGTGCGTGGGCAACGTGATCTCCAAAACTTGTTCGTAAAAATGTATACGAAAATCTTGAACATACAAATTTGTAACAATACATAGGAACTGGCGGTGGTTAACCACGCCCCTTGAGTGAACAACATGGCGGACCATGTTGGATTCTTGAGTGAACGTCTCTCCGCCATGTTGGATTTTTTGAGGGGGTTAGGGATAGTGTTCTATTCTTACAATTTAACATTGATTTCTCGTTAAAAATGCAATCATAACACGTTTATTTTACATCGTTAGACTTCACAAAGTGTGTTTCCGGGGTGCAGGTCCACATTCACCTTTAATAGGGCGACGTCATCAGTTGCAGTCCGTATTTATTTCGGATGTATCACTACGAATTTGTATGTTCAAGATTTTCGTATACATTTTTTATACCAACGAACAGGTTTTGGAGATCAGGCTGGCGTGGGGTGCACCCCCGAGCCCGCGAGAGATAGTAATAGTGATATGTCGTCCTGATTGGAAATCAGATCTCTTGTGTGTATGCCACGCTTGTGTGTAACGTTAACTGTTTTGATGTGTTTAGCCTAAACAACACATCAGGTAATCAGACTTTCAGAACTAAGTGCCAAACCCTCTTACTGACATCACCGCACGTCACTGAAAGACACATATGACCTAGTACAACCATACAATTCCTACAACATGGTAAGAATCTTCCTTTTCCTCTCGAGAGCCATACTTAATCTCTTTTCTAGCCTCTCCCTCCCAATGGTCATAAATGTGCCTGTTCAGCTGGGGACAGATGCTTAACACATACTGTATACAAGACTGGACCTCTTCAACCACTCAATAATGCCAAGACCCGGCCTACCCCTAAACACCGGACACTTCCTATCTCTGGGAAGATATATTAGTCTTTCTGTAACAGTAGAAGTAGTAAAATATAACAAAAAAGTTGACAACTACACGTTTCTCCTTATTCCCCTTTAAATACTCCTATTTCATTGCATTTCAGGAGATGTTCTAGTACAGTTTAGTTCCTCTCTCTAACTCATTTACTAAGATTCACACGGTGAAACAAGCCAACGCTGCGTCAAGATTATGTTACACTGGCCTTTTGTATATTACCTCAGGCTGTGAAAAGGAAGCCTGTGCGTGCCTTTGAAATGCTTGTATGTGTATGTTTTTGAGGCCTTGCGTCCTCCCTCATAGACAAGTCAAGTTGGGAGCACTGGTCTGACTCATGACACTGTCACTCTGACACACCAAACAGATATTTGCAGTAGAGGGGAACAAAAGGAATGTGTGTTTATGTGCTGTCACGGGGAGAGCTCTTGAGGAGAACTCGGATGCAGAGTTGAGGTTCAGCTGATGCTTTTGTTTTCCAACAAAAAACGCAAGGAAGGCCCTGGGAACAAAAACTTCTCCGAAGAGGGATGAACAAGGAAATGCTCTGGCAAAACAAATAGCTGAATAGTAAACAAATGCAAAACCAAAAATCTGTCTTACAGAGGAAATAACAAAACAATCAATCCCCAAAAATGTGGAGCAATAAACGGCACAAAGCCAACTAAGGAGTCCACAACCAGGCTTTGGGATAAACAAAACTATGACCTTACTTCTTTCACAAGGCGGGTGTGCAAGGCGAAAGGACATGACACACTGGCACAGGACAAGGGGAGACGCAGACTATAAGTACACATGAGGGAAGTGTGGGAACAGGTGGACACAATCAGGAATCAGGGAAGACAATCAGACTGGTGACACATGAGGAAGGGCAAGGAACCTTAGACGAGGGGAGAGTTAATTTCCAAAATAAAACAGGAAGTCACAAAACAAACATGGAGACAGGACAAAAACCCATCTTGACATATGGGTGTGACATGTGCAACAGAGAGAGTGAGAGTTAATTCATGTTTTATCTATGCTCAGCCCGTAAAATGAAACGGTGGCCTGTGACTCAGTAAACTCTATAGTCTTAATAGCTGCTGATAAACAATAGATATCAATAGAAAAAAGTCAATAGAAAAAGTTAACTAATCAAACGCACATTTTGAAATTTATTAATCTCCATTAATGGTGATTAATGAATTTTGTTTTTGTTGTTACAATGTTGTTTATAATGAATGTTTGTTTTTCTTCTGAAGACTAAATCTTAAAACTAATGAGTAATCACTTGAAAAAATGGGTATTTTAGACACTGTTGTTTAATTGTTCACGTTATTTTAAACACAAAACTACACAGATTTGATCATCTTGGAGACAGAATTCCTCCGGGTGGAACATGTTGATCTAGCGACTCTTCCTGCTGTCCTTATGCACTTTGCTCTCAACTCTCCATAATTTAACGGTTTGAAGTGCCAACAATCTCCTCACATTTAGACGTTTTCAAACCACGGTCTTTTAGGGACACAGTGGTGGTTCTCTGCAGACAATGTTCTCTGTGTGCCGCACAAGGAAAAGTTAGATGTTGGGATAGAAGTAGCCTGGCAGCTAGCTTAGCCTAGTAGCTATCTTAACATAGCAGTGTTTCAAGTGGTCCGTTTGACACTCACCCCCCTTCTGTTTGACACGTGGAGTAATTCCTATGCATAGTTCTCTGCTGTATGTTGCACCATTGTTTGTTTTACTTCCGATGCAAAAAGTTCTCTCCAACTGACTGCAGCTAGCGACCGTTTTGTTTCCGCGGTTACCTAATACACTTTACACATCAGCCGTTGGGAAACTGATACAAATTAGGCAACTTTTATTAGTTGTCAGATGCATTTGGAAAACCAGTTATGGTTGCGGGTACGGTTTGGCTCGTCCTTCGAGGCGATGGTGGAGGCATGTGGCTGGCCGGCGGGGTAGTGGCCGGTCTGACATTTGCCTCTCCTGACTGGAGAGGCGCAGAATGAGATCCAGTACGTCCTGGACCTGCGAGCAAAGCTCCACACACTGGGTAGGATGTCACGTGAGAATTTGCTCCCGGCCCAGGAACGGGCAACAATGGCTGGACGACAGAGGAGCCAGGCTGCGACAATTCACACCGGGAGAAAAGGTACTTGTATTACTTCCTTCTTCCAACTCCAAACTCCTGGCTAAGTGGCAAGGGCCCTTTGAGGTCAGACGGCAGGTGAGGGATGTCGACTATGAGGTGGTGCGGTCTGACAGGGGCGGAGCTACGCAAATATACTACCTAAACCTCATGAAAGCCTGAAGGGAAACGGAGTCTGTTTTGCGGGTGTCCGCGGAATCAGACTGCTTTCTCCACTCCGTAACCATAGGTTCTACCAATTTACCACGCTTCCCTTCAGCTCGTTCGGTGCCCCGGCCACGTTCCAACGTCTCAGGGATCGGGTGCTGCGTCCGCATGCTGCATATGCTGCCGCCTACTTTGATGATGTCATTATACACAGCAACACCTGGACGGGACACATGCGGCGAGTGGGCACAGTGCTCGAGTCCCTGAGACAGGCTGGGCCCACCTCCAACCCAGGGAAGTGTGCATTTGGACGGAGGGAGGTACGGTATCTGGGGTACCTCTTGGGGGGCGGGCAGGTGTGCCCTCAGGTGAATAGGACGGCGGCGATTGCGGCCTGCCCCCGGCCCAAGACGAAAAAAGAAGTCAGGCGGTTTTAGGGACTGGCGGGGTATTACAGACAGTTCACGGCGGAGAAGGAGTGCCTGGCCATCCGGTGGGCGGTGGACTACCTGCGCAACAAACAAACAACCAAATGAGAAACAGGTTATTATTTGCTCTTTTTTAGGGTTTGATAGTGTTACTATTGGATGGACCAGGTCAACTGTTTCTAGTCTCAATGCTAAGCTAAATTATCTGCCGGCTGTTCTTCATATGCTTCATATCTAACATTCAGAAATGAAAGAGGTATTAATGTTCACATCCAACTCTCGACAAAGAAGCAAATGAAAATACAAATATGTGCCCAAAAACAGCCGGGGAGAATAGTACTTAAAAAAAGTGGTCTTCTGCAAGTCAGTTGTTACAGAGAAACAATTTCACTGGTTTTGACATCTTTGCTCTCTGACACCACTACGCCATTCACCAGAGTCTGAGTGACCATCAGCACTCTGGTCTGCATCGTCTTTGAATCAACTACCTGCTGTAGACTGTGAACAAAAAAACAAAATCAATCCAAAGTTGTTTATCTGTAAAAAACTAAACATAGTTCTTGTAATTATAGAACTCATGACACTATTTTGCCATCAAATATATACCTGCTCCTTAATGTATCTGGTATATCCAGATGAAATTTAGCATTTAAAATTAGAGCCGTGGGTCTAATCAATGGGTCCGATGAACTGCTAATTTCCATATCTGAGTTGCTTTGCATATATATGAAGCTAATTTGAATATATATTTGCCTCCGTGAGAGGACATAAGCTGTATTATCTGTCAACCAAGGAACTCATACTCACGTAAAGTCTGCCTCGCCGCCCAGCAGCCTCCTGTACTCAGCGATCTCTTCCTCCAGTTTCACCTTGATGTTGAGCAGGCTCTCGTACTCGCACCGACATCCAGCACAGCACCCGTGTGCTGTGCTGGATGTCGGTGCGGATGTGAGTGAGCTCCTCCTGCAGCCTCAGGATGATCACGTTGTACTTCTCCATCTCTGTGTTGTGGCGCATTTCAATGCATTGTGGCCTTCGGGGATTTTTTCTGTTAGGAGGCAAAGAGGTAGTGCAGTAGGGAAACGGTCTCGAGAGTTGTTTGAAAAGATTGATACGAGTCACGTCTGTGACTCATCACTGGGCACAAATGTTCTTACCATACTAAGCTCGGCCTGTTTTTCAATGTCCAGTGCTTGATACTTCCTATTAGTATCTGATAACATAGTGGTGGCTTCCTTCAGAGCCGTTGAACTCTCAGTCACTTGGACCTGCACTTCTGTGACCTGGACAGAAAAAAAAATACTAATAGTATATAGGATAGGTACTTGACAAAAGTAGTTTGTTAACCACAAAATCTTGGCATTGACAAATTACCTGAGAATCATGCCATATTTTAAGATCCTCCTGGTTCTTCAGGACTATCTTCTCATACTTGGCCCTCATCTCCTCCACGATCTTGGCCAGGTCCTGCGTCAACATCCACACGGACGCCGACCTTGGTGATCTGGGCACACAATTCCTCAACATCCTGTTGAGGGGGGAAATAGTCAGGGAGGGATTTCCTGAAACTGCCTAGTGGGTTATCCAATACAAGGAGCTTAAAGGGCAAGGCTGATTGCCATAACTTTAAATAATTATGGGCTAGTATTGGGATTATTTTCTCCTTGAATTGTGTTTCCATCATTTAGGTTGATTAGGCCAAATGCAGTGGTCGGCTACACAAATCATCTTTGACCAGTGTCCCTCACCATCTTGTGGTTCTTCGTCAGGATGATCAACTCTTCCTTCAGAGACTCAATGTCGCTCTCCAAGTTCAGGCAAATAACTTTGTTGTCGTCAAGAATCTTCCTCAGTCTGGCCACATCGGCCTCCACTGTCTGACGCATGGACATCTCGAACTCCATCCTGACAAATCAAGCCGCACATCAGATGCGTTTATGCTGGATAAAAAGCTTGTTTGATTTTGGATGGAAACATGGAACACTCACCTCATTCTGAAGTCATTGGAAGCCAGCCATTGGAGTTGTCGCATGAAAGAGCAAGATTGGCATTGCCCTTGTTCATGTCAAATATCTGCAAGAAATTAAATTGAAATTAAATTAATTGATCTGTAAAAATACAACAAAAACTGCAGTGACGCACTCCCAAAATACTTTTTAATGGGCCCATGGACCATAACTTTCATTATATGAATATTACATATCTATATTTATTTGAAGCCATAAAACGACAAGGGGGGTTATCGCTCATAGCTCGACCACATAGGTCAAGATAAGAGTGTGCTTTGATGTAATAAATGTTGCAAAACAAGTCAAGAGATTTATAAACTCTCATTGACCAACCCATCATGTATGATAATACAACTTTAATAATAAAACTGGAAAGGATTTTGCTCAAACATCATTTAACCATTTTGAGGTAGCAAGTGGACATGGCATTTAAATCTTGATCAATTAAAGGTTTCAGTACTATAAAGTAGAATACTTTTGCTTAGTGATTCGAAACACTTATGATTAAAGATCTACTGATTGACTCACCTTGGCCCTCAGCTCCGTGATGGTTGTGTTGTACTTACTAAAGTCCTTTTGGTGGCTAAGAAGACGGAGGCAAGGCTGCAGGTCTTATATGTACCATATGCCGTGCTGCCACTTTTCTATCTATATTACATTTGTATCTTTATCTTAGACTTTGTCCCTATAACCCATTGTGAATTGAAATTTTCCTATCAATTTTGTGCAGTAAATAAGCTGTATCTTTGTTAACCGTGATATCAACAGCACAAGAGTTGAAGCTGACCATGCTAAATACTAATCTTATTATCAGCTAGTCCCATGAAAAGATTAACCAAGAAATGATCCTATTATATAATATATTATCGATTTCTCATCTTTAAGTTTTTAAGTCTTCTTTCTCTGTCCCATGGAGCTCTATTTTTGTGCAAAAACTACTCAAAACACATCGACATATCACTATAATGACCGTTTTTTCTATATGATGATTGTCTTTGTTTCACGTACGTGTCAAAGATAGCAAAATCATTATATTATATTGTTCAATCGTTATATTTTTTGGGGTTCCTGTTGGGTTCCTTCTGAACAACAGTGCTTCTGCTGTTATTAAAAGCTATTTTGAATTCAGGACAGGCACAAACACATCCTAAATCAGGATTTAATTACTTTAGTGTGTTGGAAAAGGTGTTTCTATAAAATCAGTAAAGCCATCAGAGCAGGTTTCAGACATTTTCGCAATGAGGCCGTAATATGAATTAATCTGCATCTTAAAATATTCCCCCATCAAAGTATAGTGTTGAAGTTTACTACAGTGCCCAGCGTTTTTTTATCTTGGCTCTGAATAACAGGATGCATTAAAGTGACTCATTTGCTTTTTGGCCTTGTGTGTTGGAATCATAGACATTTTAGGGAGGTTAGAAGGTATTGAGTGACTTTTTAAAAAAAAAGGTCACAATTGTTGACAATAAGGGAAATATAGAACTTAAGCGGCCTGATTTAACTGACTGGGTTACATTGGAACACACTTTCCAGTAAGTAACAGCAGTAATAAATAAGGGCTATAAAATGTGTTTGCAGCGCTTTATGATAGCATGAGAATGTATGTAAAGTTGTTACGCCAACAATCGTTCCATCCATCTCTGCAATCCTCAACGTACATGAACTCTGGGGCCAAATAGTCAGGAGTTTGAAATACCAGTGAAATGGAAGCACAAACGTCTTTAGCTTCTGTACTGTGAAACATCCCTGACAAATGTTTAACACTTAACGTACAAATTGTAGTGGTTTCCCCCATTTTAGAGTTTAGACCCCTGCCAAGATTCAGTGTTTAACACATGTTGTTCTACTGGGAGTAAAAGTTTTAATCATTTCTGTCACTGTCTTCTGCATTGATGTGTACAATGTATTTGCTTCAAAGACATAATCACATAATCAGATTTGTCTTACGTAACTCATTTTAATTTCAAACAACAACATCACGTTCACACATCATGTGATTCTATTTCTCAAATTGATTTTATTGATATGTAGGAACATCACAGTTTAAAAGGGTGACTTAAATGGACAGAAAGTAAACCAAAGTTGATGACATGTAAAGCACGTTTTGGATTAATTTGCTTTTTTATTACTTTGGAATGTTAAATATCTTTTAACAATTAGTTTTGCTGTGGGATGAACACAAAATCACAGTTCTCCAGTTTTTAGCTTTTGTGAAGTATCTCCGGGTAAGTAAATGAACTAATAAATACATCATGATAAAATAAAAAAGGATGATGAAGTTTTCTTCTGATCCAGTTTTATTTCATCGGCCTGTGGAACAGCTGTATGCTCGTCTTGGAGCCTGAACGGAAAACGTTGAGAACGAAACTATCAAGTGGTTTCTTTAGACAGATTCATTCATTCTTTGGTCACATTAGTTTGACAACTCATGTCATCAACATTTTCATTCATCTACGTACGAGAAGTCTTCCCCGTCCAGCAGCCGCCTGTATTGGGCGATCTCAGCCTCCAGCTTCATCTTGAGGTTGAGCAGGCTCTGGTACTCCTGCGTCTGCTGCTGGATGCTGTTGCGCAGCTGCGTGAGCTCGGCCTCCAGACCCAGGAGAATGGTGTTGAGTGCCTCGATCTCCATGTTATAACGCATCTCTGTGTCCCTCAGCGTGCCCTCCAGGGAGGATTTCTGCCAGAATGACCAAGGGGAAAGGAGAGTAGGCATCAAAGGGATTCACAGTGAACGTGGCTCGCTGAAGACAGCTTCATAGTGAGGGGTCACTAGAGTGTGAAGCGTGTGACAACACAGTTGTTTCGAGAGCCTTGAAGTGAGAGTGCTGAGTAGGCCGTGGCTGCGTTCTTTGGGGTAAATGAAGTGTGCGCTGACTGAGTTCTGCTCACCATGCTCCTCGGTGATTCCAGCTCGATCTCCATGGTTTGAAGCTGTCTGCGCAGGTCATTCACCTCTGTCTGGGCTCCCTTCAGAGCCTCTGTGTTCTGGCTGACTTGGATCTGAACATCCGTTATCTGAAATAAGGGTTGAGTAAAGAAATAAGTCAAAGTGTAAGTTGTCTGATGTCCAAACAGAAGGGTCCGTCTTCTGCTATAAGGCTCTAACCTTTCCGTAAGAAGTTAATGTTGTCTTTTCCTATTAGCTGTTGTTTTCCTTTTTGCCGTTGTGATTTGCACTTCAGAGCCACCGTCCTCCCCCCATGAAGTAGTAAACCTGGGGGAGACACTGCAGTCTACCATCAATGGGAACAACGTGTGTATGTCCTCTGACTCTTGTCATGTGGGTTCTGGTTTTATCTGTTTAAGTTATATATCATGCGGGTCGATACATTTGTCCCTCTGTTGTTTTAGCGTTGCCTCTCTGAATATCGCCATGTTCCATCATCCGAACAGCGGGTCACGTGATCTGAAGGCACATTCCGGTCATATTGTAACGGACTGACATGTTCTCTGAGCGAGGTTACACATTAACAGTTTGTCCCAATGGACATTTTTTGCCCTTTACATTACTTTTACTTTTCTACTTAGTAGGTAGTTTTGAAACCAGTACTTTTACACTTTTAAGGAAAAAGCTTCAGTTAATACTTCAACTTCTACAAAAGTCTTTTTAAACCCGGGTATCTATACTTCTCCTTGAGTAATGAATGTGAATACTTTTGACACCTCTGGCGAGGAACCTCGTTTCCCAGAACTTGTAACTTTTCTCATCATCGTCGGATAAAATAGCATCCCATGCACGCAGGCACACATGCTCAACACTGAAGATTCCCTCCTTTATTTGTCCCTCAGAAATTTTGAGTTGAGTGATTCTCAACTTCCTTCCGTCAACAACTGTCCACAGATGTGAAATCTAATCTAAGAGCAGAGAATGAGAGGCCAGAATTCTAAAAGACTGAGTAATCCAATCACTACCTAAAAGTTAGCAATCTGCGTCTCCCTCGTTGCCTCGGTTTATGTTGAAAAAAAATGTGTTTCATGTGTGTATTCATGTGTGCATTGAAATGTATTTGTAAATCCTTTTGTGTGCATTTGTAAATCGAATACATTTGTGAATTGTTCCGTGTGCATTTGAGAGTCGTTCTGTTTACGACTTATTGAGACTGATATGACCCCATATTTCTCGCCTCACAGGTCTCCGTAGATCGTAGTTTCGTCTGGACCCTGGTGTCATGTCCAGGAAGCGGTGTTAATCAGGTCGTCTCGTGTCTATGTTGTCTCTTGATTTCCTGTTTTATGTTGAAAATGAACCTTCCTCTTGTTTCAGTCATCTTGGTCCTTCCCATTACATTACATTACATGTCATTTAGCTGACGCTTTTATCCAAAGCGACGTACAATAAGTGCATTCAACCATAGGGTACAAACTCAGGAGAACAAGAAACAAGAAAGTGCAATTTCCTCAAATAAGCGAATTTACAATTTGCTATAGATGAGTGACGTCACAAGTACAATTTAAGTGCTGCAATTTGTTAGTCTTTAGTCGAGGTAGAGTCTGAAGAGGTGTGTCTTTAGTTTGCGGCGGAAGATGTGAAGGCTCTCTGCGGTCCTGATGTCTTCAGAGAGCGCGTTCCACCATTTCGGCGCAAGGACAGCGAAGAGTCGAGACCTAGTCGAGTGTTTTGCTCTCAGTGAGGGAGGGACGAGTAGTTTTGCAGATGCAGAGCGGAGAGTGCGGGTTGTGACGTAGGGTTTGACCATGTCCTGGATGTAAGCTGGACCCGATCCATTCACAGCATGGTACGTGAGCACCAGTGTTTTGAACTGGATGCGGGCGGCCACCGGTAGCCAGTGAAGAGAGCGGAGGAGTGGAGTAGTGTGGGAGAATTTCGGAAGGTTGAAGACCAGTCGAGCTGCTGCATTCTGAATGAGCTGCAGAGGTCGAATGGCGGTGGCAGGGAGACCTGCCAGGAGGGAGTTGCAGTAGTCCAGGCGGGAGATGACAAGAGCCTGAATCAGTACCTGCGCTGCCTTCTGAGTGAGAAGGGGACGTATTCTCCTGATGTTGTAGAGTGTGTATCTACAGGATCGCGTTGTCGCAGTGATGTTGGGAGTCAGGGAGAGTTGGTTGTCGAGTGTGACGCCGAGGTTCTTAGCAGTCGAAGTGGGCGTTAGCACAGAGTTTCCAAAGTTGACTGTCAGGTCCTGGGTAAGCCTGTGTGCCGGTCCAATTGTCAGCCCTGCCCCTGATTGTTTCCGTCCTTACCCTGTGTGTGTAAATATTGTCTGCGCCTCCTACCGTGGCCCTGGTGACACTTGCTACTGCTATCATCACACTTTCGCTCAGACAATGGCACACATTTCACAGGTGCAGAAAAGGAAGTAAAAAGAGCAATTGCAGATTTAAACCACAGATCAATTGAGAAGGCATTCATGACAATATCAAGTGGACGTTCAACCCACCTGCAGCTTCCCATCATGGCGGTGCTTGGGAAAGCATGATCAGACTGGTCAGGAAGGTCTTGGTATCTGTTTTACATCTACAGACTCTAACTGATGAAACATTAGTCACAGTCTTATGCGAAGCCGAAGCAATCTTGAATGACCGACCAATTACGAGAGTTTCTGAGGATCCTAATGATTTAGAGCCACTAACACCTAATCATCTTCTTACTTTGAAAAGAATACCAGTTTTGCCTCCAGGTCTGTTTGATCAAAAGGACCAGTACGTAAGACGAAGATGGAAACAGGCTCAGTATCTTTCAGATTTGTTCTGGAAAAGGTGGACTAAAGAGTATCTTGCAACGCTACAGGAAAGACAAAAGTGGAACAAAACACAACGTAATCTTATGGAAGGAGATATTGTTTTGATTGCAGATGCTACAGCACCACGAAATTCTTGGATGATTGGAAGGATTATTAAATCCTTTCCAGACAAATCAGGCATAGTTAGATCTGTGCAAATCAAAACCAAAACAAATATAATTGAAAGACCAGTGACAAAACTAGGACTATTGGTAGAGCAGTCAATGTAAAAGTAAAACAAATGCACCAAAAGAGGGTTGATTTGCTTTTGTTTATTATTTTTGTTTGCAAACGTTGTTTTCGTTGTATGAATGTCTCCATACATGAATTGTTTATAATTGTCATGTCTTGAAGTGCCATGAACAATTAGGGGCCGGTTGTGTTGGAGCCATTCTGAATACGGCAATGGGATGGCGCTGTTTTTGCCACCAGCCTATTTAACACCAGGGCTAATTAGTGCAGGTGTGGCGCACAGCGAGGCAGATAACTTTTGAGCGTGAGGCACGGCGGATTGGGAACCGAATTGTTTGTTATTTTTGTTATAAATAAATGGATTGACATATCCGATGTTAAGTTCAGAAGTTTTTGAAAGTAAGTTATTTTTATTTTAAGACACAAACAATTCGCCGGAAAACACGAGTACAAAACAACTTAAATGTGCGCCAACAATCATCATTATTACTATTTTAAATATTAATCAAATTAATGTCAACATAAACCGACCCATTGAAAGGGCTTTTCATTTCCAGAATTTTTCTTGTCCCGATGTGAGGGTTTCATGACAGGATGTTGCATGTATACAGTACAGACTGTAAAGCCCTCTGAGGCAAATTTGTATTTTGCGATTTTGGGCTATTTTGGGGATTTTTTCTCTCCTAAAACCAAAAATATAGGTCAATATAAGTCACATTCAATTTAACATAAATCTGAGGACAGTGTTGGTTTCCACTCAAGGTAAGTCCACCACAGATGCCATTAAAGTACTGTAAATGTATGTGGGAAGTGAAGGTCTCAATGGTTACAATGCATAATGCGTTCAATATGAAAGTCTCATCCATTAGATTTATGTTTTGCATTCTGATGATGCTGCTTAAGGGATACACATTCTGACTAGAAAGTCCAAGTGAAGAGAACCTGCTCCTATTCCTGACTACAGATCTATTGTATGAGCAACGCCATGTGGTGTAAAGTTGTCTCTACTTCACACAGCAGCGCTGCACTGTATCCTTGACATACTTCATAGACACCAGGCAGACTTCTACTGTCTTATTTGAGAAACAACTGGAATGTATGAAAAGCCCTCATGTATGCAATAAACCACCGACATAAGTGACCAAGTAGCAGCAGACTGACCTAAACAGCTTAAACGCGGTCAGTTATGTAACATTGTTTTATGCATTTTTTAGACCTTACTGAAAATACTGCTGACGTTTGACATTTGTAATTCTCACAACAAATGACAACCGTATATGTCTGTTACTGAATTATGGGTATCTTGAACCTTTCCTTATCGCCCAGCCATCAAGCTGAAAAGTGCCTTAAATTTGCGTCCTTTCAAAAGGCCTTCAGGGAGCGAAGAACGCAGAACGAAGTCAAATTGGTCAAAAGTCTATAAGAAAATGACTCTACTCCTCACTTGATTTATTCAGTAACATTTTAAACACGAGTGAATCGCCTTAATCTCTAGTTTCAAGTATTTTTCAATCCAGCATATTGCACATTATGGTCCATTCAGAGTAAAAGCAGTACATGCTTTAGGGCGGGGTTAGCCCTACGATTGACAGATTTGTCCCAGGAGTTGTCCAGACAGGTCCGTCCCATATGTCCTGGGGGAACACAGTCGAACACCAATCACAGCGTACGCCATTTTCAGATAATATAGAATAGCTTGATCTTATGTTCAGACACTACTTTTAGAACTTGGCCCCTTATGACATCATAATATAATTTAGAACTTGCTGTTGTATTCACAATTTAATATTGCTGCCACAGACTAAAAACTGTTTTTTATTAATTATGTATAAATTTTGCTCCTGACAATTGAAAAGAATAAAACTTTACTTTACTTTAGTAGTATTCATAAAATAACACGGGAAACTTACATGAAAATAAAATAAACAGAATAAAAAGCCATAAACACATTTCTTGTTATTTGCCATTGCCATTGTCATTGAGTAGAGGAGACTGGTCCCATTATTTCATCATGTCCAGCCCATCTCATATCCCACAATATTCTGTGGGGAAACTGATGTCTGTTCTTGGTTTTAATGATCTTTTTTAATGCATAGGCTACTCACTTTGTACATTTCACACAGTTAGTGTAAATAGTCCCTTACGTTTGGTGTATGGTGGTTTACAGCCATCCCAGGCATCCTGTCAAAAATAAACAGTGCACTTTTAAACCATTCTATATCCGTAATAAAATCACAGGACTGTATTTAAAAGAAGAAAGGAATACCTTATATTAATATAGAGACTTCTGTATTACTTTGCAACATCACAGTGTAGTTTATCTTTATGTCCAACAGAGGGCAATCCACGGCCGCAAATGGACTTTATTTAGAGAAAGAAAGAAAATCAGGACATCATTCCTGGGTATCATAGTAATGTTGGCTACAACACATAGTGTAGTGTGCCAAAACTGGGATTACAAAATATCACAGCATAGTATGCAATTAAAAAAGTTATATGAATGAATAAATAAAGGAAAAGTATGGTATCTGTTACTGTAACAGGTCACACATAGTGTATCACCACAAGAGCTCTATTTCCATGTTGGGTGCAGTCACAACACTTTTGTATGGATAGTATACTTTTGTCTCTTCTGTCACATTTGTTATTTAAGAAGATACACAAAAGATCTACAAATACAGCGTATTTGAAACCTAATTAATTGACATTAATAAGAAGGCAACACAACTATCTCACCACTAGGTCCAATTAGCAGCTGTTCTGCAGCTTTTGATCACATCGCATGGTCCTCCTCAGCAGAAACACCAAAGTGTGGTTTGCCATGAAATTCAATTTTTTCTCCAAGGACCGTTCATAGTGTCTTAGAAGTAATCATTGACACACCAGTTACCTAAATTACCTTCATCTGCAGTTCAATAATTCATCCATTCGACAATTTCTTCTTCGCTGATTCTTTTATTTTTAAACTGTTGATCAGTAATTGAAGGGAAAATTTGACAGCCTTTTTTCTGTTATTTTATAAAATGTAATAACTAATAGTTTGGCTATGAGCAAGTTCATTGATAATGGAATTAATTCTCAGTAACAGTACTGAGAAATCACCATCTGACGGGCATGATAGTGTTTTACAATTAGAGACTTCAAACTGATAGGGTTGGTTTTTCATTAACTGATTTAACAGGTCAGGTCAGGACATTTTGTTGTCACCGACCTACACTTTGCCACACAACATGCATGCTGGGAGCGGACTGTAACAACGGACTCCTGTGGGTCAGATTCAACAAAATAAAAATCCATTCATCTAGTGACACATCACCAGTGAGCAGTGCAGGACAAGAAATGGGACGAATCAGAATATCTTCTCCTGCTTTCAATTTAAGTTCCACTTCTGTGTCTCTGCTCTCAGTTTGCCGTCATCCCTGCAGGAATGTCACTATACCGCCGGGATTTGAATTTTACAATGATTTTTGTGTCTAACATACGTGTAGCTGAACTATCCAATGTGCTCTGCTCTTCGGTCAGTGAATGTGAAAGATAAAGCACTATGTTAGCCTTCCAAAAAAAGATCACCAGTTTACCCCTGACTATAGGAGAACCCTTTTATAATGTGTGCGTAGTTCTCATTATTAGGCTCAGTTGTTGGGTAATAATACACTGACAGAATGTTGATTTAATGTACCATGTGACTGGAGTACACTGGACTGAGGTGATACCAGCTGCTAAGTCAACGTGTCCATGTGCACGTGTCTCAATAGATTCATTGCGCCACCGTTAGTTAGATATACGCGTTGTGTACCGTACATCTCAAACCCATGAGAGGACAAACCCATCCGACCCGAACTCCTCTGTGTGTTATAAACTTATTTAGGGCATTACTTTTTATAGCTATAACTGCAGACGCGTATGAGAACTCCATGGTCTGAATGGGGAAGTCTAAAAAAGTGTGTTTATGAGGGCCGTATAATCTGTGTGCGCATGAGGGTGAACCTGGAGAGAGAGAGAGAGAGAGAGAGAGAGGTAGAGAGAGAGAGAGAATAAGAAACAACCACCAGCTCTTGTCGGTTTTCTTTCCCCTCACAGCTTTTCTTTCCTTACGGTCATCAAAAAGCTGAATCCTGAAAGTCTTAGTAACTTCCAAACAGGAGAGGCGTTGCTTTGACAACGGCTACTCCCACACACATTCCTGCAGTAGCTGCTGGACCTTGACTACTGTAGAACGTCGGATATGGTTTTTATTAATGTGCCACAAAGGACGAATGCCGGCCTTTTTTGTGTGTGTGTGTCTTCAAAACATTTCATTTGTTACTTTACTAAGAAAGAAACCCATTACTCACCCAGTTACCAAGTGACATTTGGTTTGTCACGTGGAGCACTTCCCATTCATTCTTTCATCGTCATGGCAACACTCGAAAACATAAACGCACTCCAGAGTTACTCGTCAGGGTCTGACGGGAAATAAGCTGCATTATAAGCGTGAATGAAACAAGGAGGGACAGAGGGAGAGCTTTGACACTAATACAGATGAGTGTTTTAATAGAGGGGAACGCATTGATTAGCCTGACGACGATACGGTTTGGCTGCACAGAGGGCGACTTCAATCAGGTGTGATTGCTCTTCAAACACTGGACTTTGGTCCCATTCATGTGTGTGAAGCCTGACGGCATGATAAAAGAAACTTTATCCATGCTGCGATGAGTCAGTCACACGTTGCCGTTCTAACCCTCCGTACACAGCGGAGCTCTTTAAAGGGAACCACACACACACACACACACACACACACACACACACACACACACACGTGGCGGTTTGGCTCGTCCAAAGATTTTCATTAATTAAAGGGATCGTCTTTTTTTTCTCTTCCCGTCTCATCTGCCAGGAAAAAAAAGAAAACACACAGAGCTGGGAAATAAATAAATGATTGCACTATGATCAGAACATGTGTTACTGTGTGTGTGTGTGTGTGTGTGTCTTTGTGGGGGCAATGTGTATTTTCTTGTATGGAAAGAGTGGTTTTGACTCAGTCATTCTTTCCCCTTTTCTTTTTTAAATATTTTCCCAGAAGTCAGCTTCAGCAGAGGCCTTTTATGCAGTAATTTGCTCCCTATAACTTCATGGAGATCCACGCAGACTAAACTAATAACTAAAGGCTGATTTAAGTGAATACTGTTGTTGTTGACAATACTTATGTCATCACCTTCTAATTTAATTTTAGTCCGACGCTTTCAACAGCAGCTTGTAGTTAATTAAACCTGGTGTGATGATGACGATGTGAATGAAAGAAGTAATGAGGTGCTGAGGTGGGTTGAAGGCGCCACAGCTATCCTCCCACAATGCAGCCTCTGGTCTGTGTACTCCTGGTAAACACAACCAAGCACTACTAGTTTAAAAAAAGAAATGTGATCATGTGATTACAGTCCATGTGAGAGAATTATCTCCTAGTGCTGAAGTTGCAAACTTCTGACTAAGTATCTATCAGCAAGAAAAATGTTAAATAAGTTAACCATTGTCTAGGAGCAAAGGAGTAATAGTTTCTGTTTTGGTTTAGACATGCCAGTATGTTTTAAATATGTTTGGTCAATGACTTCATTCACAGTGTAAAAGCTTGCAAACCTCTTCTAAAACCGCCCACAATATAATACAACGTCAAAGTACTCATGACGAAAACAACAGTTTTGATAAAAACATATCGACACTATTGAAAATGCACGCATTTCTAATGCTGACATGGGTATTGCGTGACGCAGCGGTTTGGATCTAATCTTAACTAAGCACAAGGAGACAATGCCCTGTTGTGTAAGGCCAATAAACGGGAGAGGGCATGAAACACTGACACGGGCTCCACATCACGTACAGCGACCATTTTCTTTTGCGTCCAAACGTCGGCGTGTTTTCTGTTTCATTACTTCCAATGACGGCGTATAATCTACGTTTAACATATGTCTCAGTTAGGACAACTAAATCACTGTCACAGGACATAAACTACGCCACGCTGCCCACTTCCTGCATTGGCACAAAACGGGGCCCCCCAGCACTGAATGCCGTAGCGATTATCCCTCTGGAGCGAATAAGGCTTGATTTGAGTAAGACCTCTGTGTGGCTCCTGGCAGAATCATCTTTTCAGATTCCTCAGCATGGAGACTCTTTACTGATCTTGAACTGAAGGCCTTTCAGACATTTCAACCAGATGACCCCCCCCATGAAACCCCTGCTTTTTGGCTCTCAGTCTGTGTCCAAAAAGTGAAAGAACCACATTGTTGGATTCCTTTTTACAGTCTGAAGAACAAATGAATCAGCTGAACTGTTCCAGGTGTCTTGGGCTTTTTCTTGACTTTGTTTGGAAGAATACAATCCGGTCTTTGTATTATCTGATTCATTGAGTCAAGCACCGTTGATTTAGCACCTGAAGGGCTTTTAAGGCCATGACTGTAATCATGCAGTCACATTCACTACGTGTCAGCGTTTGAATGCATGTGTGGTCCTAACTCCACTTTAGGACCTGTAAACTTGCAGGGGTCCGACGTCGCTTGCATGTTAGAGACCTGCTGATGTATCGCCACATACAAATCATAGAAGTTTTAAGCAGTCAGCCTTTAAACTTAGGAATGACGCTTAGTCGTAAATTCAGTCAGGACAACAGGCTGAAGAACCTCGTGCATTTCGCAGGTCGCCGTCTCTCTCCCTGTGGTTACCCAGTCAGCTGATCTCAGTAAACACTGATAATAGAGAGTCCCCTTAGAGATGACACCGTATTTGCCTCTTCATCGTGCATCATCAGAGGCTGCTCAGGTGAAAGCCTCTACGTGGCACTAAGTCATTTTAATTGACCGCTGCAACATTTATCTCAACACTTTCTCCAGCTCTTTTTTTTTCAATTTTCTCTGCTTCTTTTTTTCTTTACAAAGTGGGTCTCTTGAAGGTCTGGCTCAGGGAAATATCAGCTGGAAACATACGCCGCTTGAAAGTGAAGAGAGACATGAATCAGAGACGGGGAATTAGATGTCCCCTTTATGCATTTATTTATCCTGTTTTAACTCTAATACTGTTTCTTACGGATTTACCTTGAACAAAAAAGACATTTATAGCTAATGCTTTTACAGCTGCCATGTTGGTGGGTTACATCACCTGTGGACACAGAGGTGGTGTGTGAAGCAAAGCCGTAGGGATTATAATATCACACTGTGATGCCATTCTGTGTTATTCAAACTGACATCACCACTTTGTAACGATTTCTCAAACATTCTTGTATCGTTTCATATAGCAATAAACTAACACTCTCTTTGAGACAGGTCTACGTCATGCCATATGTTTTCTGTATCCTGTTGCCAGGAGACCAAGCTGACTTTTGTTTCTGCAACCCCTCGTGTCTCTGACACGTTGGTTTGCAGTCGTCCAACAGGAACAGAGCTTCTCTTCCGCTGTTTGGAGACAGAAGCCGGTGATCTCATCTTTCATTTGGGTCGGCATTATCCACCCTACAGATTGTTCAAGCTCCCACAGCTGTGTGTATGTGTTTCCTTGGTTTGAACAAATCTTTTTTTTGCCTGAACAATTCCCGAGATAAAAGAGGAACTGTAAGTACCAATTTGGGAATTTAAAGGGGGTTTCCTTTAGTCTGCTGAATGGTTTGAAAAGAATTCAGTCCAGGATAATCGTGTCCAGTGACGGAGATGAATGAGAAGGGGGTAATACCTGTAGCATAATTAAAAAAACACACAACCAGAACCAACAATAGAAGTTTCCCCACCCTTAAACTGTTGTTTAACTAAGCACAGAAAACAGAAAAAGTAAATCCAGTAAAGACTCATAATTGGGGGAGAAAATGAAAATGAAAATAATTCTGGATCCAGCTGTGCTTGATTTTCCATCTTTTGGGACCTGATTTGAAAAGTACTATTCATGAACTATTCAAGTGTTAGTACTTGAATAGGGGAAAATAATCTACTGAGTAACAGACATCTAAGTCATTGCGTTTTTAATTCTCCTTTTTTTGTTAGTGACTTGAACAGAAAGGGGTCCGATCATCTGTCCCTATGCATCAAAACCGAAAGTTAAAACGGCATCGCTGCTATATCCGTTTTACGTCAGCCGAACACAATGTTATTCCTTTCACACTCTGCACTCTCCTGTCTGCTCTTATAAGGAAGGTTTTGTTGTTCACTAAATTAAGCACAGACAAGGATGAGAAGATCCGCGGGTATGCAGCAGTGAGGCCAACCCTCCAGAGGCCTCGTTGAAGTCAGTACAAAACATTAAAGAGGTAAATCGAGTAAGCTCACATGACTAAAGACAGAAAGGAAAAAAAAAGATGCCTTTAAAATGAGATCACTACAGGAGTCCCCACCTTACATAGTCCTTTATGTGTCCAGAAGCACAAAGGGGGCTCCAAACCCCACAAGACTATTCAGCTGGCTTGCGTAATAACAGTGTTTGAGCCAAGATTAAAAAAAAAAGTATGCCATGATCAAGCTGCCTGCTGCGATTCAAGTTCATTTCCTCACACTTGTTTGAAGTTTCTCCTCATGACTCAGTGACGCGCGGTTGGGTTGGTGGCCGGGGAGGCGCTGGCTCTCGACCGGTCGATCGTGATCGACTTATCGGGCACCGCTGAGCTAGACGAATATGTTACAAACATACGTGAAATACATGACCTAGACTATGGAATGTGAGGATATATGATACAAATTTGTACAAAGACTACATTGGTAACGTACAGTGAGATCCATTGCTCATGCTCGAGTTGAGCAAAAAAGATTAATAGCAGTTTGTAAGGGATTCCGCAAATGTCAAATGATTGGAATCATTCAACATTTCTATCACAGGTCAGTGTGTAGATTGTTCATTTTGAATCATTACTTGTTTTTTACATTTCATGATGACAGGAACACTGCCTCCTTTGACCCCACGTCACTGCCATTACTGAAAGGACTTGTTGGCGTGAGTGTGAGAGGGCATTGGCCGGAGGAGAAGATCGGCGCCTGTTTTTTTGCGTAACCTCGGTTAAGGCTGTAACTCTTTGTGTGCTCAGACTGCTTTCCCGTATAGTCATGTGGTAGTTTTTGCCAGGACCGAAAGAATGATCCATTCCCGCATTCACAGGTGGATTAGTCAATGAGTACACACATGTTTTTAAGAGGAATGGAAGGTCTGGCTTTTTACCTGCTTTCAAAGGTCACAGCTTCACACAGCTACCCCCCCCCTTGTTGACCCTCAAGCAGCATTTTGCGACAGTCCAACTGTGTGTGGGTAAGAGAAGAAAGGCCTGGTTCCCAGTAACAGCGAGCAGCAAGAGACCTTTTTTGGTTGTATCCCAGTGATCCGGAGGGCCAAATAAGCCAGCTGTAAGGAGTCTGTGTAGCTGCATTACTGCTGCTTGACCTATCACTGGCCACATTCATTGGCATGCACTGGGCGACTAAGGGGGGCTGTTTCTGAGATGTGGATCAAGGACATAGTTATGACCCTGGAGAGTAAATCAAGCTTCATAAAACCGAGGATTTTTTTCCCATTAGGGAAAGGCATGCTAAGAATTTAATTTGCTACTTGTGTAACCTCTATGTAAAATACAGTGAAAAAGATGTGCTTCTCCACAGGGGGGAGTGAAGGGATATTATTCACCTATTAATGGTCTATCCTGTATCTCTGAAACGACAGTCACGTCGGAGTGTGTGCGTGGCGCTGGAGCCCTGCTGCACGTCCTGTACACCGAGCTTGTGGCACTTCCTGTCTGTTAGTCATGGCTAAAAGTGTCTCCCTCGGGCATGGCGCTTCCAGTGGGGAGGATGTGCTTGAGAGTAGGGGAAAGGTTGGACATCTACTGCAAGTTGCTGCTGGATGTTAATGTTTGAACGGCCTGTGGGGAGTCTCTTGCAGACCACACAAATGAAGTCAAGCTTTTTGCATAATTGCCAGAAGAATTTGGGACCCTGCGAACAAAAGTTAAAGGGCCGTAAAGGTGTGTGGAGTTAAGAAGCTCTCGTACGCAGAGGACTGTGACGGTTTAGTCAACGCTTAGCATCCCCGTGAGGTCACAAGGGAGGGGTTGCCGCGATGACAGACACTGGCTGGCCTCTGTTAACACTGTAGGTGGAACACCATGCACCATTGGATTTAAATCCAGACACAAGAGATGAATTTAGTGACGCACATGCACCTAAATGCACAAATGTATTCATATAATATTCAGGATTCATTTGGCAATGCCAAAAGTTATAATCAGCATGTAGCCATTGAAAACAAAACAGTAGTAGATTCTACATCAAGCTGTTTTCTATGGTCATTTGACCTGTACAAAATAAAATAGTGATTGTTGTTAAGCTAGCTAGCTAGTTAGCTTCTCCTTCTCCGTATTGGCGGGGAGCGAATGTCCTTTGTACTCCTTACACTATTTCTATGGCTGGAGTAAACATTCTGCTTTTCTTGTGTTGTCACTGTGTTACCATGGCAACCGAGTAAACACCGAGCGGTATCTGTGAATGTCCATAACCTTTGCCCTGCAACTGTTTAACCAGTTAATATCAGTAAGTAAAAGGCTTGAAAGAGATAACTTTTCCTGATAGGAATGCAGGGCGATGGACTCTCACAAACAACGATATACAACAAGCTGCTCAGAGTGTTCTAATACAACAACCTACACTTTAATCTCTCTAAACTACCAACAACAGTCTCATGATGAGGCTCGGGCCTACTGCGTGCTTTGTCACACTGAGCGTCATTATGAGGCACTACTGTTGTTGGGGGTCAGAGCTATGTTTCTTATCTTCTTTTGTTCATTCATAGTCCCTTGACGCCACTATGAGTTTATTAATTGTGGTTTTAAGTGAAATTTCTAGATAACTACAGAGTGGATTGCTCCGACCTGGTTTTCTCGAAACTGTTGGATATCTGCAGGCTCCAGAACCAAAACAAAAAACTGAAACAGGTAATAAACCTTGAATTTGGGAAATAATTCTTGGTTTTAATTGAGCAACTTAGTACTTACTTATATTGCTAATGTATAAGACATTTTTACAAGTTATAGTATTTATCTTTGGATCTAATATGATGAAGAAAACAATTTCCTGACCTTTGCCAGTTTTTAGATCCATATAGTGAACAAAATGGATACAAAATGGAAAAACAAAATACGTTACTCAGCCAATTTGTGCATATATATATATATATATATATATATATATATATATATAGGTGAGAATGGGGCAGAATATGACACACCTTTCAGTTGATCAATTACTTAATAAACTCCATTCTCCTTAATACTTTGCAGAAAATATATTTTCTCCCAATTACAGTTTCCAAAATATGGTTAAAGACAATAAAAACAAAACTTCACGGTTTAGTTTAATTACATTGTTCAACCTAAATTAAACAAGTCAAAGTTGACTTTTTACGTGGGTTACGATTTCCTGAGGGAAAGTCAACACCAACATGTGGGATTTCATGGACTGTGATTAGAAGCATGATAAGAAACGTCATATAGAAAATATATTTACCTCAAAGCCTGTTTGACAGTTTGTCGTTTATTAGGCTGAACATGAATATAGGAACAAAAAAGTTGGCATGATACTCCGTATTCCCTTCTTCCTTTAAATACTCCTATTTCATTGCTAACCATTAAGAGATGTTCCGGTTCAGTTTAGTTCTCACCCTTTGTGTTCCTCTCTCTAACTCTCTGCCTCATTTACTAAGATTTAGAATCCACATGGTGAAACGAGCCAAAGCTGCGTCAAGATTATGTTACACTGGCCTTTTGTATATTACCTCAGTCTGTGAAAAGGAAGCCTGTGCCTGTGCATGTCTTTGAAATGCGTGTATGTGTATGTTTTTGAGGCCTTGCGTCCTCCCTCATAGACAAGTCGGGATGACCGAGGGTCATTCCAACCTTTGCAACTCTTTATGTGCAGACGCTCCCTTCCTGTGATGGAAATTCCTCCTGTCAAAATAGAATGCTTCCAAACTATCGCCATAATTTGAGCTCCCTCTGTAACATCATCCTGCAGTTAGTGGATTATCACAGGTCTGATGAAGATAATTAATAAAGAAATAAAAAAGTACAAAGTGCTGTGTTAGTAAAACATTTATGTTAATTTCATTTTTCCAACCACACTTTTTTGTGTATTGTGTAAAAAAATAGTGATAATCTTTTAATATTTTAAAGAGGGTATGAGAGAGAGAGTCAAGGTTGTAGGCACGATAGGGACATGCCCTTTCCAATCTTGTGTGATTGCAGATTGTAGTACAGCATCGCCCCAACGTACGCTATATTTAAGGGGACTCTTTAACTTTGCTGAAAAGTCAAATTAGATTGAATTCGATTCATTTTATTTTCTATAGCCCAAAATCACAAATTACAAATTTGCCTGAGAGGGTAAAAAATGAAAAACCCTTGGGGAAAAAAGGGAGAACAATAGGGAGTTAATTAGGGAGAAATTCTATCATTTGGATGGGCCCTCCCAGAGTAGTCCTTTAACTTTATAGATCGCATAACATGCCCCTGGGAGCTTGTGAAAAAAAACAATATTGAAATTATGTATGAGCTTATAACCAATTCACAGTATTGACCGTTTCAAAACAATGTATAAAAGAGATCCAAGGATGAAAACAAGAAAAAACTGTTTTTTCTTTCATGGGTAAAAATCTATCGCAGTGTTTCTATTCAATTGTCAAGCATTTCAATGAGCAAGGAAGGGGCTTGCCACATTTTACTTGATACAAGTTGCGTAAATTTAGCTCATTTTTCATTTTGTTGGGTAGGTTGTGGTGGATGAATGAGTAAAACTCTTTACCTTTGAAGACTGGCCTTTGAGTCGCATGGGATGCCTTCTTTTAATTGTAGTTAACTTATTATTTTCTTTCCTTTTTATGATCCTTACAATTTTCAGTTGCACTCTGGTTACATCCAGGGAACAAAAGAAAAATCTGCATATGTGGACAACATATACACATACAATCTTCAATGTGTGCCTGGGTTGGTTGCAAATAGCATATTTGGCTATGGACACTTTGGCCGCTGATTCTGCCGCTGTGGTACCCTGGTGTAAATGGCCACATTGGTTATTCTGCCCAGATGCAAATGGTTTTGTTGGCAGTTCCTCAGTTCCTTTTTGTCCTTTTATCCACAGTATATCGAAAGAGTAACATTTACCGTTAAGATCTGCGTGACAGCTGAACCGAACTCTGTTTTTATTGGAACTTCCCTGTCCTATAGCTCAGAACCGAGCAGCACACACACTGCACTTCCACTAATCATTTACCCGTTGCTCTGGAATGTGAGTTAGCTACTCATTGAAAAAAACACAAGGTTAATGAAACTGCTTTGGATAACGAGAATTCAAAAAAAGCAGCTTGTGTATGAAAGGGAAAGTAGAAAAAACGAGGCTCTTTCACAAAGATAAAACATTTCACTAGCTGATCTCAGCACTGCCTATTTTATCTGCAGCGGTTGTTTCGGGCTGAGTTCAGTGCACCGCTGTATTTTTAGCCGAGCTACAGCCGGTAATCATCTCGCTTCTCATGCAACTTTCTGGTCACCAAGTTCTTTTTCCGATAATTTCCACAGAAAACCAGACAAATGAGTCATTCAGTTTGGGTTTGGATTTCCATCTCTTTCTCTCTCTCTTTGCCCACTGGACTGGAAAATGAAAATGTGGAGAGAGAGAGAGATCGGTGGTTGGATGGCACACTGCCCAGTTCTGTTCTTAATCTGCCTCATGCTCCTCCTCCTCCTCCTCCTCCTTCTCCAGCATATGGCATTCTCTCCCACACTACTGTTTCACCACTTTTTTCTCGTATTACTGACTTTAAATTTCTTCCTTTAACATTCACATTCACTTTTAACCCTAACCCCTGACTTAAACCTCTCCACGGCCTTGGATCTCCACCTCTCCTACTCAAATAAATAGCTCAAAATACTAAGCAACAATTCTAGCAACTGTACAAAAAATTTAACAGTAAGTAAGTAAGTAGTTTAAGGGAAACTCTTTAGTATTTCTACTAATCTGTCTCGTCCTGTGATGTTGCGACAGGCCAAAGAAGTCATTTTGGTGAGTCAAGAGAATTAAGTTGACACCGTTGATTGGAACTCTTCCGGTGTTTATTCTGCCAATCAGACTGAATCTCCTGTAGCTTTATTTAGTCATTCATCTCTTCTTTCCCCCTCCACTGCCTCCATTTCTCTGTGCCAACTTTACCCTTATTTTATTCCGCCCTTCGGTTTGGGTGTCCACACGTCTCTCAAGCTTTTCCTCAGACACGCAAACACACAGACCACACCCGTCTCCATGCCCCACTGCTCCACCCCCACCCCCCTCTGCTCCCAGTGGGAGGAGGCCCAAGCGAGTTGGGAGCACTGGTCTGACTCATGGCTGACACACCTAACAGATGTCTGGAGTAGAGGGGAACAAAAGGAATGTGTCTTTATGTGCAACAGAGAGAGTGAGAGTTGATTCATGGTTTATGTATGCTCAGCCTGTAAAATGAAACGGTGGCCTGTGACTCAGTTTGGAATTAGCGCCTCCACTCCAGCTTAAACTCTACGGTCATGATAGCTGCTGACAAACCTTAAAGGCCTCCTTTCGTTAAACTTAGAGAAAAGGAAATGCATTTTAAAAAGGGGTGGTTTTGAGTTGAGGAATGCGCATGCAAGAGTTGGTACGTGGAGTTTTCTCGGGGGGATGGGCGCAACATTTATTTGAGAGTTTGCTGCAGAAGCTTAGGAAGGAACACATGGGCGGCGAGATTCATATGAAACCATGTCTAATTATAAGATCTCTGCCATTTGTCTAATGCTCTTTTCATGAGACCTTTTAATGATACTTGTCCATGTTCCAATTTTAGAGATTTTGTCAGCCATCTGTGTCTCGTCCACTGAAGACAAACACGGGACTTTCACCAGTAGGCTGCTGTTCTTGTCCTGTATGAAACCAAGTCAACATTGACTTTCATTTAGATGTTTATGGAACAAATTGACCTATTTTTATACAAAACACAAACATGTCTTTAGTATAGTGAAGTACAGTTCTTTTGCACAAAATAAGTAGACCTATGCTCTACTTTCTTTTTGAAAAGAGAAACTAAGAATGTCAAACTTTCACTTTGTTGCTGACAAGTCCAAAATTGGAGTGGTACCAAGAGCGCCCTAGCAGCCAGTTTTAATGGGGTGGTTTGATTATTTGGTGATTAATGGCAAAGCGAAGCGAATCCTCAGAGAGGCCCCTCTCTCCATTTAGGGAGAAAGGTGTTGTTGAGAAAGTTCTCTGTGGGGCCTGAGGAATCACAGGCACTAAACAGAGACAGGCACCGGGGTCCTCTCTGTCACCTCATCTATCTCCCTTTGCTTCTACTCTTTCTCTGGAAGTCCCTCTCTCTCTGGTCTCTTCCGCCCAGCGTCTTTGTGGCCGAAGGGGGGACACAACCAAAGTATAACAAAGACTCTGAGTGTTAGAGAAGACAGCTTTACGATTTCAACCTCAATAACTTAGAGCAAGATGGGCATGGCTACAAAGACACACACACACACACACACACACATCAGCCGTTGAGAAACTGATGCAAATTAGGCAACTTTTACTAGTTGTCAGATGCATTTGGGAAACCAGTCTTTAAGCCAATTTCGAAGAATGATTAATCGCTCTCTCTGTGGATGTTGCAATTAAATCTTTCCAAACTAAAAAATGACATTGTTATGATGAATAGTGGATTGATTGAGTAAAACTGTCCAAAAATGTCACAGCCAATTACCCAAATCTTTTGCTCTCCACAACATGTGATTAAGTTATGCAGCTATTCATCCAAGTCCAAAAGGGGTTGTATCGCACAGGAACCAGACTGACTAATGGGAATGTAAATAAACAGAAAGCAGAGACACAGGACTGCCTGAACAAGGCATGGGAATAGGGGCCTTTTGCTTTCTACAGGACGGGGCTGAAGAACTGTAGGTCACAATGTGAAATTCTCAGATGCTGGAAGAATTTCCCGCACACACAGCAGCTTAGGTGTGTTTGAGTGGGGGGGTTTATGTCAGGAGGTCGGACAGTTATCAGTGTTTATGCATCTGGTAGGGAAGTCAATGAACTGTAAGGATTTTTTAGTCTAAATGCTAAGCTAATTTAACTGCCGGCTATTGCTTTATATCTAACATTCAGAGATAAAAGAGGTTTTAATGTTAAAATCCAACTCTCGACAAAAAAGCAAATGAAAAATATGAGCCATCACATCCACGTCCATCCATCCATCCATTATATGTAATGATTGTCTATTTAATGCTTAAAAAACAGTCAGGGTGAATATTACTTTTTGTTTTGTTTATTTTATTTTTTGGTGGTCTTCTGCAAATCAGTTGTTACAGAGAAACAATTTCACCGGTTTGGACATCTTTGCTCTCTGACACCACTACGCCATTCACCAGAGTCTGAGTGACCGTCAGCACTTTGGTCTGCATCATCTTTGAATCAACTGCCTGCTGTAGACTGTGAACAAAACAGCAAAATCAATCCAAAGTTGTTTATCAGTAAAAAACATAGTTCTTGTAATTATATTATTCATGACACTATTTTGGCATTAAATATATACCTTCTCTTTAATGTATCTGGTATATCCAGATGAAATTTAGCATTTGAAATTAGAGGCATGGCTCTAATGAATGCGTCTGATGAACTGCTAATTTCCATATGAGAGTTGCTTTGCGTTTGCACAAAGTTAATTTGAATATATATTTGCCTCCGTGAGATGACATAAGATGTAATATCTGTCAACCCAGGAAGCAGAGCAATGCATGTTTGGCTGTCAGCAAAGATGTGAACAAGCATTTATCCTCCTCATACTCACGTAAAGTCTGCCTCGCCGTCCAGCAGCCTCCTGTACTCAGCGATCTCGGCCTCCAGTTTCACCTTGATGTCGAGCAGGCTCTCGTAATCCCGTGTGCTGTGGTGGATGTCGGTGCGGATGTGAGTGAGCTCCTCCTGCAGCCTCAGGAGGATCACGTTGTACTTCTCCATCTCTGTGTTGTGGCGCATTTCAATGTCGTGCATTGTTGCCTTCAGCGATGCTTGCTGTCAAGAGGCAAAGAGGTAGTGCAGTAGGGAAAGAGACAGACTTGAGAGTTGTTTGAAAACATTGATACAAGTCACGTCTGTGACTCATCACTGGGCACAAATGTTCTTACCATACTAAACTCGGCCTGTTTTTCAATGTCCAGTGCTTGATACTTCCTATTAGTATCTGATAACATAGTGTTGGCTTCCTTCAGAGCCGTTGAACTCTCAGTCACTTGGACCTGCACTTCTGTGACCTGGACAGAAAATAAAATACTAATAGTATATAGGATAGGTACTTGACAAAAGTAGTTTGTTAACCCCAACATTTTGGCATTGACAAATTACCTGAGAATCATGCCATTTTTTGAGCTCCTCCTGGTTGTTCAGGGCTATCTTCTCATACTTGGCCCTCATCTCCTCCATGATCTTGGCCAGGTCCTGTCCTTTTGGAGCGTCAACATCCACATGGACGCCGACCTTGGTGATCTGGGAATGCAATTCCTCAACTTCCTGTTGAGGGGGGAAATATTCAGGGAGGGATTTCCTGAAAAGGCCTTGTGGGTTATTCAATGCAAGGAGCTTAAGGGGCAAGGCGGATTGCCATAACTTTAAGTAATTATGGGCTAGTATTGGGATTATTTTTCTCCTTGAATTGTGTTTCCATCATTTAGGTTGATTCGGCCAAATGCAAATCATCTTTGACCAGTGTCCCTCACCATCTTGTGGTTCTTCGTCAGGATGATCAACTCTTCCTTCAGAGACTCAATGTCGCTCTCCAAGTTCAGGCGAATAACATTAGTGTCGTCAAGAATCTTCCTCAGTCTGGCCACATCGGCCTCCACTGTCTGACGCGTAGACATCTCAAACTCAAATCTGACAAATCAAGCCGCACATCAGATGCGTTCATGCTGGATGGAAAGCTTGTTTGATTTTGGATGAAAAACTGAACACTCACTTCATTCTGAAGTCATCGGAAGCAAGCCTTGCGTTGTCCATCGAAATAGAAAGATGGGTATTGCTCGTGATCATGTCAAAAATCTGGAAGAAATTCAATTGTTTGGAAAAGACTGTAAAAATAAAAAATAAATTGCGGTGACACACTCTCCTCCCACGAGTCTTTTTAATGGGCCCGTGAACCGTAACTTTAATAATATTCACAATTAAATATCTCCCTTTGACAGCGTGCTGTAAAGTCATAAAACAAAGGGGCTTATTGCTCATAGCTCGACCACAGAGGTGAAGATTGTGCCTTGATATAATAAATGTTGTAAAACAAGTCAGAGAGATCCATAAACTCTCATTGACCAACCCATTGTGTATAATACTAAAACATTTCTTGAGACTGAAATGGATTTTGCTCCAACTTCATTTCACCATTTTGAGGAAGTAAGTGGACATGGCATTTAAATCTTGATCAACTAAAAGTTTCAGTACTATAAAATACATTTTGGAGATCAATATGTGAACCTTTTCTGTCACTTTGAGAGCTTGCCTTTGTCCGTAAATGCAGAACACCTAAAGAGACCCAGATTTGTCTCTGACAACTATGTGGTTAGGTAGAATACAAAGAAACCCTTTTGCTTTTAATTAATGATTCGAAACGGGTGTCATTAAATATTTACTGATTGACTCACCTTGGCCCTCAGCTCCGTGATGGTTGCGTTGTACTTACTAAAGTCCTTCCCATCTAAGTGGCCTCTCTTCTCTATGGTCTCCCTGATCTTGATCTCCAGACTGCTATTGGCTTTCTCCAGACTCCTCACCGTCTCCAGGTAGCTGCCCAGCCGGTTGTTCAGGTGCTGCATGGTGGCCTTCTCGTTTGTGATGACCGGGGACCCAGAGGACATGCCGTGGTAGTCATAGCCCCTCCTGAAGCCGCTGCCAACCTGTGTGCCGTACGCAGTGGAGATCTTGATCCCACGGCCACCTGCCCCTCCGCTGACACTGTAGGCGTAGGGCTTGTTCATCTCTAGGGGTTTGATAATGTTTGCCGATTTGGTATTAATCAGTTGTCCGTACTCCATTGTTAAAAGAAGAGTGCTGATCAATCAAAGGGAGAAGCTGTCTGTCTTTGTGCAAAGGCTGAAAGGATGATGGCAAGGCTGCAGGTCTTATATATACAATATTTTGTCCTGCCCCTCCTCTCTTATCTATATTACAGTTGTACCTTAGCCATCTTAGACTTTGCCCCTAAAACACCCATTATAAACTGACTTTCATATTCATTTTTGAGTTTCTCATTATCAGCCAGTTCTATGAAATTGTTGACCATAAGTGCAATAGAACTGCACCGGCATGATTTAACTGACTTGGAACACACTTTCTGGAAAGAGTAACAGCAATAATAAATAAGGCCTACAAAATGTGTGTGCAGCGATTTATGATAGAATGAGAATGTATAGCACAATCCTTTAAAGTTGTTAAGGCAACAATCGTTTCATCCTTCATCTCTACATCTTTACTTTCAAACAACAACATCACGTTCACACATCTTGAGATTCTATTTCTCAAATGGATTTTATTGATATGTAGGAACGTCACAGTGTAACAGGCAGACTTAACTGGAAAGAAAGAAAACCAAAGATGATGACATGTAAAGCACGTTTTGGATTAATTTGCTTTTTTATTACTTTTGAATATAACACTGCGATTAGTTTTGCTCTGGGAGAAAGAAAAAAAATCACAGTTCCCCGATATTTAGCGTTTGTTAAGCATCTGCGGGTGAGTACATAAACTAATAAATACATCATGATGAAATAAATAAAAGATGATGCAGTTTTCTTCCGATCCAGTTTTATTTCATCGGCCTGTGGAACAGCTGTAAGCTCATGAAGTTGAAAGAAATTGAAGCAGCGGTTAGTGCTCTGAGACTACGAAGAAAGGAGATCAATGCCAGCCAATCGTATGTTGGTGTCAGGATGCGGTGACGGTGATCGATGCTTCCGGGATTCAGAGATTCTTGGTTTCTGTGCTGGAGGACACCACCTTGCCGTCAACCACGGTCTGCGTGACGGTCATCACTTTGGTCTTCACTGTCTTCTGGTTCTCCAGAGCGTCTTGGAGCCTGAACGGAAAACATCGAGAACAAAATTGTCAGGTGGTTTCTTTAGACAGATTCATTCATTCTTTGGTCACATTAGTTTGACAACTCATGTCATCAACATTTTCATTCATCTACGTACGAGAAGTCTTCCCCGTCCAGCAGCCGCCTGTATTGGGCGATCTCAGCCTCCAGCTTCATCTTGAGGTTGAGCAGGCTCTGGTACTCCTGCGTCTGCTGCTGGATGCTGTTGCGCAGCTGCGTGAGCTCGGCCTCCAGACCCAGGAGAATGGTGTTGAGTGCCTCGATCTCCATGTTATAACGCATCTCTGTGTCCCTCAGCGTGCCCTCCAGGGAGGATTTCTGCCAGAATGAGCAAGGGGAAAGGAGAGTAGGCATCAAAGGGATTCACAGGGAACGTGGCTCGCTGAAGACAGCTTCATAGTGAGGGGTCACTAGAGTGTGAAGCGTGTGACAACATAGTTGTTTCGAGAGCCTTGAAGTGAGAGTGCTGAGTAGGCCGTGGCTGCGTTCTTTGGGGTAAATGAAGTGTGCGCTGACTGAGTTCTGCTCACCATGCTCCTCTGTGATTCCAGCTCGATCTCCATGGTTTGAAGCTGTCTGCGCAGGTCATTCACCTCTGTCTGGGCTCCCTTCAGAGCCTCTGTGTTCTGGCTGACTTGGGTCTGAACTTCCGTTATCTGAAATGAGGGTTGAGTAAAGAAATAGGTAAATTTTAAAAACACAAACTGGAACTTTGCACACGATAGTTCCCTTGTCAATTGTTTACCTGAGATTCATGCCATGTTTTCAGTTCTTCCTGGTTCTGCAGAGCCGTCTTCTCGTACTTGGCCCTTATGTCATTCATGATCTGAGCCAGGTCGTGTCCTTTAGGGGCATCGACATCCACGTGGACTCCTGACTGGGCGATCTGGTTACGAAGCTCCATTACTTCCTACAAAAATAAACATGGATAGAGGGGTTCATGGACAAAAATCCCAAATCATGTACACTCCATCTATTTCAGTGGTGCTAGCTGAAGTCATGATGCTCGATTAAAGGAAGCAAAATTATGTGGTATAAAACCAATTTAGAAGTTACCTCTTACGTGAAAATCACAACATCAACGCAAAGTGTTTAAAATATGTATATAACGTAGCTTATTTAACTATGTCAGATCACATATTCAAAGTAACTTATGTTACATAGCTTATGTAATGTTACCTTGTCATGTATATAGCATAGCCTATTTAACTATCCAACATGTGTCACTTCATGCCACTCTGTTAATTATGTAATTTAGCCTATTTAACGTTACTATGCCACTTACATGACCATGTCCATTTTATCACGCTATGTATATAACGTAGCGTAACTCCATCATATATGTAACGTAGTCTAAATAATATATAAATAATAATAATGTACTTATGTTATTTGAACTCTGTGGTGTTCTCTCCGTTGTCTATATTACATAGCATAACTCCATCCCTCTTCCCACTGTTGTTTACTCCAGCTTCAAGTGCGCCCTGCAACAGGTTTAGGACTTGTTGGGTTCAAACAGTAATGATGTCGGTCAGGATTAGGGAGAGGCAAGCAAATATTTAGTCAAGGTGAAAGGTGTGGCTGCTTCCTCAAATGATGTCCGGAGGTCTTTTAAATGGGGCTTCTGAAAAGACTTGGCCATACTAAGGGTTGAATAATAAGTCCTGCATACCCTTGCTACTTACCAAAGATGACTAACCCTATCTCTAAAGTTGCGCCTCATTTGGTAGTCAGATGTTTTTTCCCATGATACTCACATTTTCATGGTTCTTCTTGAGGTGGATGAGCTCCTCCTTCAGGGTCTCGATCTCGCTCTCCAGGTTCAAGCGGCTCATGTTGGTGTCGTCGATAAGCTTCCTCAGACCGACGATGTCAGCCTCCACCGACTGGCGGATGGCCAGCTCGGACTCAAATCTATGGCAGGGCGGTGAGGGCACGGTCAAAGCCTGGTACACTCTCTGACTGAATAACCTCATGACCAAAGCTACTGAATGTACCCACAGCTGGGATCTATCCTGGTTTAAATGTATGTGGTACCTATTTGCCCAGCATACAATATGTAGCCCAGCTGTGTTTGCTGTGACATTTAATTGACAAAACAACAGAAAGGGCTCCACCAACAGCGATACCAAGGTGATGAAATGCGATCACGACGCTGCGCATTCATGTTACCCGCAGCTGTGTGTTTTCGGGCTTTACAGTTGCCGGGTGGAACTTACTTCACCCTGAAGTCATCGGCCGCCAGGCGAGCGTTGTCGATGTTGAGAATCAGGCGGGCGTTGTCAGTGGTGGCGTCAAACACCTGGGACAAAAGAGGAGGGATATCAGGTTTGCAAACATTAAAGTCAAAAAAGCATTTTAAGTATGTGACCTGACAAACAAATACAAAGTAACCAACAAAAAAAAAAGTATTTTTTCACAAACTGGCTTTAATGTGACCTGCCATTTTACTGTTCATTCGTCGTTATAGTTTATTTATTATTTACTCATATGAATTTTAATTCAGAGCTGTTTTTTCCTCCTATCAATTAGTTGTAGTGTTTGGTCTTACTGTTTCCTCCCTTGGGGTCGCCTTAGTTTGTCTTGCTTGATTGGACTTTTTTAAGCTTTTCCTTTATCAAAGACCTTTGTCAAAGAACTTTGTTAACTGTTTTTGTAGATAAAGTTGATATTATTACTTTCACTGTTCACTGTCTCTATTGATATGAGTGAATAGATTTAGCCTGAGATGAAAGAGTGCCAAAGTCTGATCAAAGGAGGAAAGAACAGATGGTGTGAGTATTTGCTTTAGCTGTCACAGTACGGTAGATAAGGTGAACTGACGTCATCCAGGCGACAAAGTCCACTAGCCAATCAATGGCTTCCAGGCAGCAACTGTCTCTGCCAGGGGAACCGGATCTTGTCTACAGGTCTGAGGCAGGTGATTTGCATGAGCTTGGTGATGGCAGTTGTGTGTGTGCGCCCGTGTGTGATCATGTGAAAGCCTGTGTGTGTTTGTATTTGCATTGCAAGTTGAGTTTGTGTATTTTCAAATATGGACTGAGGATCCCCATTTGAGGGATTTTTGTATCTGGCCAAAAAAGATGAAATATGAGGCAACTTGGACATCACATCACCTTCTTCCCATTTTGTCTCTGTCATTATTTTCTGAAGGGCTGGTTTGACGTTGACTAAATGTTCATCCACAAGGAAAAAGTTTTTAGGGGTTGCTCCATTGGGCACAACTGGAATATTTCATTTCAAAACTGCACTTAATAAATAGCTCCAGCAGGACACGTGTCACATAGTTCTTGTTCAGTCAATCCCATCTTTTGAGTGAATAACTAACTCACTGTCCTTACTTTCAGTTAAAAAAAACCTTTGTGCCTATTTGGGCCGCGACAGGTAAGTGTGAAGTTAATGATATTATCAGATGAATTGCTCACAAAACAAATATGAAACAAAGAACAACTCCCACATGGACAATTCCATTTGGGTTAAGTGACTTTTCCTTCCTCCCTTCCCTTATCACCTTCTATTGAATGTATACACAGTAGCAGTGACTGTCTTCAACGCCATTGTCCAACCAACAATACACCAGGGTTTGTGTTGCACTAAACAAAGCGGAAACAGGGCGTTGAAAGTCATGATAAATGAGGGGCCCCTTTAAGTCCCTGAACTCTGTTGTATTTCTCACTGCTTTCCTGTTTGTCTGAACGCCCCCCCACCCCCAACCCATCCCTCTGATGTTCCAACATTCCTGCACCATACTGTTTCCGGTCCCACCCTACGCCCCTTGATCCTGCCGGCCACCCGGAGTAGCCAGGCACTGTGCCAAGCAGTACTGTTGGTGCGGGTCGGTGGGAACAGAACCGTGGTAAACATTGTCATGACACGTTTATGCTCAACCCTACTTACATCACATCCTTTCACGTTTCATTCATTAAAATGCCCCCCTCTGTTTGATACTTAACAAATCTACAGATGCCCGTGGCCCGCCGTCTGCTCCCCCAGCGCCCCTCACCTTCTTCCTCAGGTCGTCCAGGATGACCTGGTACTTGCTGTAGTCCCGGAAGTCGGGCCCGCTCTTCTCCAGGGCCTCCTTGATCTTGATCTCCAGCTTGTGGTTGGCCTGCTCCAGGCTCCTCACCGTCTCCAGGTAGGAAGCCAGCCGGTCGTTCAGGTTCTGCATGGCAAACTTCTCGTTGCCCATGATGTCGCCGCTGTTCCCGCTCACCTGCATGCTGCTGGAGAAGCCCCCGGCCCCGGAGCCCGCCGACCCCATGCCGGCCCCCAGCCCGCTGCGGACGGTGGAGGAGATGCTAATGCGAGACCCGCCGGCCCCACCGTGGATGCTGGAGGCCCTGTAGACGGGGGCAGAGGTGCGCTGGAAGGACATGGCGGGAGCATTGCTGCCGGCGGAGGAGCGCACGGAGTATGTGCTTTGCCTGGAGGTTTTCATTGTGGCTGCAGAGTGTGGACTCAGAGAGAGGCTGTGAGTGAGAGAGGGAACGAGAGCTGCTGGACAGGCAGAGACGGGGGCTCACAGACAGAAGGCTGGAGGAGAGTGAAAGCCGTTACACTATTTAAACCTTTTGGGCCCTCAGGTCCGCCCCTACGAACACTCCCCCTCACCCTGAGTCACCTCCCTTTTTTCCACCGGCCTTAACCGCGAAACTGCTCATAGCATGCCTTTGTCCTTCACAGGCTTATAGGAGCCCAATTCTGAGCACTCAACTTAAAGACGAGAACATTAAAAAAGAAAATGACCAATAGTGAGGATTACTAAGATTTTACTAATCTGAACGTAAAGTCCAAAAACACAATTTAATCTATTTCAGCAATTCCCCAAAGATGGTGAAAAAACCCAATAGATTTTCTCTGAGTTTTTTGACAGGTTTTTGAGTGACAATGAAGCGTTAGTTATATTAGGACACAATTAACAATTCATTTTCAGTTTTAGTCCCTTTTAGAGGAACGACTTTTGATAAAAAGATGAGGAACAGCAGCCACAATCTTTAGATGATGAGACCTGGGTATGAAGCTATACCGGGGAGGAATTTGTTACATATGTGCAAGGTATCGCAATCAAATATTTCAAATTGTGTCACCCACATTAGACTCATCGACTCATTGGCTTTACAATAATTACTTCTCGAGAATGTTTTGCAATCGGCTCAGTATTCAGCCGCAAAGGGTTTCATCACCGTCTTAAGTCACTCTGGGAAGGTGAGATCAGTTCATGTCACACCTGGGAGAGTGAGACGACTCCTAAGACTTATACAGTAAGTGCGTGAAGTTTTTCAGGAAAAAACATTTGTTGAACAAATTGTGGGAATGGAAACGACTCACTTTTAATGCTTTTAATGGCTTATCTCAGTATCTAGAAGTCACGCATGAAGCAAACAGCAATACACTACGACTGTTTTGTTTTTGTTCTTTTGACTGTGTGATCTGTCTAGTAATGAATGGAAAACTAGTGTCTTCAAACTGAAGGAAAAGTATACAGGACTAAATATTTATAATAGCATGTATTGTATTTCAAAAAAAGGTTCAGCCAACATGCATAGCACATGAATTGTAGAAGACAGGACACAAAGGTTTGGTCCCTTTAGAGCATTGACGTGTGATAAACCTGGAGATAAATCAGATAAAGTTCTCCAAGGTGTTAGGTGGCTGCAGATGTTATGTGACGAACAGTATGTTGTCTATCTAGCCGGACATGTGGCTGATCCGTCCCCTTCCCATAGAGGATATGGTTTGAACAAAGGAACAATTCCAGTCTCCTCAGTAGGTACGTCAGAACAATAACTTTTCTTTACGGGTAAACATAATCTGGAAGCCCCCCTGTTGGTTTTTAAGACAAGCGCATTCCACACACATGGTACTTCTACTTATTAATGGCTGTACCAGGACAGAAATTGCCTTTTTCTTTTGGTTTCTAGTTCCACGTTAACTTTTGTTGCTCGTTTAAAGTCGAGTAAAAGAAAAAGCATGAAAGCTGTCTATGACCAACACTTGAATTTAGTCTTTTCCAGGGTTCAAACTATAAACAACAATTATTTGGATATCCTATTTTGTCTGCTTGCCCACAGTCGTCTGCATCTTCTTGCTTAACATGTTCTGTGTTTGTCTGCGGTCGTGTTCGGTCTCATCTTGTCTCCTCAACTCCTCTGTTTGTTTTTTAGGAAGGAACACGCAGCAGGATATTAAAGTATAAAGAGCTCCTGATGAAAAAACAACATTTGTACTCCCATGGAGCAGGCGAACAAAAGGGATTCCTGTAAATCATGACAGGGACTTTGAAAGAGATAAAACATCTGTTATAATAACATTGGTAAAAATGTAAACTATTAAAAGTTATCTGTGTTTATCCAAACACAGAAAAACAGTGGCGGTTAGAGGGGGTCTTTTCTTTGGTTTGTCTAGCGTTGACAAGGATGACTCCAGTGTTTTGTCTGGTCTCGATGGCTGCCACGCCCGGCACAGAAAACAAAGATTAAGGTACTGTGATGATGGCCCCTATAGAGCAGATAAAGGTGCTCGGTTTCAGAGTCGATAATAAGATAAATGATGGGGATTGCCGCAGGGTTCAGTATCAGGGCTTTTCACAACAACAAAAGGTTTAAATTATTTATCTGCCATTTAGTTTAACTGGGTTGGGAAAGAATCAAATCGCTCCCATATCTCCTCCCATAAACTACCCTGGTGTCCCTTTTAGTAACAGACAATGTTGTCACAGTGAGGTTGCCAGGTATCGTTTCATCATGTCGGTAAAGAGTCCTATACTTAAATATGTGCTCATCAAATTCATCTGGAAACCAGTTGTTTATTAAGTAATCTATCTCTTGGAGAAATAGAGGAAAAGAGTATTTCATATAGAAATAACTGAGAAAAAAAGTATTTCAACAAACCCATTTGTTTAAGGGGCTTGCTTTTGTTCCACCAGGTCTAATGACAACATGAACACCTTTCATTCGGGTATCTGAAATAAAGTAATGATTTTCCTCTTTGTTTCATCTTGCCGGACTTAACTGTTATTGCATGTCAGATGTCGGTAAAACATGAATTATTTTACACTAGCTCTAGATTAGGCTTTAAACTCCATTTTTATGTGAAATAAAAATGAATATGAAAGCGATGAATGTTGTTGCAAATGTCCAACTTAAAAGTTTGATGTGTTATGCCATTTGCCACAAGTTTATGCAAGTAGCAACGCCACCTAAGACTTACGACAGAGGTTAAGGCCCATTATCAAGAATTTTCTACCGTCATGACCGTGATAGTCATCACCCACTGGGAATAGTTCCCCTCCCAACTTCACTTTAATCTCCCCTCCTTCCAACACAGTTTGTTCCCCTACATATAAACAATTTATGGAGTGCTGCACATTTCTTTTAAGTGTTTTATAGTTCTAATTATGTTGGATTGATTCATTATTTATGTAAGAAATGAAAAAAAGATATGCTATAAAAAACCACCCTAAACTTTTGTATGTTTTTTTCTCTAACTGTCTTGTGTTTTTTTCTAACTGTCAGCAGTCCACCATCATTTATTTTCTCAGCTGTCTTCCCTTCAGGATTCATTTCTCTTTGATGAACAGCAGAAAACATAGTGTGCAGCAGAAAACCACTTTCAGGTGTGCCATTTGATCTTATCTAGAAAAAATTGAAGCTTTGGTCTTAAAAGTTGTGCAGATCAAGGCCAGGTGGTTGCGTTGAAAACCAGTGCTTGTTCTGTGTACATATATGTGGATATTCATATTAACTAGACCTTTCACAACCTTAATATACGTGCCAGCGTTAGATGTGGGAGTGGCAGTGCTTACCCATGTTCACCTCACCCCTCTGCCCCTATCAACCTTGTGCAATAATGCCATTGACGCGGAATCTGGGAAGTCACAAGACAGTTACACCTGCAGTGCGACAAATGCTCTGCCAGGCCATGCTCTCACTTTTGCTCGATATGTGGGCGGGTGAAAGAGCCAAAAGTGTTCGTCTATATATGGTATTTATAATGTCCGTGTGAAAGCCACCTCCATTTATCACTGTTTGGACAGTGCTGTGTTTGGTTACAAGGGTTATGTTTGTTGTTAATGCTGAGATAACATACTCGTGAGTTTGACTCATGATCATCTGATTTTGTGTTGTAACTCTTTAAGGGGGGGGGGGGAATAACTTACAGCGGCTCGAGTGGCTCACACAGACTGTTGGCTTTTGTTCAGCTTGACCATCGTTGCTCAGTTCTGGCCTCAGAGGTCAGAACACCCACGGAAATTCCAAAATCCGCCCTGCCAGTAGGAGAGAAGTCTCATTTAGTGGCCTCGTCAAGAGATTGTCCAGTAACTGACCTCAGGTCAGATATCGATGGATATTTATCACTCGTTCAGCAGAAGGACAAAATACTACAGATCATTTCAGTGGAACTCCCAATAAAACCTACTGACACAAAGGCCTCCATTCCCAACTTACTCACTGCCTTAATGTGACTGTAAATATATCATCTGACAGGTTGGTCTCTGTGTTACACCACTGACTGAAAGTGTGAACACGCGTCAAACTCAGTATATCATTGTGCGATAGTAACATCGTAAGGAAGCTGGTGGATGGAAAACACTTGCGTGCAGACATTTCAAAGGTGTTTGGAACATTCCAACCAGGTGGAGGGGGCCACCACAGACAATGCTGAATCACTGGTCTGATACGAGACAGAACTGGTGTCGGGAAATGTTTGTGTTCCTGTTGTGTGTGCGTGAGAAAATGACTCCAGATGGTGTGTTCCTTTCTATGCCTATAGAACCCAAACAATGCGCGCTGCTCAGAATTAAAGGAATGAATGCTGCTCGGTTCCAAGATTCCAGACAAGTAATTATTCTGCAGGTAAGAAGGGCGTGGTAGGCTTGATGGATTCCTGAATAGGTCTTGTGGTGCAGGTCCAGGACCCTGAACCAATCCTCTATAAAAAAAAGATTGTATTTATTGTTGGACTTTCAATGAAACGTAAACAATATAAGCACAAATACAGATACGGAAAAAAAACAACCACAAATTGACCCAACCCAAGAAAAAGTGGTGTGGAGAATGAAAATAGATACGTGTTACGTTGTGCTAAAAGACTGCGTTTAATATAAGAAAATGAATTAGATCATAAAAAGACTGAAGGCTAGGATTCTTGACTTGGCTTGGAACAGGATACTCTGTTAGGAAAACCATTAAGAAAATGAATCTGCTGCCTTTTTCTGGCCGAATGAAGAGCAAACGCTCTGCAACTGACATCCTGTCACAGAGAGTCCCATGGCCTGCCTACCTGTGCTCACAGACACGAAGAGGCAAGGGACGCGCTGCATGCAGGTACATTTCAACGGCTCGGTCATTTCGCGGCTCGGTCATGCTTTAGTGTCTGCATGTATGGAAAAAAAAACAAATATGTCATCCATGAACGTTTTTCAGAAACCCTTAGAAAGGACACTGTGCTAAGTGTTTTATTGAAAACAATTCCTTTTTATGTTGATTCAACATTTCTTTTAAATGCATCATGTTTTACTGACCTATTGACAACTCAGCTGATGTGGCTCCCTTATACAGTCAAAAGATAGGACACACTTTCTCATTCTCAATTCGAAAGTGTGTCCAAATCTTTGACTAGTACTGTATATTTGACATTTTAAAATAAAACCTTTCTCAACGGAAAGAAATGGTTGTTTTGTCAGTGGGTGTTAACATACATATATTAGGGCTTGCACAATGTATTTGAAGGTGAAATGAAGAAGTCATGGATGAGAGTGCGTTGGGGACCTGTGAGTTCTACCAAAGAGTGATTTACCAGGACGATACTGGGCAAAGAAGTTTGCAAGAGGAATAACATGTGTTTCTTGGAGAAGGAGTTCTGAGGAAGAAACACAAAAGGTGTTTAGACTTTAGATTAGATTGTGAAATCCCGTTGGAGGTTGTTATTCAGTGTTGATGACAGTTTCATACGGGCATTCAGGGAGCTCTGAGTGAGAATAGTTTGTATTTAGAGCAAGGCCTGGATACATTAAACCCCAACGATCTGACAGTACGCTTGAAGATCTTTTAAGGCCTTTTTTTATAACTCACAGTAGTAATGCTCTCTAAACCACTCGCTCTCTAAATCACTTTCTTTTTTCCCTCTACTTCAGCACACTCAGACATTCTTAGCCAGTCTGACTCCTCCTCCTCTTCCCCATCGCAACCCACATTCTTGCTCAATAATTTGCTCCCAGAATCCCTCCCTCTGACGTAGAGCCAGGAAAAGAAGCTTTTTTCTATTTTCTTTTTGCCACGTTACCGTGGAGACGAGAAACAAATTTGCACAGTTCTTTTTGGGGAAATTGCTGTGCTCGACTCAGGCCGTATGTTGTACACACCGCGTTTCACAAGCGTGTGTGAGTAAGGCAGCAGCCGGGGTTCTGTTTTTCAGAGCTACCTCCCGTCTCCCCCCTGTTTACAACCTGCAGTGCTGGATATTTTCACTCACAATGGGTTCATTTAAGTGGGCTGGCGTGTGGAAAATAAAGTCCTCCAAAGTGGTCTGAGTCCCAGTCAAGGATAAAAAAGAGGGGGGGGGGGGGGGGGGGGTAGGGAGTGAAAGAATAAGCACTGTCTGGTCTCACAGAATACTAGAACTGGCCAAGTTTGGCTCTCAGAAGAATCAGCCATTGATGAGACGTGTATGCGTGTGTAACAATCAAGTGTTGCTGTTCAGGACTCAGGCTTTTGATGGGAAGCCATTACATTCCAAGGACAATTTGGGGTTATCCTACACAGAATGGATTTATAAAGTGAGACTAAGGAACAGATTATTTTCTGTTAAAAGTCAAATTAATTTGTAATATAATTATTATTTTTTAATTATTTAATTGATATAATTAGTTAAACTGTGGCAGCCTAAGGGCTGATTTGCGCCCTTTGCTCTGAAAATGGCATACTCATGATAAAAAGTGTAATAACTCTGTAATTTGTTTGAAAGAAGAAAATTCTCTGGAAATAAAGGGTAGCCCACGTGTTTGTTCTGATTTGTAAAATAAATCGATAACACACAAAACGCACATATTTTGATAAAAAAAAAAACCTCATGATTTCATAATTTAGTTAGGAAACTATGAAAACAAAGGTAAGGGCCATTTATGATTTATATTCTGGATGCTTGGTGGTTATCTTTCAAGGTTTGTCTGAGAGAAATTATACTTATATCGGCGTCATCTCGGCTAGTGCTTAGCTAGCTTCTAGCTTTGCTGAGAAAGATAAACATAAGCTCCGCACATTTTTTGGACTAATTTGCACATCATATTGCATAGCTTGTTCTTTCAAACAATGTGAAGCATTCATATATTTGTTTGTGATGAGCACACAATATTCCGGAAGTTGCTTCTGGCTCGTTTCTCTACCGGTTTTGTACCTCAAACGGGGACTCTCGGGTGCAATAAAATTCATATACTGCTGTATAACTGGCGGTTTGCTACCTTTTGAATTCTTCCCAACTTGGTGTACTGATCATTCTATACGAGCTGCTACTATTACTATGCTAGCATTCACCGTTATGTGCTAGAGGGCAATACAAAACACAGTGTCAGCGTAGCCTGTGTAGCCAAAACAGGATGGTAACTTAGCGTTTTCAGCAGCCTCAGTCCGCAGGGTGTGTTCAGATTCGGGGTGTGGTAATACAACATTAATAAACAGCGATATAAGAAATACATATGTACTTTATTCAGTGCCTATTAAGTTGAATGTTTATTTAATACAGTTATGAATTTGACTCTGAGCATCATTATCCATTCATTTTTTCAAAATATAGATATTGCGATATAACCTCAGCATGGATGTGTTGTAAAAAGCCCAAGATCGGATGTGTCTGGAGCAGATGTGAGTGTGTCACCAGCATTTTTGGCAGAGAGAGAGAGAGAGTCTTATGACCACTGTCTGTTCTTTATCACAGAGCGTCAAATAACAATACACAAGGCTCTCTTAGTGTATTAAAAACCATGTGCTTTCATATCATTTCATTTTAAATTAAATTAGCCACCAAGTTATTGGTTGTACCAGACCAAAAAAGTTTTTTGAAACAAAACGTTATGCTCATTCAGAAGGCAGAACAAGACCATGGGGAAACCAGTTCACCCATATGTCTCTACTCGTTCTGAGAGCCCGCAGTTATATTTGTCCCATATGTGGACTGTTTTTTTTCACGTAGTGTATATTTTAGGTACGTGACCCATTCCTTCCACGTATTTACCTCATAGCGGAAAAGGCGGCACCTAGCCAAATGTACGGTAAATGGATTTGTAGAAAGGGAGGCCACTTCAGGGAAATCCTCCTAGAATGGGGGTATCCCCGTAACAAGGAAACCCTCCACATCCTGGCCTCCCCCCTCCTCTTTAGACGGACATTTGAAACCCAGTTCCAGCTTTCCACTCCTCTCGTCAGTCTTTCCCTCCAGTTCGTTCTATGTCACACAGCTGTGGACAGCTGCCTGGTTTGAATTTGTAGTAAATGGTGGGAAAAAGTATTGCTCTCTTTTCCTTTATTATTCCACTTACCTAATGTGACTTCTAAAGTTCAGGAGAAGAAATGTTAGGAGAGGAGAGAAACAAAGCTGGAGTAAGAAAGCGAGGAAGAGCCAATCTGTTGGTTTGACAAATATTGCATATGTTCACGAGTTGCAGCATATGCGTATGAAAATGCAAAATTACAATCTGCAGCGACCTCAGTGCTGCCGGCGTGGTGCTGGTGTCTGGTCTAGAGGGAATTTATCTGTCTGGCGGCCACATGTTGGCATGTCGGTAAATCAGTTACTGACCTTTTGGGTTGCCCTCCAACACGTAATGGAAAAAGATTTGTGGCTTGATAAAAACGTGTTTGCATCATTGCATTGTGGATTTATAGTGTTAAAGACTGACAATGCTGGAATCTCAATTGCCTGAAATAAGTCAATATATTTCTTTTACCCTATTGGCAGACATTCATTAATACAGTAACGTGTTTTGTTGAAGACGACCTAGAGAGTCACGTTTATTTATTTATTTGTTTATTTATTTATCATAGACTTTATTGCCCCGTGCATCGCCACTGCTGCTTTTCATCACGGACACATTTGTCCCGTATTTTCCTCCACAACTTTGTGCGCCTCTCGACCGGCAAACTGGCGTTTGCGGCGATCTACCTCCGTGAATCCAACCCGCTTCTACAACCCGCCAATGACTGGTTGTAGAAGTGCTAATATTTACTCTACCTAGTTGCGAGAAAGGAAAGGTCTGAAACTTAACCAAAACGGTGCCAGAGCCAAGCTCCCACCAAAATATTTTGTTTTCATCACGAACAAATAAAATAGTGGTTCACATCGTTCAAAATGTTGGATTTTAGGCTACAATTACCATTTATCCACGTCAATCGAGCGTCATCTACGCTCTATCCATTTTGGGTTCTGAGTGGCTAAGGGAGCTGTTCTTCTTTTTCTCGTCATGCTAGTTGGATCCATTAGGATCAGACGATTGAAAAGAGTGTTTGAAACGTGTGAATCGGCCAACCAACAGATTTTCATTCCTCACATTTCTCTGACGTGAGTCCTGTACTAAAGCCTCTCTAGTTCAGCTTCACTCTATCTACGTAAAAGTTTTTAACGATCACTGCATACACTGGGCTATGACCTACATGTGCTTTGCTTGGTATTTCTATGTTTTATAGAGCTGGAAACGCGGTTAATCTTTTTTTTTCAGGCGATTCTCAAAGTTTAAAGTTTTTTTTGTGTGCCATATTCATTTATTTCTTCACTAGTAACATATTAACATATTTTACACATCAGAACACTTACAGGGGTTGCCATTTATCCTGACAGAAAAAAGGTCCAGATAGACAGATAGAGTAGTTCCAGAGTAATTACACTTTTTTATCATGGGTATGACATTTTCGTAGCAGAGGCCCGAAAACAGCCCAGAGTGCAGCAGGTTTTCACAGAGCTATGGAGGGAAATAACAGATTGTGCTAAGCAGCAGATAACTCTGGCCCTGGCTCGACTGCCACTGCGAATCAGTTGGTGCTTTTAGTTGATTAATGCCCACATTGGCTTTGCATCATCTAAATTGAAGCACCGACAAAACATATCTACCTCCGGAAACACTGTAGCAGACGCTGTCACTCCAAAGATGAATAACACATGAATGAACTCTCTTTTTACAAATCTGCTGTTGGCCTCGACCTCATCACAAACATATTCATGTTCAGTGTGTACATTCAGTACAATGGGAGTTCTTGCGTGCATACCTGTGAGTGTGTGTGTGTGTGTGTGTGTGCATGTGAGCTATGGGTGTGCTTCGCTGTCATCATGCATTTATGAACCTCCCGCCATGCGTGTTTGCACCGTATGTGCTAATTGTTTTTTTTGTGTAGGTGTGCATTAATGAATGTTGTTCTGTGGTCCGATTGCATGAGTAACTTATGGGTGTGGAGTCAGTTTTTCATTTCACCTGACCTTTGACCTGGGAGGGGCAAATGTTCGCCAGAGACGACGTGGAAGAATGCAGAAGTTGAGCTTCCTCCTCCCTTTCCCCCCTGAATCGGTCTCACTTACCAAATGCTTGAAACTCTCTCTTTTCTTTCTCAGGAGTTCTGTATTTTCCTCCAGCAACCCTGCTTTCTTATTTTTGTCCTCTTTAATTTACTACTGGTAATTCTACCCTCTCATCCGTCCCTGGTGTTCTAAACTACTATCTCATTTCCATTAAGTTTCCCCACTTCACTTCCATCAAGCTTCTGTGCTTCATAAAATTACATTTAGCTGTTACGTATATTCTGTCTTCACTCCCTTTTTTCCTACGAATGACCATTTGTCCCTCAACCACCACCCTGTCTCTTACTCCCTGTTTTTCTTCCCCTTCATCCCACTTCTCTAATCATTTCCTTGCTTTCAATGTTTTTTTTCTTCCCCTCTCTGTTCTCTGTTTTGGACCCCCCCCTTCTTCCAGCCTCCACTGACCTTCCAGCCGTAAAGCTGTGCTCGGATCCGTCTGTGCACGCCCAGCTCCTCCACAGGAATGTGCGGTTTGTACATAAACAGTACTAGAAGTGATAAGAAGGTGTCTGCACAAGGACAGCCTTTAGATGAGTAACAATACAATCATGGGAATTGCTGAGGAAACAAGACAGGATTAGCCACTTAATTCCAGTTTTGGGTTATGTAGATCTTTGTGTGCTTACTATTTAAGGAAATAATTACTGAAGTAACGATAATGTGTTTATGCAGCATTAGCTCAGAGTTAGTTGCTACTTTCAGTTTTGAAAAGTGAAATGCAGAATTGCCATTAATCTGCATTCTCTCTAATGGCCATCGGGGGGCGACTCCTCTGGTTGCATAAAGAAGTCTATGGATCTATGAGCCGTGAAAAGGCGTGTCACGCGGCGAAACCGTGAGAGTTGGCAGCTCCGTGTTAAGCTAGCAGCTTGTACAAGACAAGAATGTGTGCAGACAGCCAGGTAGGCGGGTCCATTTGATAGATAGACACAATAGATTGTGCTTGGAATAATGAGTGAATTTCAACAAATTTAACAAAACACCCTTTGAAGAACAGTATCAACTTTAACCCAGTATTGCTGCACTGAAACAAATCAGAAGAATATTGGTGTATGGCTGTTGTTGTCTGTGGCCTTGATCCACAGGCGGGTATCCCTGTAAGAGTAGTAGCATAGTCCTTATTATGAAACACAAACATTAATTTGCTTTGTCGGCACTTTGTGGGAAAAGGACATTAGCCATACCCTTTTAGGAATTGACCAATGGTTTACTGAGTATCCAAGATAAAGACCTTGCGCCAGAATGAGCAGCCGCTGGGGGAAACTACTTCGTCACGGATGCCTGTGGCAATCTTCTGTGAAAAGAAAGTTAGGGGACGCCCCGGGGAAACAAGGACATAACTAGTGACTCATAGACGGAAACGTATAAACCTTCAACTTCCCCTCAAAGTACGATACAAATCCAGCCTATTCTCTTGTTGACAGACTTTAACAGGACCCTCGTTCCTCCGATGCACACATCTCGAAAAAAGGGAACTACATACTTGTGTCACATTACATTCAAACACACACGCAGCCACACAATGGCTGCATCTTTTGCCACTGGAGCGAACAGCGACAGCTGGCCGTTGGCATTAATAGATGCTTTACTGATTTCATTGCTTATTTTTTTTTAGCTCTGCAGGTTCAAGGAAAGCCTTTGCATGAAAATAACTTCATGGTTCCAATTTTCAGTGCACCCCTTCTTTTTTGATACAATCCGCTGCAGCAGAAAGGGGGCAGTGTAGAGCAGGTGTTTGAAGCGCAGGTAGAGTGGCAGGTAAGACACATGATATATTCCAGATCTTTTCACTCTCCCAGTGAGACCGATTGCTGTCCTTTATTGTGTGAGGTTGCTCATCCAATGTGGTTTAGTTTGGGTAATTGAAAATTGTGTAGGTGTGTGGGTGTTTGTGCGGGTTAGGGGGAGAGTCAAATCTATTGGAGCACAAAACGTAGGCTTATGGGAAATAGAAAGACTGGGCGTGGTGCTGTGCTTGGAATCAGCGTTCTTATCAGCTGTAGGGGGAGGCGTTAAAGGTGTTGGGACCGGTTTCCAAAACAATTTCACACAAAGAAAATAAACCCTGGCTCTTATCTCATTCAGCATACTCACTGGGTAGGAAATAACAGGTCTGCACCCCTCCCTGCTCCCTTGGTACCTTCCCCTCACTCAGCCTTGAGCTTTTTGTATTTTACTCCTTCAAATTCCTTTGTCTCAGCTGGTTTTCTTTCCCTTTTGTTTCGACTTTACTTCACTTTTCTTTCCCTGCTCCAAAGAGCAGCCTTACCTTTTGATGCGAAGCCATCGGCAGCACCTTTCCTCCCCCCTCCTGAGACCACAGCCCCCGAGGTTAAACCGGTCCACCTGGTTCACATTTTTTCAAAAACATTTTGACAGCTAAGTGAGACGTGGAAAAAAAAGGAGGGCAGGTATACAGTAACAGACCCAGCCTGTATTGGTAGGTCGGTAGAAAGTTTAATGGTCCAGGCCGACTTCTCTGGAAGGAAAAACTGCACAGTCCCAATAACACAATTGATAGATATTACAACATGCAAAATATATCTACTTTCTAGTTAAATAAAAATACATTAGTGACTGGCTAATGGACTCTTTATCATCATCCCTCTCTCCAATGGTCTACTATGGTCAATATCGGTCAAAATATGTCCTCGCCACAAGGATAAAGAGAAGAAAGAAACCCACAAACACTTCATAGTCCTGCATCAGTTCAGCAAACAACACGTTAATCCCCATCAATCCCTATCAAAGTCCAACTTAATCCACCAACGTTTGACAAAGATAAAAGTTACTGTTCCTGCTGTCTGCACTAAATCTGCTGTGGCAAAAAAGAGACCCACAAAGGTAACTTGTCACCAGGCTGCTGTATTTGACAACTTTGGCATACTACTTCCTGCGTTGGACACCAATTGTAAGATGACTGCAGCTGCTCCCATTCTGAGCCGAAAACTACAAAATAGGGACAAAACCCAGATAGACTTTTGTCCGGCTATAGCATTGCGACTGGTCTACAACGCTGTCAGCTCTAGTCGAAGCCATTGTTTCCACTGAGATGAGATTATACACAACTCATCTATCCAAATAGTGCAAGCAGCAGCTGCGTCTGCAGAACAGAGATGAGAGAGAGAACCCTGCTGGTTAATGTTTTGCTGAACACTCAAAGGTGTGTGCTTCAGCTTGACAAACCCTCACATTTTTGAACTGTAAAGTTTGAAAGGCACTTCTGTGTGTTCATGGCTGGGCGTGAGGGCATTAACACACTGCCCAGGTGCAGAGCCGTATCAATAATTGATACTGTCAGTAGAGCGACCACAAAAGGTGTTGAAGTACCGGCGGCAGTTGTGTGATAGTTTTACTCTCTACAGAGGGGTGCAAGCACTCAGCAAAGCACTGCAGACGCAATGTTGTTGCTGTTGTTCAATATTTTATTGTACTGTGAAGGTAGTGAAGTTAAATGGATTTAAATTGGACTTGAGGCAGTTAAACGGCTCCTTTGGATTTCTTTGATGGGTCGAACTTAAACGCAAAGTTCCCATTTTTTAATGATTTTGAATAATGCACACCATAAGATCCCTGCAGAACATCTCTTTCTTCAGCAAGATTTGTTCAGCAACATAATCTTCAGAAATGAACACCAATTTCGCTATTTTTGAAGGATAAATACTATTGGTAGCTATCTGCCTATTAGTCCTATCTGTCGTACTGCGGTAAGGGGGTCACTGCAATGCATCATGGTCTATTGTGTGTCATTGTGTTCGGTCACATGCTGCTTTTCAACCCTATCTCGGCTAGGTGTCATCATAAAAGAGGTGGCGGGCCTTTTTCAGTGAAAATGCAGTCAGTGACACGAATTTCATTTACGTAACCAATGTTTACATTGCTCTCATGTTCCTTGTGAACTCATATGCAGTTAACTTTGTGGAAGCAATATTGTAGATCCGTTAGCAGAACCAAATGCGCAACAGAATCAGCAGTGGTAAAATCGGTAGCGGAATCGCATACATTGCGATACGTCGCAAACAATCTAATCTAATCAAATTCTTATCTAGCGTCCTGTCTATTACTACGGGAGTAGTAAAATGTAGTAGTAGTAGGAGTAAATGTTTGTATTTGTCTGCATGTGTCCATGTTTTTTAGCAAAAGTTGGCAAGTGTGTGTAGTATGTGAGTTTCGGGTGCCACACCACAGATGTTTTAAGGGAGGTCGGGTAATGCTCATTGTTTTAGTGAGGCAGGGTTCCCCTCCGAATGCACCTCCCGTACTTATGTGCTCGCATATACATGACAGAGGCAGAAACCACTCCCGGGCGGGCCCTCTCCTTGCATTTAGGGTCACTCCTAATTCACTCCAAATGTCTGAACTGAATTGTTGAACTGGACGAGGTGGTTCACTGGAAGTAAGCAGTTAGGAAGTAGTATGTGATTAAATAAAACACAATGCAGATGAAAGCAAGATGTTAAGCAAGAATAGAACAGTTTTGGGCACATATTTATATTTGACTTTATTCAATATTGCAAGTAACAAAATAGGACGTTGTGTGAAAGACCCGCATTGATAAGAAATCCCATGACTGGTTCCCTGTCTGTGAATTTGTCCGACAGTGCAACATGGATGCAGTCAACAAGTTAAGTTAAAAGGTTAAAAAGCAAAGTAAAAACACCCGTGACCTGCCGGCTTCTGGGAGCAAGATTACAGGTTGGAGATAGAAAACAAGTGAGGAATTGGACACCTCACATTCTTGCCTGAAACCCATAAATCTGTCTCTCCCTCCACACTGAAGCTCTTGTTCGGCTCTGGTTTTCTTTTTTTGTATTGCGCTTTCCCTTCATTCCACTCCCACTCCTTATCCCATAATCCTTGTTTATATTCCCGCTTTATTGTTTGCATGAGAGACAGTTGTGTGAGGTTCTTAGGGCTCTCTTCTTATGTTGCCCTGCAGTTTTCTTTATTTCCCTCTGCAGCACCAAATAATGCCTGTAATTCATGGCTTCTGTCATGCCACAACCTCTCGGAACAAGTTGACATTTTGTGAAATATACTGATACTGTTTCTTGTCAAAAGTAAGATAAAAACTAACTGACTGCTGTTTGTGACTTGTTTGATATCAGAAGTCTTCTTTACGAGATCAGTGATATTTATTGCATGTTTACGTACTTACAATACTGTACATTGTGGCAATAAATAGCAAGTTAAAAATGTGTCCCTAAGGTATGTTTGCTATTCATAAGCCTTTACATCAGTTGAACCAGCAAGTATTTGCCTAGCAGCAACTCCTGTGTCTATAGGATGCATTCAGCACAATATTGAGTGTTGGTCACCTGCACTCAGAGCCCTTTCCGTAATCCCCGGAGTAACTTGGGTGAAACGGCATATCCCATATTTCAAGTGTGAAAGTAGACTTTGGATTACCCGACTAAAAAACGGACCTGAAACCAATGTTTTGACAGACGACCTCCTCAACCCTACCGGCACTCACCTTGTCCTGTTGCCACGCCACCATCCCGCAACCCCCCCTCCTTTCCCTATCTGTATGCCTCCACATACCGTCAGTCCCTCCCTTTCATCCCTAATGACCTTGGCTCATTCCAATCCTCTGCCATCATGCCTTCTTTTCACACAGGCCCTGCAGTGCACCAGTTTCCTTCTCTACAGTAAACCAAGTTTTGGACAAAGACTCTTTGGTGTTACTGTGGACTCTTTACACTCTGTTCTCAGCTACTGAACAGAGAGAAAGCAAACAGAAAAGTGGATAGGACTGCCAATAAACGAGGGCTTTATTAGTGCATTTAGCAGATCTTCCGCACGCTCATTTGTCCCATTGTGCGTATTTGCTTATGATTGTTTGGCTTCAGGCCTCATGTACATGCCTTGACAAGCGCTTAAGTCTGTAAACTTTGGTGTGGACAGCAGCCATGTCCTTTCCACTCTATATACAAGGACCCTTTATGAGTCACTTCTGGTCGAGACAGGAAGCACAGATCCCGATTTCAGGCTTAGATTTTGAGATGCTCAGATGATTTGGTTTTCTGGCACTTTTTTTTTTTTACTCTTCCACACCACGGAATAGCCATGAGGGTATGAGTCACACCGGCGTTATTTCCCTTTTCGGGAGTGCCTACACCATTGTGTTTCTCTTTTTTATTGTTCTCCTCTCACCGGGCCAATGTACGATTTTGCTTACTTTGGACTGTATTAAAAGCCTAACTGCATAACCACATCCAAAGTTGTGTTTTTGCGGATGAAAGTTCTTTATGCTTGGGAAAGTTATAACGTTCTGCAAATAAATGTCTTGCTGAATTGCTATGTTTGAACAGCCATGCCTGTCAAGGAGTGGTTAAACGTGCTTGAGAAATCCCAGTGAACACCTTAAAGGCCAAACACTGGTTGTTTGATCCAGCTAGTGTTCCAAAACCACAAAAACGCCCACACAGGTTATCTGTGTTACTTATCTTACTGTTCTGCTGCAAAAGTGACACACCCAGAAGCAGCACAATAGCAGTGGGACAACCCTTTACCCTTATGTTTATGTTAATTCTCTGATCTCCTTTGTTACACCAGGAGGCATATATACGGTATTACAAAGTGAAATCCAATCACTTACTTCAAAAGAACAACAGGAAATTCAAGTCTGAATGCGATGTCTTAATTTTCCAAACTCTCACCACACTGACCTGATGAATACATTACGCTTCGGTAAACCAACGCGACCATCCTCAAAGTCGTGTGACAGCTTTGTTGCCAACTTTGGAGCTGCTCTCTTGTGCTCCCTGCTTTTCCAAAGTGTGGCTTTGTGCTTTTATGGTGAACAGACCAGGAGCTCTACTCGACCTTTCTGGCATTTTTCTCATAACTCCGTTATCCTCTCACTCCTAGTGAGGAGGGATTTGGAAGAAAGTGTGGGTGTGCCATGCAACAGTTCTGGTTTTAGGGGACTACACAGAAATCCATAACCATAACGTCACGGTGGAACATCAAACCTGTTTGTACGGTGGGACGCTAACCCTGTATCAGAGTTGTCACAGGGATATCTCAAAACGCAGTGGGGACTGGCCAATAGAGGCTAATGTGGTGTCGCCCCTCCTCTAGCTAAAAAAAAGATCATATTAAATCATAAAAAATATCAATATTTGTGTTTTGGAAATATTACATGGACCCAGTTACAGTATATGTAAAATATAATGACTGAAAAATATGCTTTTCCTGCACGTCTCTTCCTGTCATATGCACGTTGTGTCTTCATGCGCGTTCTAGCTGTGCTAGGGCCAAGCCAAACTGTTTTTATTGGATATATACTGTACATTATATTATACTGAATTGTTTAACTACAAAGTAGTGTTTTTCATACCTTAATTGTTTTTGCATTAAATCAACCTGGGATGTTTGCTGAAATGGATTTGATTGCCCTACCTAGAACATTTTTCATACTCTCCTGAGTGAGTCCAAACAGAGACACTCCCTGCATACAAAGCAAGCAAGACCCAGGCTGGGATATTAAAGCATATATACCTTTAAATTGTGAAACACTGTAGGAAAACAGTTAACTCAAAGACGAGAGAAACAAAAGTGTGAAAAATGCTTTGTATTTGCGTTGCTTTTCACCATAACAACCCACCTGTGATGGACCCACCCAGATCGCCCAAGATCCCAGAGATAAAACCTTTGTAAAAACATGCTTTGGAACAGCAGCTCCTTTACTGTGCACAGCACTAATCTGCTGCCTGTTCACTGAGGACCGTCTGATGTTGCACAAAACTACCTCACTTCTTCCAGCATATCCTTGTCTTGTACACCTTGTTCTGATGCTAATCCCTTTCTTTTATCCATACAAACTGTGGATCTTTGGCTGAGTAGTATATTGTCTTGCTAAGGTCAGATAAGGTGATGAGCTTCTCCTATATGGGTGAAAAACCCAGCCAGAAACAACTTCCAACAGGAATATCTTGTACTCATTACAAACAAATTCGAGTCTTGGCTGCAATTTCCAGTTATCCGTTTCAAAATGGTCCAAACTAAACTCCAACAAGTTGATAAATATGTTATGCAAATTAGTCCAGATAATTTGCACACACAATGCTTATATATGCTTACTGATGCTAGAGACTAACAAAAAAATATCTCGGAAGAATCTTGCCGAAGCCAGAGTATGTGCATGTGAATCACAAATGCCCCTTAACGTACATTGCGTACATTTTTTACGCCCATTGTATGCACCTCATAAGCAATATCTTCTGCATAGGTTTTGGGGTTGGGTGGGGGGTTGTAAGCCCCTCTCGAGCATCATCCTTTTTTTCATTGGGGGAACTGTCGCTCTTTTCCGTGTGGTGTTAGTTGGATCCATTAGGATGAATGTTGTTGATTTGGCCAACTAGAGCTAAAAAAGTACAGATAATCACTCCTGCCGTTTCTCTGCCAAGAGGCCTGCACTAAAGCCTCTTCTAGAGTATTCAACGTGAAGCCTTCCTTGACACTGCACATACATGGGTTTTTAGCCTGGAATCTCCATGTTATACAGGGATTGTTACAGATTTTTTTTTGTGCGATTCTCAATATTCAACGTTTTTTTTGTTTGTTATATTGATTTATTTCTTCACCAGTATCATATAAACTGATTTTTACACATCAGAACATTCGCAGGAGTTCCCCTTTTTCCATTATAACGAAGTAGTTCCACAGTCCAGAGGCACACTTTTTATCATAGTGTGCCATTTCTGGAGCAGAGCCCAAAAAACAGGCTAGATGGCAAAAGAAACAGCACACTTTATCACTGCAGACTGCAGACCTCTATAATAGCCATGTTGAGAAATGTGAGGCGAGACAACTATAGTCAAAGGGGGTGGGGAATGTCCAGGGATTTGATCTCCAGAGCAACGCATTGTACCTTCTCATTACTTTTTATCTGTGTCTTCACTGTACACAGTTACCAAAACACATGGTTGCCAGGGTAAAAAGCTTTAACGTGCACTAGTATGTCTTTTCATTCAAGATTTGATCATGAGATCTTTAGTGAATTCCTTGAAGGGCAGCTCAAAGGATTTACAATAAAGTTAACATAAACATCTATGTAAGCCAAGAGTGTGTTCATGGCATGGGTTGCTGTCTAATACCATGTTGGCTTGTGTTTGTCAGTTTCACTGAATACGGATGCCTGAATGTTAAACATAGAAAGCCATGCAGTCATAATCTGACAAAATATAATTGTAATTTAACAGCCAGTAATTCCTGACAAACACATAGTGACGAAGTTATTGGATTACCGATAAATACAAGCCAGTTGTAGCAGACGTAAGTGAATGTTCCATTGGCATCCTGGTGGCAGCAGCTTGAGCAAATAGAATATCTCTATCAGCCATATGCTACACGAGGTGATGAGCGTATCGCTTTTACTGTTTATAAGGAAAACAAACTCTGTTCCAAGAAATTAGAAATTTGGTTACAATTTGGCTTGAGCGAGTACTATTGGGCAGGCTAGGGGGGAACAACACGAATGTGCATATTCAGCGGGCCTGATATCCTGAAAGTAAACCGGGATCCTCAAAACCTTTTTTCCGCATTTTTGAAAAGTGAGCAATTTTCATTAGACAAAAGAGTGATCTTATAATACATCCAAACCAGGATGGTAATAAATTCTTAATCTTATAAACTTTTTGAATGAGGTGTTCAACGAGAGATTTGAAGTAAAATCTGCTATTTAACCAAATTATCTAACTATTTTAAATGATTTATTGTTTCAATTAGATTTCCATGGTATGCAAAGGAGTACGTTCTGTGCTCTTGAAAATTGCATAAAGTTTTTCACTACAACAATCTTAGGATTAATAACAGATGTCTGAATTTAATCACAAGCAGACTGTAAACTGGAGAAGCCCTGGTTTGCAGTAGAGACGATCGCATACAAGGTTCCCAACTGAGGACTCTATTTTTATGGTTAGGACACCAAATGATTACTCATTTGAGAAACATTTATTATATATGCGTAAAGCAATAGCCTGGGATCCTTTTGGGATGAACACATGACTCATTCAGACTCCAGAGAATTGGAAAGGTACTGGATGAACAGACACAAGTACACACACTATCCTCATCAAGCACCGTATACGCCCATTGCCCACAGCCACTCATAGCCCATCTGCCTACTTGGGTTTCACCAAACCTAAAACATTTAGTCATACAGCAAAGGCATTAGAATGAGCTGAAGGTAGGGTTTTATCAGTGTGATACACAGCCCTTGTATAAGTACGTGTTATTTATCCCTACTAGGTTCTAAAAGGCTCCTCGGACATTCCCGATGCAATCCCGAAACGCTCTCCTCTCCCGGCCCGACTTTTTTTCTTCATCAGAACCACCAGGCGTTTTGGATACAAAGCGTAATAATTTGAAACACACTGTTATTGCTCCAGGGCTCCACGGGGGCGATCACATCTCAGTTTATGATGGTTAGAAGAGCTGCTATTTTAATCCTTAAGTTTGACGAATATAGAATTTACAACAAAGTAATGAGCCAAACAGACAACCCGGGTCTAAAAACTTAAGAAGGAGGAGTTCAACACTTTGCACTCAACAGTTTGTTGAGTTGCTTAACCCCTTTTGTACAGCTTACGCATTTCTGTTATCACTCAAATCCTAAAGAAACCATCATCCAGATTTGGACAAACCACATGCCAAGACGGCGGCCACCAGTGGAGCGGAACCCTCACAACTGCATTCTGTCTTGTTTTTAGGGTTGTAGCCAGCAGGACGAAACAGAAAATCCCTTGATTATTATCTTGGGCAGTTGGAACTACACACCAGCTACAACAAGCTGGAGCATTGTAAACTGCTCTGTGATTGGAAAAAGATTCAAAAGACAGTTTTCTGTACTCGCCCCAGGTAAAACAATAAGGAAAAGACAGAGAGAGAAACAGAAAAGAGACTCAAAAAACACACAACAATTTGTGGACTTCCTTTTTCCCCTTAAAGCCTCTGCCAATGTTTATTTGTATTTGCATTGTTCTTCAGCCTTGAGGGACTCCTTGTCCTATCAGCCATTTTGTTCCAAAAAAAGAGTGGCAAGGAAACACAGTGACTCAAATCTGTTGTACACGATGTCTGTAAATGTCTTCTGACGGAGAAGCGACTTTAAATCCCCGCTGACACACACACACACACACACACACACACACACACACATGCATACTCCATACAGAAAGTAGCATTGAAGCGTGGTGTGGTTCTCTGTATCGCCGTATCCACGGCAACCACACTCAAACCATTTCCATATGCATCTGGCAAAGTCATCACTGCTCTGCGGTAAACCCCGTTGCCACGGTGACGGTGGGTGTGGCATGGGTGGTGGGCGTGAATGTTACAGAGGGATCATGCAGAGACACACGGAGAAACGTAAGAGGAACATGTGGTCTGTGTGTGTGTGTGTGTTGATAGAAACAAGATGGATACATGAGGAAAAGGTCCCCACATTCACGAGTGCCACACGTGGAGTCTTAGTTTTTATAAAATCAGGAAATGCTGCACTTCAAAAAGAGCAGAAAGATAAAGCAAACAGAAAATCAAATAAGGAAGCCAACTATTGTGGGCACTGGTGAACGAGCCAGTGAGCTGAGTAGGACCAGCTTTTTCCATGGAACATATTGGTTTTCTTTCTTTTACTCCTTTTCCCCTTCATGTTTTTCTAGCCTACGTTTTAGTATATTTGATCACATTCAGTGGCGGTTGGTGGAAGATTTTAGGTAGGTAGAGCAGTTTCAGCAAACATCCCAGAATGATTTGATGCAAAACTGTAAAGGCATCTAAAAAATACTAATTTGAAGTTCAATATCCAACATTGTGCATTGCAATGTGCACTTTGGTCGCATCGCTGTGTACAGAACAGCCAATGACAGACGGATGAGGTGTATTTATGACATCACACGTGATATTATTTACTTTGGAATAATTTGCATTATTTTCAAGGAGTTCTTTCATTGTCGTTTTTTCATTATGTGAGTGGATCCCACTCTTTCTCATCTTTTGGACAGAACTCAGGTCAGGTTAGATTATTTTGTTACTCATAGTGACAGAAACACTTTTTAATGATACATTGATTTAAGGACAGTGTTCATTGAAAGGTTGATATAAATGTTAGAATCTCTGAAACTTTGCATGCTTTTAAACATTTGTTTTTGTTAACCTCACCATCATTTCTGGCATTTCACCTTTTTGAGTCCTGATTCAGTCACAAAGCAACATGGCAGGACAAGAACAATGGCTCAGTCTACACATTGTTAACGTTGCATTATAGGCCACTAAGGGAAACTTTCTTATCTAAGATGTATCCAGAAGAACCTGGAAGAACCTGCTGCCCCAGAGAAAAGGAAAGAAAACCTGTCGGTCTCAGCATTAGGGCCGTCCATCACTCATTAGTGCTGTAAAAGGCTCAGCTGCAAAACAATAGGGCCTCAACATAAGAAGGGTGGTTCAATGTGAAGGGTCATTTTTCTGTATCCTGCCAGGAAAGGCTGCTTGAAGTTGATCTTGAACTCAAGACACACTGCAATGAAACGAGCCAGACACAATTATCAGCCCAGTCTTAGTCGGGGAGAAAATGTTGGCCTGGTGCGTTTCGGCAAACCACAGATACAATGAATGGCAAACTTTTTGCATCGGTTGGGAGCAAGTTACTATGTATGGGGCGCCGTTTGTAAAATGTTGCACGTTCCAAAATCCTGCGCAGTTTTTCCACATTTTATGTACATTCATGCAGTAACTTTTCCAATAACTTTTTTATTTAACAACTTTGTTACTGCCAAACCTTATCCTTGGAAAAGTTATTGCATGAATGTACATGAATTTCTCTCTAAATGTTTGAAAAAGTGACATGTGAATATTGTCGGGCTTTTTTGTTCATATGATAATGCTAAATGTGGAAAAACTGCGCAGGATTTTAGAACGTGCAACATTATACAAACGGCGCCCCATAAGTTACTGCTGTTAGTAGCGAGTATACTGTAATGAGCAAAAAAATGCCTCGAAGGAGGTCTAACAGGGCTTTCACACTGGAAAATGCTGATTGTGTTTTGCATAAAACCAAAAGTAAACTTAACTAACTTAACTAAACCTAACTTTAACCTAACATTACATACCCAACATTATTTATTAGTTACTTAAGTTGTTTTTTAAGTTTCAACCTCCCCAAGTAGTTCGGTTGAGCGTCACAGTGTCAACCACACGGCAGTGGGATTTTCTGGCATATTTTTTTCAGAGACTCCAACATTCATCATATGCCCCTTGCAGAAACATAGAATGCCAATTTGTTCTGGTGATTGCATCCCCTCCACCCCCCCAACCCACCCTCCACCACCGACACACATTATCTACATTATCTCCGCAACACTCAGACACGCCTTCTGACAACTTTGTGCAGAGCTGCAGTTCTCCTGCAAATGTTTGTTGAGCGCACCCACAGGGTTAAGGTCCATCAACCAAGAAATATCAGTGACAGCTAAGCTCGCGACTCGTCTGCAGATTACAACCACTGATGTTGTAATGAGAGACCAGGCATGTGACGGGTCCCTGATGAAAGACTCATTGCCATTGATTGAGGTGAATGGAATGTATGATAGGCATGTCGTGATTCAGCTACCGCCCAACGCAGAGTAGATAGCTCAAAGTCCAAAGGAAACTATCACCTCATTCCAACACCAGAGATGTTGTTGCACCCTTTTGTTGTGTCAGTCAGTCCAAATATGATGGGAAGCCTGTTTTTACTGTTGTAAAATGAAGCAGATGCTTCAAGAAAAAACAGTTGAGTATTTTGCTATAGGTCTCAATGTTGACATACTGTGTATTTCCCGAGCACAGACCATAGACCACTAAAATGTCCAAAGGGACAAATCACATTCCATAATTGATTGTAATTTAAACTGGCTTTGGGCCTACTTGAAGAAAGTGCACAAGTATAATTGAAGAACAGCTCATAATCACATCTTCCATCTTGTCCATTAGACTAGATTTTCCCATTTGCCATATTTTTCAGTTCTTTACATTTTTTGTTATTCAAAGATGTTATTCTGAAAAAATCTTTATCCAGATTCCTAATATCCTGATATTAACAGCCATCTAATCATCTACAGTAAGTCAATTTAAAAAGAGAAGAAATGGGTAAAAGCAGGGATGGAAAAATACAAACACAAAACTGGAGGTGCAAGGAGACCAGTTGCATTCATAAAATTAAAGTGAGAGGAAATCTGTATCACACTGTCAAATGCAGGCAATATAGATACTGTACTACTAAAGTACAATACTAAAAATACTGTAAATAAAATGAACAGTAGTTTATATCCGTTGTAATTGCAAAGAAAAACTTGTTGTAACCTCTTATCAAGTATTCAAACCAAATGCAAAAAATAGGCAAAATACACTTTTCTGAATTCTACATATTACATTTGATAATGTACTTAACAATGGGATAAAAAAGCATGTGTGGTCGCTTGTTTCTAAATTGCTGTCATGATGAAAGTATTTAGTTTTATTGTTCACTTTCAGCCTGACCAGAGTGGTAAGACAGCATACGATCAACCAAAGTTAATTTCACAATTCACTGTTGAAATTCTATTAACTTCCAAGCTCCCTGAGAAGCATCAGTTCTGCTTTCCCTGGGTTTGGAACATAGCTGCATGACTCAAAACCCAGTGATGGTGATCACCATCATTTCACTGCAGCCATGTGAATTTCACAATGCAGAGTGGGGATTGCCCTTTGGATCAGTTTATTTATGGTTCTTACGGGATTTTCAAACTCACAAGATTGTGTCAATATTGTCACATGTTCTTTTTTCTTTTTTTGGAGCTTTGAGCTTTGCAACCCTGTGCCCTGCAGTCGCCAGTGCCTCTCTCATAGGTTGGCATCCATTTTGGCTGAAAGGGACTGGGGGGAGGACTTAATTTGGGTGTGTTTCCATGATGATAATGAGGCCAAGAGCTAACGGCAGGAAAACGAGTCTGGGTTAGAGAAGGTACGGGGGAGAGTGTATGGTGGTGGAGGGGGGTTTGGATGAGTATCACCAGTACCCGTGACTCATCGTGGTGAGGGACTGAAAGAGGAATTAAAAGGGGGGGAGGAGAGGAACGCAGGGCCGGTATTGGTGGAAGGACAGTTGAGGCTACAACCGGCATGTCTATCGCCATAGCTACACTCTGCTGCATGGTGGAAAACAGGATTTGAATGAGACCAACAGTAGCCCTGTTTTCAGTGTGGCGCAATAATTCTTTAGCGTTTGCACAGTAAGTAGTCCTTTTCGGAATACGCGCCAGTATGAATTATAAACCGATGTTTACAGACACCAATGATGCATCATAACTCTAAGGTGCTCGCCACGTATCCAGATATAAACGCACATGAACAAAGAGTTGTATTAAAGTATAAACTCTGGACTTTGAAATTGAATTTCTCTTCAAGAGCCTCTGTCAGAATGGCATGAAACTAACACACCTCTTGACAGCTGGTTGGTGCAGCTCACCTGGTTTGCAGACACATGCCCGTAAAACTGTACACGTGGTGTTGAATTTAGAGCAGGACAAGTTGTTCTGTATCCCGTAGCAAGAAATGTTGAGCACTAAAGTATTCAAAACGTTGAAAAAAACGTTTGTCATGCCACCACAGCTAGCAAAACATTCTATAAGCTGACCAGAATGAGATCCAGCTGCTCTTCCATGCAGCATTTATGACCCCTCAAACCCTCTGGATAATGTAAAACTTTCTTTCTGCTTTCTTACAAAGAGTTAGATGAGCTAAACTTAGCATAAAGACCGGAAAAAAAAGATGAGCCTACCAACACCCTTCCAACTCGTTTATTAACACTGCAGAGACTGTGGTTGTTAACAAGGGCCAGCCTTAGCAACAATATATGACGAGTTGGAAGCGATCATTTTGCAATTTATTTCAAATAATTTTAGTCATTTTGTGACGTTATGATGTGTAAATTGCCATATAGTTTTTCACTATAAAGTCACAAATGATGCATTTGGAACTAGTTCAAAGTGATAGAAAATTTGCTGCAGGGAAAGAAAATGATAGCAGAGCAGATGTAAATTGTTGTCAAAGTTATTATAGTTGTTGAGATAACCAGCAGTGCATACCTCCCCACATTCCCACCTACACACAACATTATTTTCTGGTATATGCAGGTGCAGGATGTAGATCATTTATATTTTCAAGAGACCTATTGAATCAGCTGTGAGGTTTTTTGAGCAGTTTTTCCTTCTCACACAGCCAAACAAGCAGGAGATCACAGAAATACAACCACTCGACAGTGCTCTCAGAAGACCTGGGTCTCTCTATCAACAAAGACAAGCTTGTAGAGAGAACAGGTAATGGTTTTGAATGAGTGGACAATGTGTCATAGAAGTGTTGTGTTACAGCCCCGCCTCCCTCTCTCACTCAGACTCACGAGCCAATGGCAGCTCACCACAGTTCCCTCCCACAGCCACAGGCTTTAAAACTCCTCGGTTGGTTCTTCTCCCTTCTATCCACTCTGGTCTCTTTCCCTCTGCCTGCCTTCGCTGCCTGCATTGCCACCCGAGCCATTTTGGTCTGACCTTCCCAGACTCATCCAGAAGAAACCCCTCCAGATTTCAGAATGTCCAGTCACAAGACCAGCTACAGTGTGAGGAGTTCCACGGCCCCCCGGAACTTTAGCAGCAGCTCGTACGCTGGACCGGGCGGGATGACCAGCCGCAGGAGCTACAGCGTCAAGAGTTCCTATGGAGGAGGCAACAGGGGCTTCGGGGGCATCACCAGCTCCGCCGCCTATGGCTTGAACTCAAGCATGGGTGGTGGCATGGGTGGTGGCATGGGTGGTGGCATGGGGGGTGGCATGGGTGGTGGCATGGGCTACGGCGGTGGCATGGGCTTTGGTGGTGGGATGGGCGGCCAGGCCCCTATCACTGCCGTGACGGTGAACAGGAGCCTTTTGGCCCCCCTGAACCTTGAAATTGACCCCAACATCCAAGTGGTCCGCACCCAGGAGAAGGAGCAGATCAAGACCCTCAACAACCGCTTCGCCTCCTTCATTGACAAGGTAAGAGCTTGTAATCTAAGACATGATGAGTTGGGTCATTTTCACATGGGAAAAACCTCTATCAGTACGTGCAAAGCTCAGTCATGATGTAGTCAGAAAAGCTCAATGATTCTCTCTATCAGAAACTGTTGTGCAGATAGAGTTCAATACTCAGCACCCCCTCCCCCATGCTGCCGTCATCTTCCACAAAGGCAGAAATAAATAAAAATGTGCCGTCGTGCTAAGTTTTGGCCTCTCTATAGTTTGGCTCAGGCTGCCCTTTTATAGTGATGAAAAACAGACTTGCAGAAAGGCAAGAAGAAAGGAAGAGAGAGAGGGGAAAAGATAAGGGTGTGTCAAGGCAGAGCTCTGGGATTGTGATACGGGTTACCTTGAGAATGATCCCTCCCTCGGCTGGGGTGTGGTTCTTTGTGCTGCCCTGGTGGCCCCCAACCCTCCCACACACGCACACACAGTCACATTTGAGTGCCATCAATACCTTTAAAGACAAAACCCTCTCTCATGGCTGACCCATTATAAAAAGCGGTGTTGATTGGGAGTTTGTTAACTTAAAATCATTCAAATCAGCATGTGAAACTGAGAAGTGTTTGAGAGTGTATGTGTGTTTCCTCAGAGGCCTCGGCAATGGGTTAATATTTAAAAAGGTTTCATGTTCTGATCAGCTGACTGGCTACGTATCAGCTCTCCCTCTCCCGTCGCAACGGTTATTAACAGGAAGATAAAGCCAGTTTTGCATGCTTGGAGACAAAGCACCACGGCAGTCCATTTCCATAACCTTTCTACGTTGGTTAAATGAAGTTCTCGGTAGGGACCTACCTGTAGGGAGCAATGTGTCAGATCAAGGTCCAAGGTTTTTCAATTGTTCACAAATGCAAACTCGCTCCAACAGGTATTCCCTCCACCTCTTTTTAACTCTCTACTCTGCCTAGATCATCACCTTGATAACAACGTTCAATATTTACCTTCCTGCATCTGCCTGCGGATGTGACCCCACCCCAACCCCCTCCTCTTCTCTCTCTCTGTATTTTGGCTATTTGCTGGCAAACTAAACTTTACAAAAACAGGAAGACATGCAGGAGAAGGGTTAACTTTACCTCCATCAGCTGTTTTTTCCAAACCCCCTCCGCCTCCTTTCAGGATGCTCGTAGGCCGGGCCTTCCTTTGGAAAAGCCTGACCATTCTGAAACTGAGCCAACAGCAGCTTGCGAAGTTAGATAACAACATGAATGACTGGAGAAGATGAATGGGAGGAATGGCCAGGTTGATCCTGATGCTTCAGTATTTGGGAGCTGGATCTTGTTTTGACATGGCAGAGCATCATAGGTTTTCATAATAATTTACACCCAATGTGAAGGAGTTCCATCTTTGCAAATGTTTTACTTTACACAAGCATGAGAGAGACTGATTCTCCAAGATAGCTTTGTGGATTGGTTGCTAACTCTATCTTCTTTTCCCCACGTTAGGTCCGCTTCCTAGAGCAGCAGAACAAGATGCTGGAGACCAAGTGGAACCTTCTGCAAGGACAGACCACCACCCGCTCCAACATTGACGCCATGTTCGAGGCCTACATCACCAACCTGCGCAGGCAGCTCGACGGTCTGGGCAACGACAAGATGAAGCTGGAGGCCGACCTACATAACATGCAGGGCCTGGTGGAGGACTTCAAGAACAAGTGAGTGTGAACGGGATCAGGAGGGAGGGGAAAGGGGGGTCAATGATGGGCTTAGATGAACTGGTCCATGCAGTCGTACTCGTTCTACCCCTATCCCATGAAGATGGAAACTGGGATTCACCTTTTTCATTTCAGTTGGATTGGACATGTTTCTAAATGCCTACACTCTCTATTAATGCTTCAAGACCCACTACTTGTGGACTACTCCCTACATTTATCCATTGTCTTGCGTCATACAAAAACTGTAGGGAATTACAGCATTGCGGAAGCATATTCCAAGCACCCATTGACTTTACACGCATTACATTACATGTGCCTGTAGGTTTTACAGAGTTTGTAAAGCTTTACAGCTGCAGCTAAAACAAAGTTTACAATCTTGTAAAGATAACATTCAACCCTTTGAATGCTCATATAAATAATATTTATGCACATTAGAGTTGAGAGACCTGAGACAAATTGCATCAGCTGAATTTGGTTGTTTTGGGGGCAGGGTTACCTCAGGCCACGCCCCTTTGCTTGAGACAAATGTCCCAGAGGAGTTTGGGTATGGACTACTGGCGCCTCCTAGTGTGGTGTTGCTGTATAAACTACACAGAAGCATGATAAGAGACTAAAAATCGAAATTTGAGATGTATTGTTTTCCCTCTCAGGTATGAAGATGAGATCAACAAGCGCACAGAGTGCGAGAACGACTTTGTCCTTATCAAGAAGGTCAGCATCAGCAGTTAATCAACTGCCCTTTGAGTTTGCCAAATTCTCCTGTGATGTCCCATTCTCATACGCTTTATCGGTTCCAGGATGTTGACGAGGCCTACATGAATAAGGTTGAGCTGGAGGCCAAGCTGGAGAGTCTGACAGATGAGATCAACTTCCTTCGGTCGATCTATGAGGAGGTACAGCATAAAAATCCCCTCAGTTGTTTGTTTCCCTGATTTTTCTCAGTTTATGTTTCGCCCCTTGCAGTGCACTTCCTCGATTAAAGTCGATGTTTACCAATTCTTTTCAGGAGCTTCGTGAGCTCCAAAGCCAGATCAAGGACACTTCAGTCATCGTGGAGATGGACAACAGCCGCAACCTGGACATGGACTCTATTGTGGCTGAAGTTAAGGCTCAGTACGAGGACATCGCCAACAGAAGTCGCGCTGAGGCTGAGACGTGGTACAAAAGCAAGGTGAGTGAAAGGTTCTTTTGAATCATTTCCTTTTTCGATTTCTGTAATTTCCTTATCGAGAGAGGTACAGGCAATGCACATGCAAACCCTACTTTCCATGTTTATTGGTTCAATGTATACCAAAAGGAAGCTCAGTAGCATTCGTTTGTTCAAGATTCAGCCCATGCAGTGTTCTGATCAATAGGGTTTCACGTTTGTAATGTCTGGTATTGTTTTTGTTTAGTATGAGGAGATGCAGACATCCGCCAGTAGATACGGAGATGACCTGAGGGCAACCAAGACCGAGATCTCAGACCTCAATCGCATGATCCAGAGACTGACATCAGAGATTGATTCCATCAAGGGACAGGTATGGTAAAAAGTGTTTTGGTGCCATGGTTCATGAGCTATGGTATATAATATAATATAGTATTCTTTAATAAGAATAGAAAAGAATAGTGGCAAAAGTCGTACTTTCTTTGACGAGGGATTGTTCTTCTCCCAGCGCTCCAACCTGGAGGCCCAGATCGCCGAGGCCGAGGAGCGTGGTGAGCTGGCCGTGAAGGATGCCAAGGCCCGCATCAGGGACCTGGAAGACGCCCTGCAAAGAGCCAAGCAGGACATGGCCCGCCAGATCAGAGAGTACCAGGACCTAATGAACGTCAAGCTGGCTCTGGACATTGAGATCGCCACATACAGGAAACTTCTGGAGGGAGAGGAGGACAGGCTAGCGACTGGCATCAAGTCCATCAACATCTCCCAACAGAGCTGTAAGTCATTGTCTTGGTCCCTACTCACATTATAACTAAGTGTCTTGAATGAATAGATTCTGGTTACGTTTTTTTGTAAGTTTCCCACACTGAACAGTTTAAATCTGTCTTTCAACAGCAAGCTACGGTGGCTACCCCGCAGACTTGAAGAGCACCTACTCAAGCGGCTACTCCAGCGGTTTCAGCGGCGGGTATGGAGGCGGATATTCCGGGAGCATGAGCGGCGGTAGCATGGGCGGCGGCTACAGCAGCGGTGGTGGCTACAGCAGCGGCGGCGGCTACAGCAGCGGCGGCGGCTTCAGCAGCGGCAGCACCGGTGGTGGCAGCTACAGCACTGTCCAGAACAAGAAGAACGTTGTTATCAAGATGATCGAGACCAGGGACGGCAGAGTGGTGTCCGAGTCTTCTGAGGTCATTGCGGATTGAGCTGTCAGGTTTAGAGGTGTTGTTACCGGTCTGCTATTATCTCTGCCTCTCTGTTAGTTTTGTACTTACAGTTCACCCACCCTACCATATCCCCCAACTATGAAGTAAAACGCTTGCGAGCCGCTCTCCAATAGAGCCTGTAACATTTCCATGAAGCAATAAATGATCCCAACACTACTAAAGATCTTTAAAGGGACCAAAGAATTTATTTTGTATGTCTGATCTATGATTGTCTGAGCTAAAAAAAAGAGTAGTTATGTCACAGAAAGTAAGAATATAGTATATAACACTCCCTTAAAATTTATGCAACATCTAACATATGCACAAAGAGCTGTTACCTTTAACAAGTGTTGAATAAACGGTAGTGTTGTTAAAGTGGTCTGCTACATTAGGTAGTGCATGTCTTCCCTGAGCGTGTCCTGAAACTGTAGGTGTTCGACCCCTTAGGATGCTGCCCGCATCATACTGTCCTGAGGTGCTGTTTTTGCTAACAAACCAAATAAAAACATATGTTTACTGAAGGAAAATTATGCATTTGTTTGAATTTCTTGATGCCAGTGAATTAAAGTATTAATTTTAATTCCATTGAATTAATCTTTCTGACTAGAATCAATCAACATACAATTATTAATATTACTTTATGTCTATTTTAAGCATATTATCACTGAAAATATCTAGTATATATATCCTTGTTTTACTGTACAATAAGCCATTGGAACAAATTGAGCAGGTCCCCAGAGTTGGCCATGTTTCTAAGAGAGTTTCTAAGAAATCCTGTGTCCTGTGTCTAAGAAAACACAGGATTTCTTCTACACAAGTACAAAGTTTCAGTCTGTAACATTGTCTCTAGATGTCCCTAAATCACACTTTAAAAAGACCCAGCACTATTAGTAACAGTATTATTAGCTAATCCAAAGTAAGGTGACGGTGAGGATCCATAAAATCCTTTTGAGATCATGGTCAAAAGTACTTTTGGTGATACCTCTGGCCATAGGGGCCATTTCATTCTAAAAATACAATTAATCTTTAGTGCAATACACCTAAAATAGTGATACATGAAGAGGAAAAAAATGTATGCGTTATGCCTCGGGCGTGGTCTTTTTTTTATTGACAGTTCATTGATCTATTTAGCCATTTAACAGCTCGTATGGTGAGTGGTGACTTGTTGACCTCTGTATTGGGTGGAGTTGAGTTCAACAAGACGGCACTGTCAATTCCTTTATGGCGTGGAGCTTTTTCACATACCATTTACACTTAATGATGATGAAAGTAGAAGCTTTTGTGCTTCAATTGTAAAATGAAAGCAATCCTGTTTTTTTGCTTTTTTGCGTTTTTGCCTTGTGAAAAGACAATTATTGCTTGCTGGATCTCAGCACCACATTTGACACCATTGATCATTGAGAGTAGAACATTTGATTGGCATTAAAGGAACTGCATTTAGCTGGTTCAAGTCATATTTATTAAACTGATCCTGGTTTTTGTTTGTTAACGGTGAATCCTCAATGATAAGCAATGTTGGTCACGGAGTACCACAAGGTTCAGTGCTTGGACCGATTTTATTTATTTATTTTATTTACCCTATGCTTCCTTTGGGCGATGTCATTAGAAAAAACAGCATAAACTTTGTTAAAAACCCTTGTTATACAGACAATACTCAATTGTATCTTTCGATCAAGCCAGATGAGACTAGCTTGTTAGACTTCAGGAATGTCTTGGAGACATCAGAACTTAGATACTAGCAACTTCCTAATGCTACACTCAGACAAGACACAAGTTATCTTGATTGGCCCAGAGCGCCTTTGAAGTCAGCTGTATTGCGATATAGTCTCTCTGGATGTAATTTCTCTGGAATCTAGCAGCACCGTAAGGAATCTTGGAGTTCTCTTCATCTGGGATCTGTCGTTTCACTCTCAGATAAAGCAGACTTCAAGGACTTCCTTTTTTCATCTACGTAATATATCGAACATCAGGAACTTCTTATTTCCAAGTGATGCAGAAAAACTAGTTCATGCATTTGTTACCTCTATTACTGCAACTCTTTATTAATAGGCTGCTCTTATAAGTCAATAAAGCCTCTCCAGTTGATTCAGAATGTTGCAGCATGTGTATTAACAGGAACTAAAAAAAGGGATCATACTACTCCTGTTTTTGCTTCTCTGCACTGGCTCCCTGCTAAATAATGAAAAATAATTGAGGTTCTTCTCCTCACTTACAAGGCACTTGCTGGTGAGACACCGTCTTATCTTAGGGAGCTCATGTTACCATATTGCCCTACTAGAGAGCTGTGCTCCATAAATACTGGGTTACTTGTTGTTCCTAGGGTCTTAAAAAGTTGTATTGGAGACAGAGCCTTCAGTTATCAAGCTCCTCTTTTGTGGAACCAGCTTCCACTCCAGTCTGGGGGGCAGACGCTGTCAGCTCATATAAGATAAAGCTTAAAACTTTGATAATGTTTATGGTTATGGCTGGACCAGCCCTGAGATAAACTGCTATAGGCGTGGACTGCCCGGAAACTTCATAGGACAGACCGAGCTCCTCTCTAACCCTCTCTTTCTCAGTCACTCTCCATCTATAATAATTCTCATTAATCTCATTAATTCACATCACTAATTCAGGTTCTTCCCTGGAGTTTTTTTGCTTTCTCGCCTTGCAGGTTTCCGTGGATCTATGGACTCCTGCCTGGCCCTGCTGACACCTACCGCTTCTGACACCATTGATATTCCAATTTCTGTTGCTGTAAACATTCATGCGCATCACTAACATTGTTAGTGTAGTATTTGTGCTTTCTCGCCACACAGGTTTCCATTGATCATGGCTATATGCCTCCTACCATGGCCCTGCTGACACCTTCTACACCATCATCATCATTAAAATATGAATCATATTACTATTATTGTCATCATAAACTGACATTACCCTTTCCTAAAGTCTTTGTGGTTTCCCTCCCCACAGGCTTCTGTGGGTGGTGGTTACAGTATATGTTATTGTGGTTGTCCCTTCAATGATGGAATTGCAATACTGTATTTGAATAATTTAATATAATTTATGGACTTGAATGTAGTGTACACCTTTTGTTCATTCTGTACACACCTTGTAGTCTGTCCATCCCAGGCTGTACAAAATAAAGTAAGAGACTAAGAGAGAAGTGGAAAGGACCCTGTATAGAAACAAACACTTTCATTAGGTCAGTTTGGTATGAACTAATTGTACTGTCACATACCAGACCAGTAAAATCATAGGCGATGGTTCGAGCGGGCGCTGCTGCCTGGAGGAACGCTGTGGTCCATCTAAGATCTAAAGCAGGGGTGCCCGGTACGCGTTTTCAGCTCGCAAGCTACTTTCCATTCAACTTTTCAATCGTGGCAATCTCCCCGTTGGTCGTTACGACCCGTCCCAATGCCTACCCTAACCTTTGCTCTGGCAGTTTGCACCGAAAAATAATAACAACGAGCAGTAATGATAACCAAACGAAACAACAACGCTCCATACATTGAGCACAAAACAAATCGATATTAAAAAAACAACAAGCCCCTCGTCTGTCTTTTATTCATTACCTTACTCGGATGACTTGCACTGATTAGTGTCAGCCAGGGTTGCTTTTTAAATGAAATCGCTAATTAGCACTACCACATTTTCTGTGCCCCGCTCAATCACAGAGTGCGACCCCCCGTGGACTGATTAGGAACAGCAGCTACTTTTATAGAAATGCAAATTATGTACTTAGCAAAACCATCCGGCGCTGTTAGGGATTTAAGATGAAGAGCTAATGTTATTGTAGTTTTGTGTGTTATTAGATATTAGTTATTACATAACTGCTATATTAATCAAAACAATCAAACAACACATTAACATCCTGCCACAATGTAACGTTGTAACGATATCTTCCACATTTTCTCCTCAAAGAGTTTTTTTTTTTTAAGTTTCTTCTCCTTCTCCTGCGAGGCAAACATTTTGATTTTATACCAAATAGAACTGAGTTAAACCTAATGGTTGAAATGTGATGAATTGTGATGATTTAAGATGTGTTATTTTTACAGTGTACTAGCTATTAGATGATGTTGATATTATGCATGCTATGTTAAATTTATATGAAGTAGCTTTAAGCCAATGGTGTGATCATTGAATGTACTGTAGAACTAAGTGAATAGGGATTGGTCAGGTCAGTGACAGATTTGAGATTCGACCATCAGATGGAGCCATGCGAGAGAGTCAGAAATACCTTGGAGAAGAAAGGGATGTGGCAGAGGCCAACATGGGAGGACACATGTTTGAATTTGCAGCCATTCACATTCGGGACACACCCCGGAAGTTTTTGAAGAACAAAGACATGAGGACTGTTAAGTTGTTGGAGCTAAAAAGTGTTCAAGTGGTACTGAATCATAACGCAATATAGAGAGACTCGGCTGCTACTCACTGAGAGAAAATGTCTTTTGTTTGCTTTTTGGTTTCAGAATGTAACACCAATGTCATACATAAGCAGGTGACAAATGGAAGAAAAACCCTAGATAAATGAGTAGCAGATGCTTCAATGCAGGAAACAAGTGAAATGGTTTGATAAGTATGAACATAATCATAAACATAAACAATTCCAACTGAGCACCTATGACCTCACGAAGACACGATACAAGTGTTTCTTATCTTTGTCACGGTGTGGTTCACTTCCTGTCTTATTTTGTAGTTTTCTGCCACTCGTGTCCCCGGGTAACTTCACTTCCTGCCTTGTCTCGTCATCCCCTGTGTTCCTCTAATAGTTTCCACCTGTGTCCAATCACCTGCACCTCCCTTGTGTATTTAAGCAGTGTGTCTCCTGTGTCACTTGTCGCGTCATTGTCTTTCGTCTTGGATCGTCGTAGTCTCTTGCCTGTGTGCGTTTGCCCCCCGTTCCGGTGTTTTTTGATCCTTGTGACTATTAAAGTCTTTTGTTTGCCGCAAGTCTGCGTTTGAGTCCTGCCTTCCACCCAGCAACCCTGACAGAATGACGCGACCAAAGAAGGGCTCAGCAGACCCGCTGCCAGACTACGGTCCGGACTACCTGGACGTAAGGAGTCCCTTCTGGCAGCGGAAAACGAACTGGTCCCAGGGGCTATCAGCTCGCCTGCCTCGAGCTCCGGGATCTGCTAAATCCTAAGAGGAGCCCTGGCCAGAGGAATAACAGACGTCCCGCTGGGCCGCCGCAGCGATCTCCCGTTCCCGCTGGGCCGCCGCAGCGATCTCCCGTTCCCGCTGGGCCGCCGCAGCGATCTCCCGTTCCCGCTGGGCCGCCGCAGCGATCTCCCGTTCCCGCTGGGCCGCCGCAGCGTTCTCCCGTTCCCGCTGGGCCGCCGCAGCGATCTCCCGTTCCCGCTGGGCCGCCGCAGCGTTCTCCCGTTCCCGCTGGGCCGCCGCAGCGTTCTCCCGTTCCCGCTGGGCCGCCGCAGCGTTCTCCCGTTCCCGCTGGGCCGCCGCAGCGTTCTCCCGTTCCCGCTGGGCCGCCGCAGCGTTCTCCCGTTCCCGCTGGGCCGCCGCAGCGTTCTCCCGTTCCCGCTGGGCCGCCGCAGCGTTCTCCCGTTCCCGCTGGGCCGCCGCAGCGTTCTCCCGTTCCGAGACTCTCAGCCATGCCCCCGACCCCCGAGCCAGCGCCACGATCCATGCCCCCGGTACCAGCACCACGCTCCATGCCCCCGACCCGACCAGTACCGGCCCCACGCTCCATGACCCCGACGCCCCCAGTCCCCGCTCCGAGACTCAGGCTCCCTCCCTCCCATCCCATGGTCCTCTCCCACCCTCCCGTTGGTGATTTGAGGGCCGTCTGGGATCCGGCCCTTGAGGGGGGGGCTACGGGGTGGGTTATGGGGGGGGCTGAGCCGCCGCCGACTGCGGAGGTGTTCCGTGTCCCCGAGCCGGACCCGACTGCGGAGGTGTTCCGTGTCCCCGAGCCGGACCCGACTGCGGAGGTGTTCCGTGTCCCCGAGCCGGACCCGACTGCGGAGGTGTTCCGTGTCCCCGAGCCGGACCCGACTGCGGAGGTGTTCCGTGTCCCCGAGCCGGACCCGACTGCGGAGGTGTTCCGTGTCCCCGAGCCGGACCCGACTGCGGAGGTGTTCCGTGTCCCCGAGCCGGACCCGACTGCGGAGGTGTTCCGTGTCCCCGAGCCGGACCCGACTGCGGAGGTGTTCCGTGTCCCCGAGCCGGACCCGACTGCGGAGGTGTTCCGTGTCCCCGAGCCGGACCCGACTGCGGAGGTGTTCCGTGTCCCCGAGCCGACGACGACTGCGGAGGTGTTCCGTGTCCCCGAGCCGGCGCCGCTGACTACCCCGGAGGTTTCCCGTGTCCCCGAGCCGGCGCCGCCGACTACCCCGGAGGTTTCCCGTGTCCCCGAGCCGGCGCCGCCGACTACCCCGGAGGTTTCCCGTGTCCCCGAGCCGGCGCCGCCGACTACCCCGGAGGTTTCCCGTGTCCCCGAGCCGGCGCCGCCGACTACCCCGGAGGTTTCCCGTGTCCCCGAGCCGGCGCCGCCGACTACCCCGGAGGTTTCCCGTGTCCCCGAGCCGGCGCCGCCGACTACCCCGGAGGTTTCCCGTTTCCCCGAGCTGCCGACGACGACCCCGGAGGTTTCCCGTTTCTCAGAGCCTGCCATTCCTGAGGCGTTCCGTGCCCTGTGGTCACCGCTCCGGAGTGTGTCTCCTGTGTCACTTGTCGCGTCATTGTCTTTCGTCTTGGATCGTCGTAGTCTCTTGCCTGTGTGCGTTTGCCCCCCGTTCCGGTGTTTTTTGATCCTTGTGACTATTAAAGTCTTTTGTTTGCCGCAAGTCTGCGTTTGAGTCCTGCCTTCCACCCAGCAACCCTGACAATCTTATTATTTTTAAATCTGGAGATCATCTTATCAGAGCGTTGAACACAGTAGAACAAGCGAAGAAAATGGAAATTAAAATAACCTGGACAGAGAATGATTTATATTGGATTTTTATAAATAGATAATAATGTTTTTTTTAAATGCTCATGTTGTAAGATAAAACACAACAAACATTTGACTTCTACATTACATTACAGGTCATTTAGCTGACGCTTTTATCCAAAGTGACTTACGTTGCATTTTTAACCCATGGCTTTTTACATTTTTGCCCAGGGAGCAATTGGGAGTTAGGTGTCTTGCTCAGGGACACTTTGACATGGGACATGGAGCAGCCGGGGCTCGAACCGCCAACCTTGCAGTTCCCGCACACTCTCTACCCCTGCGTCAATAGAATGTCTTTGGAGAGACATTTGTCCGACTATGGCCAGGAGACACAGAAAATGTGAACAAGCAACAAAATGCAGAAATTGTTTTCATTTTCATCTCAAATTGACTTTTTCACTTATTCTGAAAGTATGGCTTCATGTCTCTAAATTGACAGCAACAATGGAGGAAACGTGTAAAACATCAGTGTCAGTGGACACTGGACGACTACAGACAGTGTACAAAGCTCCAGGAAAACATGCATTTGTGTATTGACATTTATAACACAGTATTTTGTAACAGCCCTGGGTAGAGAATGCTAGGTCACATGTCTCTCTAACATGACAGGAGACACTGAGTCTAAGCTCAGGTCGGTGTGGATATTCCTCATGAACCTGCATTTAATAGCTGTTTCTGCAGAGGAGGACTTGATCTGGACCGGATGAAGGTGTGAGTAAGCAGGGACCTGAACACTCCGTGGTTACCATGGTTACCACAACATGCATCTTTTAGAAAATTACAGAGTCTTCACAGGACTCACATTCAATCCGTCAGAGAAGCAGACATTTCTTCTCCCGACGAAACCTTCAGACAGCGATTCTTTGCATCCAGAAGTCTACTTGTGACCTACTGACAAAGTTTAGAGAACGTTTTGCAGGACAGAAGTGAGATTTATACACTTTCTTAGCCACTGTTGTCTCATGTATTTTACCGTTGACCCTCTCTAAACCCCAAAATATACCGATGTTTAGGCTAATATTTGTATCATATTTGAAATAATTAGTGCAACTTAAACTACTGGGATAGACTTGTGAGGGTTGTGACCAAGTGACCAACACGTTTATCTAAACTAAAGCTGCTTACTTGGTTAGCTTGATACACAACACCGTTCAGCATTTTAACGTTAGCTTGAACTGAGAAATGCTACTAAAGATATTGTTGATACATTCATATAACTTCTACTTGACACTATGATCAATAAGTGGTGCACCATGACAATATATTTCAATAGGTTCTCAATTCACCCGTTTCCTTTCTTACTAGTGATGCTTTTCATTTATTAGGAGGCTCTTTTACACCGAAGCTCGTTCAGTGTCACGTGTCACTCATGAACATTAACACGATGAGCAGCAGAGATATGTGTTATCCACATCGTGCTGACATGCTACCGACCTTTAGTCAATCAGCAGCTTCAAATAGCCTTTTTTTAAATGTAGTCCGTGTGAAACTAGTCTGTGTAGACTGTAATACAGCTTCCTGACTGAATCATAATGTCAACACATGTATTCATATATAGAATAAACAATGTGCATCAGTGGTTGTGCATCATTGAAGGTTGTGTTGGTTTTTACCCTCAGATGGCCCAACGTTGCGGCTACACCAGCGTCCAGATCCTGGACCCTTACCGGCCCGGCATCCTGCGGTCCATCCTCAGGATCAGAGGACCAGCCTCCCTGATCGGCCTCTCACCTGGTCCCCCACCTGACCGCGACCCTGGCAGCTTGGATACTGTCTCTCCTTCCAGGAGCTCGGTAAGAACACCAACAACCTGAACGCCACACAGCTGTTTTGATGCTTTCTTGATCCGTTTCTTTCATCATCTCACACAGGCGTGTTGACTTCAAAGTGCATTCCCTGTTTGATTACTAAAAAAATATATATATTTACAAATAGTGAAAAATAACAAAACACAAACTAAAACAAAAATACAAAAGGGGGAGGTTTGAGGGTCTGTCAAAAGTATATTGTCTTCACTGAACAGTCTCTTATTATAGATGAACTGTGTGTAAACCAAGTGAGAACATTAAAGGTCCTTAAAGATACTGTCTGTTTATCAGTTCGGACGATCTCAGCATCAGCAGGTGTCGCTCCTTTTTCTGCAGTGCTTGTTTTTCATCTCTGTTCCTCTACAGTGTTTAGTTGCTGCTCCGTGCACACTAGAGGTCGCTCCAAACACTCTTTTTATTTGATTCAACAACATAGTAAAACTGTCATGAGCGGAGGCCTTTAATCTTTTGCATTGCATTAATCTCCTGAATAAACTAAATGAACTTTGAGGAATCGAAAAGAGAACTTGCGTAACCTACAGACAGTGAAACATAAACTAACCTCCACAATGCTGAGGGGGGATTGTAACCTATAGACCCATATCTTATCTTCATGGACTACTTTATTGCCCTGCCTACTTTAATTCCTCTAAAGAAATAAGTCAAGTTTAAAATCCATTAAAAGAAACCAAGATTAAGTATTCTGTAAACTATTTGTTTTGGAAAGTATTTATTCAATTGTACATTTTTAAGGACGTACTGTTTCTAAGGCATCTTTTTTTTTTTATGCCTTATTATGCTTTTATTTGTGAACTATTAGTGATAGTTATGAGATCGCACAAGAAGTTAGAAAAATTCACCTGGTCATCACGTCACTATCTTCACAATGGCAAGTATAAACTAATCTCTAGGATTTGATGTCTAGAGGTTGGAGAGATTTTAGTTATTTTTCCTGGAAGAGGATTATTGACAAGTTTTTAGCTATAAATACTCACAAAAATTGTGAATTTGGCGGCTACATATTTGGTTGAGATGGAATGACCTGGGTCCTGTGCTGGACGTTGCCACAGCAAGCCGAACGCTTTGACTCCATCTATCTGACAAAAGGATGGGATGCCATGACAGATATAGCTTTACACACCCTAATCTTCATTCATTCATTATGAATACAAAAGAATAACAACAGCTGACACGTTAATTTGCTGGCCAGTTGCAAGTAAGTTGGCCAGTGAGCAGTGAACAGCTGTTCAGGTGGCCGGCGGTCAATAAATGAACTTGTGTACTGAAAAAACCACTGTGATAGAACCTGATACTGTCAGAATTATACAAAATACTGTTATTTGTTCTACCTCCAATAATAATAATGATTTTTTTAAATGCACCAAATATTCTATACTAAACATGGCTCATTGGCACTCATTCTGTGGGTCTTGCACACAGACCTGGCAGACGTTTAAAAATGTTTTTTTTGGTACTTTCAATTTTGTATGACAGCATGGTGGCTTTAATTAATATGTGATGTGATAAAGTCCATATGATGTAACAGTCCTGATGGTTGTATTTGTTTGACCTTCAGGCGAAGCGATGCTTCATGTGGAGGACTTTCTCCATCCTGGACCCCAACCGGTCAGGCATCCCACGGCTCATCTTCCATAAAATCCCAGTCTCAAAACCTAAGACCGGCTCCTCCACTCGCTGTGCACGTGGGTGTTCCTTTTGGCCGTCTCCTCCCTCCTTTGAGTCCTTTGGCACCTTCTCCTCTCCCTCTTCTTCTACCTCCTCCTCCTCTAATTCTTCCTCTAGCTCCTCCTCTAGTTCTTTTTCTAGGCCCTTCTTTAGTTCTTCTTCCAGCTCCTCCTCTAAATCTTCCTGTACCATCTCCCCAATTTCCACCCCAAGGCGACTTAAGAGAAGGTACGTTATTTCAGATAAATGGTCCATGGAAACATTATGATTACTCCTGAGACATAAATCCTTTAATCCTTAAAATATATTCTTAAGGTTAGTTCTATCAGGTTCTGTTAGTAGATTGACTTCATGTGGCTGTTAAAATCCACAGTCCATTGCTACACCTAGGCACCTACACCTACGTCTTGGTCTCTAGTTTTCAATATTGTTGATCCAAGCAGAGCTTAGACTTCCTATTGTTCCTCCATGCCCTCAAAACCACTACATTCGTTTTGTCTTTTGTTCAATTAAAGAAGTTTCTGCAACAAACTATTGTTGCACTCACTGTCCGTTTGTACTGGAGAAAAGTCCCCTTGTCACATGTTCTGTTTGATGTGCAAAATGATAACTTATTTTGTTGTTTTTCCAAAGTGGCTCTAATCCACATCAGGGACCAGGTAAGTCTGTAAGGGTAAGCCCCCCTGAACCACCTCAGGAACCAGGTAAGTTTTTAAGGGTAAGTCCCCCTGAACCAGTAAAAAACAGGAGGCTTGATGGAGTGGAGTGGGTCAACCAGTTAAACAGCTGGTGGTGCAAACAAGACGCTAGAACTCCGGGTAACATTAAGCACCAGGAACAAGGTAGGCCTACAAAGGTAAGCCCCCCTAAACCCCCGCAGGGACGAGGAGAACCTTCAAAAGACAGGCCCCCAAAACCGCCTAAGAGACCTGGTGAACCTTTGAAGGTAAGTCCTCCTGAACCACCTCAGGGACCTGCTCAATCTTTAAAGGTAAGAGTCCCTGAACCTCCTCAAGGACCCAGGGGACCATTCGAAGTAAGTCCTGTTGAGTGTCGGCCGTTATGGGACCAGCCTGAGCCGGAGTGGGTGGTAGACATGAGGCTTTATCTGAAGCGGAGAGACCAGTTTGACAGCTGGTGGTGCAAAACACACACTGAAGCTCCAGGTAATACCCGACACTATGATCCAAAGAAGAATGTTTATTCATTTGAAAGGACTTTATCTGAGTTTGAAATTACTTATTCAAATTAAAATGATTTACATGGTGTAAAGATTTGAGGTTTAATCAAGCTGTATTTATTTTATTTTATAGTATTTCAGTATTGATGCTTCCACCTTCCAATTCTGTATGACAGACAAACTTATTATCTCCACCTACTTCCTCTGAAGTTACTGTGCAATCCTCCACCAATCTGTTTAAAGTGCCTTCTAAACTAAATCTTACTTTCATATTACGTAAAGCCATCTGCTGTCCTGGCCTCTGCCCTAAGGCAGCAGACAGCTGCTTTAACATGCTCCACCAAGATTATTCTGTTCCTCAGGCCTCTTTCTGCCAGAGGCCAGGGGATTCGGCCTGCAAGACCAGCAAGCTTCCTGAACCCCCATCTCTGGTCCCTGCTCTTGACCTGAAACTCACCTCAACTTCAAGATTCTGTTTAAAATCTGAAGTTCAAAGCTTCACCCACAACCTCTGCCAGTAAACTGTAAGAGCCTCCACCACCTACGTTTGACTGGCAGGTACGTACAGGTCAAATCTACACCTACAACCTGTGCCAAGCTGGCTACACACGTGTGTCCTCCGCCTTTATTTTACTGGCAAACTGCTGCAGACCAAACTTTCATCTGTAGACTCTGCCAGTTAACTGCAGATGCTGCCTCCACCTGCAGTTTACTATCCGATAGCTACAGGTCAAGCCTTCACCAACACCCTCTGCCACTAAACTGCAGGTGCCTCCTCTGTCTTTATTTTACTGGCAGACTGCTGCAGACTAACCCTTCACCTATAGCCTGTGCCACTTAACTGCAGGTGCTGCCTCCACCTGCATTTTACTGGCTGATAGCTACAGGCCGAGTCTCCACCCACATCCTCTGCCACTAAACTGTATGTGCCTCCTCCGCCTGCACTGTACGGGATGACATACTGGCCGAAACCCCAGTCCTCTTTCAGCAACCACAATCCGCCAGCCCTCCATGCCAACCTCCATCCCTGACCTCCACCTGTCAATCCTGGAAGACAGCTGCGGAAACCTCCTCAACAGCTTGGTCCAGGACCAGGCCTGAGCGTTCACCCCACACATACAGCCTTCAGTCTACTAAAGGCTAGCAAGATTCCTGAACCTCCATTTCTGGTCATTGCTCTTGACCTGAAACTCGACTTGAAGATTCTGCTTGACATCTGCAATCCAAAGCTCCACCCATAACCTCTGCCAGTAAACTGTAAGAGCCTCTACCTGACTGGCAAATACATACAGGTCAAACCTACACCTACTACCTGTGCCAGGCTGGCAGTAGATTGCAAGTATGTCCTCTGTCTTTATTTTATTGGCAGGCTAAGGCAGACCAAACCTTCACCTATTGCCTCTGCCAGTTAACTGCAGGTGATGCCTCCACCTCCATTTTACTGGCAGACACCTACAAGTCAAACCTCCAACTTCAGCCCCTGCTAATGGACTGCAGGCGCCCCCGCCACCTTCTGTGTGTGGCAGACAGCTGCAAGCCAAATGTACAGCCTCTGGCACCAAACCGCAGGAGGCTCCTCCGCCTGTATTTTACTGGCAGACTGCTGCAGACCAAACCTCCACCTACAGCCTCTGCCAGTAAATTGAAGAAGCCTCATCTGATGCATTTTAATCGTAGCCAAACCTTAACCTACCGATTCCGGCAGTAAACAGTGACTTCTCCACCTGCTGTTTGTGGTTGACAGCTGCTGGGCAAATGTCCACCTACAGCCTCTGGCACCGAACCGCAGGTCCACCTCCACCTGTATGTTACAGGCAGAGTGCTGCAGGCCAAACCTCGACCTACAGTCTCTGCCAGTAAACTGCAGGGGCCTCCTCCATCTCTAGTGTTTTGCAGACAGCTGAAATTCAAACCTCTTTTTACAGCGTCCTTCAGCAACTAAAATCCTCCAGCATTCAAACCTTAGAAGCAACCTCCATCCCTGGCATCCATCTGTCAGTCCCATGAGACGGCTCCATAAACCTGCTAAACCTCCTTCTTGGTCCAGCTCCATGCCTGAGCCTTCACCCGACACCTCCAGCCTTCAGTATACTAAATACTAGCAGCCTTCCTCAACCTTCATCTCTGGTCCCAGCCGTTTACTTGAAACTCCACCTCCACTTGTTTCTGGTAGACGTCTGCTACCCGAACCTCCATCTACAGCCTCTACTGGCCTCCACCAGTCAATTATGAGAAACAGCTTCCAGTCACTGCCAACCTGTTCCAGATGTTGCCCTCAGCCTTCCCTCAGAATTTCTTTAAATGTATGCAAATTGATGACCTAGGTAGAATTCTTTACAGATAATTGTATTTTTCTGTTTTAGTTTGGAGCTGTATGAGATATTCACACATTTTATTTGTGATTTTCACAGATTTACCAGCAGCCAAGGACTGTCTACAAGATCATCAGATAGGCTTCTTCCTCCCCTTCATCCTCTACATTCAACTTCTGCTATTGTCAAAACTCAATAAAATACATTAGACTCTGAGTTTTGTCAACTTGAGGTCCTTAGTTTTTGAACCCTTTCAGAACTCATACGATGCATTTTTGTAAGAGGTTGTTAGCATACCTTTCAGTAGCTGTGTGTGGGTTACAATTCTCCACAAAACTTGTTTATTCTTACTTTGGGAAAGTTATAATTAAGAGTTGAGTTTCACATCTGGGATGGAATATTGCAGCCCAAGCACGCCAGGAGGATCAGCCAATCAACTCACAATGGGACTCACCGTGGTATTGTGGATTATGGAGTAGTGTTATGGTTTTAATGTTTGATTAGAGCCACAAACCAACAGGAAACAAGATTTAATTAACTTTGCTGGTAATTTAGCCCAGCCATTTTATTGAAGTGCTTGTATTTCTACGGTTCTATGTAAAATCCAGATACAACCAGGCATGAAAATCCCTCACCTATCAGCGAAATTCGCCGTTTTGAAACCAAAATATGTGATGTACGTGAATCGTGAATGTTTTTTTGGGGGGGGGGGGGGTGTTATGGCGGCAAATCACTGTCAAAATTTGAGAGCGCAATTCAGGTTGATGCGCGCGCATAAATCAAACATCCGCGAGCAAAAGTCCGGTTTCGCGCGAGCAAAACTTCGTCTCGCGCGAGCAAAACTTTTCATGTCCAAAATGGACAAAACTTCGTCTCGCGCGAGATATTTGCTCGCTTGGCGCCTCACACCCTGCGCCACTCCAGAGTAGAAATGAGTCCATCCCCTATACAGAAGTACGTTTCCAGAGACAAGGCTGTGCGTAGAGACAAGCTTCAGATCCAACTGATAGCGCTCCACCTCCTGCACAAGCTCCGACACGTATGTGTGTTTCCGTGTGTGTGTGTGTACCACAGAGTAAGGAGAACACGTGCCTGCCAGTCAGAGAGAGAAAAGAGGCATGCAGCCTGCACCTGTACAGTGTCCATGCTGCAGTGAAAACTAGGTACCACATTGTATTCTAACTTTTCATGTCCAAAATGGTTCACAATCATGTAGTCGATCCTCAATAACTAGATCAGAAAATGAGAGAAGAGGAGAGCTTCTGAGGAGAGTCTGAGTGGTAACGGGTACGCGCCTTAAAAGGTGGAACTTAAAATCTCAGGGAGAAATTGTTGAGTTGCGTTGCTCGCATTCTTGCAGCTAACGTTGCGTTCGGAGGAAAAGAACGGACGATTCAGATGAGGCATCTTTAGCCGTCTTCGGCATATTTATTTTTTCTACGAGCTGCCGCTGACACATCAGTCTCACTGTCAGACAGCCTTCATCACTTCTTCATATATAACAGTTTGGGACAAACAAAACAACAATGCAAACGAGTGCCCCCTTGTGGCTCATGCACAACACAGATCAGCGCTGTACTACACCTTCACCACAACTGAGGACATAATGAACATATCCCAACAGAAATAGAAAAGATGTCTGGAGGAAGATGCCACAAAATATTTAAATATCAGACTAGTGATACGACTTATTATTTTGTTATGCACCTCAAAACACCTCTACACACCCACAATCACACACCCAGCATGCAAGACTACTGATACCATTGATGTTCACACATAGTATGTTCTGTTCTGTTCCTTTCCACAATATAGTTCATACTAATTCTACCCTCTGATTTCAATGTCTTTATTGTGTGGTATTTCTCTGCTGACAATCATTCCTTAAGGCTCTGTAGATATACGTATAACCATCTGATACTATAGAGAGAAGCATATTCATCTAGAAAACTATACCTGGAGTGTTACAATGGCCAGTATAATTTTATTCCATGTGTCCATGCAGGTAAATTGGTGGATAATCATTCAAAATAATGTTAATAATAATAATCGTTCATTTTATTTATATAGTGCTTTTTAAAACATTCATACTTTGGAGTGACCCGGTCTGACAGTAACTCCCGGGCCCCTTTTTACCCCTAGTCCGCTCCTGGATGGATACATTAAAGATTCACCCTCAGGCTCCACCAGCATGTAGCCATTTTGCATCAATTTAAACACTTTTATGTGCAGTCTGACCTCATGATCATATAGGCTTGTCGTCAAACTAGGCTAAGGCTACTGGCGTTGAGCTGTATATCGTTGGAGGTGTTCGTGTTTATAATCACATGTGCTCACCTGTCGTTTTTTGAACTCTTTGTCTGAAGGGTGCTTCACGTACTGCCTCCCTGTGTCACAGAGACAGGTCTGTGTGTCAGTGGGCTATTCTTCACAGTCTGCCTAATACCCAAAGTACTTTCAGATTTCACTTCTTCTTTTTTCCAACAAGCAGAGGACGGTCGGCAAGAGCTCGTGCATCTGAGGCCTGATGTCTCTGATTGTGCCTTCTGGGACTTTTAGTATCAGCTGTGTGCGTCCTATTGACCCGCAGGCCAGTTATTATAGATATGGGATTTCCTAAGTGTGGTGCAAGCTCTCTCTCTCTCTCTCTCTCGCACTGCAGCCTGAGCCACCCCGTGTGAAATATTCAGATGGACTCCTTTTCTCATTCATCTGTTTCCAAGATGCCCTGTGGTCCTGTTTGTTCTTTTCGTGGTTTACTGTGTTAAGTAATTCCTCTTCCTCTGATGATAAGTTGTGATGTGTAACTTTAAAATAATGTAAATAATGTAACCGCTGGTTACATTATTGGTTGGTTACAATTAACCACCGTATGGTTAATCGTAAATGAAATGTTATGCAATATGCAATAAGCACGTGCGTGTGTTTTCTTCTAATGTTATATGCATTTTACACTGGTATTTCTGTATTTTCGTTTTCTCATTTAAATGGTAAAAAGGAGGACGGATCAGCGTGATACATTGTTTCATTGTGGGGCAGTATGAGCTGGCATCCATTGTGCTCTCCCACCACAAGGTGGAAGTATTGTGTTGTTTGTTTCACTAGCACCCTCCACAACGTAACCCTCTTCAAATTCTGTACCAGCAACCCTTTCACACATTGGGGGCTTATCGCTGTTAACAATTTTTTAACATAAATGCAGTCAAATAGTTTCGACGATGTGATTTACGAGAAGGGAGTGTCATTCACATACAGTACAGCATTGTCCAATCTAATCTACTGAAAATAAGATCCAACAACATAAAGATATATAAAAGCCTATTAATCAAATTAATGCTGCTTTTCTAGTCCTTGCCCTAAAGAATGCCGGGTAAATCCTTGTTTGGACGATGGAGTTGGGCTGGTCCCAATACCGTTTCTCCTCTTGGCCGGTTAGGGTGTGACAGGGCTCTTTCTTTAGGGCTTAAAGAGAGATGATGGACTGCACACCTGGAGTTTGTGGTCTTTTCTCGGCTGAATGTAGACCTCATTGTAGCAGTGGCTGTGTCTCAATCCAGGGGCTGCATCCTCCAGGGGCTGCCTATTCTGTCGACTCGTTCCAATGGGGCCAATGAATAGACCCTTCCAGTGTTTGGAGGACACATCTGATGTATATCCCATGATGCTATGCGGGCCGATTTTATTTTATTCACAATGGCGACAGGTTATCCGGCAGCGGGGGGGAACCGGCAGCATTCACTTTTAAATGTAGGCCTAGTAGAGGAATTCACTTGAACATCTACCTATACACGTGCTAAAATAAGTATGTATAATCGTATAACATCACAGTGTAGTTTACAAAAATAGCTTTAGTTACATGACGTTAGTAACCGACGAGCTCAGAATACCAGGACCTGCTGCGCTATTAACGGCAGGTCATCTGCAAGGACCGGAACATGGATTGCCTAGTAAAGGCCTTGTACTTTTAATGCCTTCTCTTTCAAACTTTATACGTTTTTTGAGTTATACGGCTTCTATCGTGAAGCGCAGCAGGTTGCTAGGCAAAGGGTGCAGCACAGGAACAGATGTTGAGGCCAGACTGTCTCATTTCGGAGACTGCACGGTTCAGCCTTCGCAGTTTACAAAGGGTTATTTTGTCAGGATTCGATTGGGAACTTGTTTTGTGGCTTCTTCTCCAATCAGCGGAAATCTGGCGACCCTTACCGTAATGATTGTCCAATATTTATCGGCTACAACACAAGGAGCTAGCCAAGTAGCTCGGTTGCATTCACTGTTGTTTGAATAACTCGAATGAACTCAACACAGCTTAGAATGGCCACACCTGTAGTGTAAGTCCAGTCAGAAATACTGTACTGCCTATTTGCTTAGGGGCTGCCAATGGCGATGACAGCTGTTCTGTTCAGCTGGTCACATGCACCCAATAGCACAGCGACACACCTACGTTGTTGTCCAATCATCTCGCTGCTGTGTCTTTTTTTCTGATCAGATTTTATCTCTGTCTTTCGTGCTGCTGTTGCACGCACCCCATACACCTCCCCATCGCCTCCCTTCACACATTCATGGAGGACAGAGTCCCCTCTATTACAAATCTGCCTGTAGACTCATAAACCAATGCCCAGATGACTACATGCCTCAGACTCCATTCCTGTGACTCCCTCGTCTCTGGCACCAACCAAAAGTCGCTCTCTCGCCTGCAACTAGTTCAGAACGCTGCAATTTCTAGCATTGCTTTTCAGCAATTTTGATGTTTTATGAGGGTTTAATTCTTACCCACTTGTTATGATTTGTTGGGCTTTTTGTTGTTCTGGTTGTCCCGGGCGTCCCATTGAAACCATGCGGCCTGGTCTCCAGCATCGTGGTGTTGGTGTCAGCCTGGTGTCAACATCTGCTCCTGCCCAGAGAAGAAAATGCCTTCCAGCGCTCCCCTTCCCACCTGGAAGTTCCTACGGCAAGCTGAAGGAGTTTTTCTGGGGGGCCTGCATGATTTTACCCGAGTCCGACCCCACAGAGGACATGCGTTAAGAACAACTATTCAAAAACAACCAATTGTAACGCTGATGGTCTCGTTAATTCATGCAGGTCTTTCAGTATATGAAGAAAACACACGAGACGGGTTAATGAGTGACACTTGACCATTCATGCTCGACTATGTTCTTTCAAAGCCGTTCTTACTCTGCACTGATGTTTAAGGGCACAAGCACTTGCTGCATATTTTGACAGGATTAGCGCCTTTACTCACAGAAACTTGGATGGCAGCCAAGATGCCACATCGCAATGATTGTGTGTGTGAAAAGAAAAATAAAGATTAAGTAAGCAGGTGTCACACACTTCGCAGTCTGTTATGACAGACGCTGGTGGGTGTGGTATTTGAGTCATCTGACAGTCCAACAAGGGCTCAACTCACACTCAGTGGTGTGAAGATTTGCTTTGACCACCAACTGTGGTGGATTATCACCTATACTCACATAATAAAGGTACTAATGGTATAGATTAAAAATACTCAAGTAAAAGTCCTGCATTCAAATCCACACATTAAAGAAAAGTACAGTAAAGAAATAGCAGATTGTTTGTTGTTTGCTGATATCACTCATGCATAATCACAGAGTGTAAAAGATGTTCAATATCAACTAAGGCATCCTGCATTATGACTAATGTCTGCAGCCATGTCTGGTTTTACAGTTCTTACTGATGGTTGGTCTCTTGGTCTCTAACAAATATAAATCAGTTCAGTAGATTGCCGTCAGATTGGTTTACTAATTAAAATGTACAATATTCCCTCTGAATTGTGAAGAAGAAGACAATCTTTTTGCTGATTATTGCTGAAAGTCTTATAGAAGAAGTATTTTCTCACACTGCTTCATAATTCTTTAAACGGTCCTCACAGTACCTTTAAGTACCGCACTTAATTGACTTTCCACCACTGGCCTACAGATACTTGTAGAGTGCACCAGAAATATGCACTTATATAAACTTTATCACAACTCCATATCAGTAGCAGTGTAAGCAGCTGGAATCGTCTTGAGAGGTGTTTTCTCCAAACGGCTTTTGTGTCACCAACGATTCCCCGGGATTGCCGTTTCGGGCGTGTGGGGGCACAGGACATAAACTATCAGCACTTTTATAGTCATCCTCACGCCCAGCAGTTGTAGCAGCTTGTATGTTTCTGATCACTGCCTGTAGGCAAGGCGTGGCTTTTTTTTTCTTTTTTTTTACCACTGCAAGCAGAAAGCAGGTTCAGGCAAGGCTTTGATATAACTCACCAGGTATTTAACCATCTGACTCCAGTCCGCACTAATAAGGAAAGTAGCTCGTAATGAGGATTCCAAGTGGAATTATTCTTGTCAGAGCCTGTCTTCATGCAGAGGCTTTCTCAATGTACAACAATAGCATTAACATAAGAACCCAAAAACCCATCTCTCTTTATAGTCTTCTGTCAAAGGGGGGGGGGGGGAAGGTAATGAAGAATAGCATTAGAGTGCAGTGTTTGTGCATGTTTGCGTGTGTGTGTGTGTGTGTGTGTGTGTGTGTGTGTGTGTGAATGGGTGTGGGAGAAGGGCGTGCAGACATTAAATCAGAAATAAGAGTCAATGATTCCAAACCATTAGAACGTGTTGTCGGGTGTGCAGAAAAGCTATGAAGGTCACAATGAAGGTCACATTTTTTACATCGACAGGTTAAAGCTGGTCAGGAGATAAAAATGTTGGCATTGCAGAATTCTTTGCATGCGTTGACGTTCTACAAAGCACATGGAGAGACATGAAGAGGGTAAAAAGGTTGAATATTAAAAAAAGATCTCACAAAAGAATCGAAAAATGAAAAGAAACTGTACTTGGTGTCATGGAAACGGAATGCCCACAGCTACAGAATGCCCCCACCTGTGGGATGGATTCTAGTCCTTGGAGGTAAACATTAAATCAGTGCTAAAAACTAAAGACTAAAGTCAAATTAATGCTTTAAACATAGATAAGGCATAATTTGACCTAAAAACGGTGCTTAAAGTAGGAGAGTCAGGGGGGCCTACTTTAGAGTTAAGATACTTTAGAGTTATTGCAAAAAGTGGCACTGACCCTATATGGTCATATAAATAGTTTAGCTTTCAACTTGGTTCAGGTGTTTCAGGGCTATGATCTATAATCACATTCACCCTGCAATTAAGGTACATTCATCTAGTATGTTTTTTACTTTCAAAACAAATCTTCCCCTGTAATTTCCTTCCTGGACTTATGACGACGTTTACAAAATATGATATCAGCCTCATATCACGCTTGCAAAAAAGCACCTGGCATATTTGTAACCTTTAACATATTGGTTAACTTTGTGAAACGATTGGTTAGGTTTAGGCAAGCAAGCTCCATTATTGAAGATCCCAAAAAGAATGGATGGGAAAAAAAGAACGTGCCAAAATAACAACAGAAAACTAAGTAAGTAAACGCAACATAAAAAAAACGTTATGTAAAAAACCTAAAACCCTCTACTTTGCTTTTATAGCAGCCGTCTCCTGGAAATGGATGGAAAAAAGTACATTGAAGGCACAGCAAGACAATGGGATACTTTGAAAGAGGTCTACTGTGTGCCTTGCAGCTTCAGGAAAGTTGCAGTTTCTCAAGTGAGAAGCTCAGCAATTCGCACATCTGTACCTCCTGGTTGATGAGACTCGACTGCATAAAGAAAACCAGACCCTTAAACACTGGGAAAGAAAACCAGGGCCTTATGACTAACTGTGTCAACTGCCAAAACAAAGAGAGTCTGTTTAGCTTTGTTGACTGTAAGGCATCCGTGGTGTTGGATTCCCATGAGGAGGGATTGGAAGAGGGAGGAGCACTGTTCTGCATTCCTCATAAGATCAGCAACTGGTATCGACCGCCCTACCAAACACATTAGTCAAATCTGCCAATTTTATGGTGCCGCAAATCACATTTCAGAAGTCAAATGTAGAAATTGTTTTCAATTAAGTAATCAACTATTAGCCCTATCACGGAAAGTCTCTGTGCTGGTTTTCAGTTAAATACTCCCTACATGTAGTTACACCTCCTGACTCTTTTGGAATGTGTTGAGAGCCAGAAAGAGTTGAACCAGCTATGATTAGAGGAGAGTGAGAAATTAAATGTGCCCTTTGCAGAGTAGCGTAGAAGTGTGGTTTTACCTCGGGGTGGATGGCATTCTTCACTAGCACAGCTGTCCTGTATATCGCCCAAGGCTTATGGTGAGGTGCAGTAAAGAGGATGGGCTGATAACAACTCATCCACAAGACAGAGGGACATGGGATTAGAATTGAGTTGTCAAGTTGCATTGCTAAACGCAATCTTTGCAGCACATGTACTCAGTCGTCGTGGCGCAGGGGTTAGAGAAGGTGTGCTGGGAAGCACAAGGTTGGTGGTTCGATTCCAGGCTGCCCCTTGTTCCATGTCGAAGTGTCCCTGAGCAAGACACCTAACCCCTAATTGCTCCCCAGGCAAAAATGTGAAAAAAGCCATGGGTTTAAAGTGTAATGTAAGTCGCTTTGGATAAAAGCGTCAGCTAAATGACACGTAATGTAATGTAATGTAATATAAGCGGTTAAGCTCGTATAACAGGACCATTCCCACTGAGTTGATTAACCATGGGAAAAAAATAAGAAATAATTTGTGTTTTTTGGGTGCAGACTGCTATGTGAGCTCACAGGAGGGCTGGGCTAGGGTGGGGCATATTGGTTCATGTGTAGGATGGTTATTCTTCTGATAGCGTTTAGCCAAACACGAGAGAAACTGCCTTCCCTGTTGGTGCAGAGTGGCAGATGGGTGGCAGAGATGCTCCCATGTGTGTTGTCGCTAGTAGCACCAACCGGCTTGTTAAGAGCAGTGAGTGCTGAGCAGGTAGTCAATGGCAGTGTAAAAGATAATTAAATGTTTTGAGAACATATAGAAGAGGACGGATAACGTCTCTGTCCCTTAATTTGCAAAGAATGCCTGCAGATGGGTCGGTTGTCAGTCAAGGTTCTGTGCGAGGATCTGCTTTGCCTTTGGGTATTCTTTTCTTCATGGTTCTAACTAACCCACACAGAAGTATTAACTGTATTGTAACTTTGGCCTTTGTTGGAGAGAGTCTGACCATTGAAAATTATGACATGAGACTTGGAGTTTGGTTATGGTCCCTGATCTCAGAGTGGTGTCTGTGATACAAGAATGATGAAAGTTGTTTTTTTCGTTTATTTCTTGCAAGGTATAAGAAGTCCGCTACAGTAAGTACGCAACAGCTACACATGGACAGACCTCTTCTCAACAGTCTTTCAGAGAGTGTCTCAGGCATACATATACATTCACTGGGGCAACGCCAGATGGTAAACATAAGAACACAGACATGGAGGCCCCAGCCTCCTGATGTAGTCACAATACATGTCAGTCCAATACTGGCCCACCTCTATCACCAACCGATCTTCCCTTAGCCGGACAATTCTATCCAGCCCGCGAGTACATATCATATGTCTATCGTAACTGGCCCGCGGGTCAATAGAACGTACACGGCTGACTTCTCTGGTGGAAAAGGAGGCGGGGCTGCCTATCGCACGGTCACAGCGAGGGATCGCAGGGTGGACATGTAGGGGTATTGTATTGAATTATGGTATCGTAAGAATCGGGTATCATAATATTCATAGCAGGTATTTTTCCACTCACACAGTCACACACCTAGCATAACTGATACCACTGAAGTTCACACACCATCATCTGTTCATTTCTACAATATAGTTTATACTAATTCTACAGGTGATTGAATTTCTAGCACTGAATATTTATGCATTGAAATCATGTATTTGAATGTTTTTCAACGTTAAAATATTCAACCGCAAAAAATTGAACCGCAAATAATTGAACCGCAAATAATTCAACTGCAAAAAATTCAACCGCAAAAATTCAACCGCAAAAAATTCAACCTCAACATTCGGGAAGCCAAGGAAGAGCGATCGATTCTAGATTCAAGATTATGAGTGTGCGTCAAGCAAAAGGAGCGAGCGCCCCAATACAACTTCAGCTTGTCGGCTATGATGACCGGATTTCAGCCATGTCCATTAATAATGGGGCTTTGTTTATGGAATGCCGTTTTAGTCAAAATTAAATGAATGAATAAATACGTAAATACATGAAATATGCATTTAAAATACATCATGAAATAAATAAATGAGGCAATAAATACATAAATATTAAATACATTTAATTATTTCATGGTACTTTTATTTCATAATGCCGCTTTTCATTTCCAGAGTCTTTTATTTCATAATGCCGTTTTTCATTTCCAGAGACTTATTTCATAATGCCGTTTTACATTTCACGTTCTTATATGCAAATCAGGGGGCGTGGCCTCTAACATTCAGAACAGACAACAGAGCCGTGTGCAAAAGAAACCAGGAACGCGCTTGTAGAGCGCATAGGAGCCCCTACAGCGTAGTGTGTGTGTGTGTGTGTGTGTGGGGGGGGCTTTAGCGGAGCGTGTGCAGACGCATACTCTTCCGCTTAGTTCACGTCCAATGTACAAATGTCAGCTGTCTAGTACTGAATCTTACAGACACAAACCACACTGATGCCATATAATAGAGTTAAAACACACCGAAGCCCCATCACCGTTGGAGCTTGCAATGGTCGTGCATGTAAACAGCATAACCTGCATGTACTGTCGGGGTTATGCGTCTGCACACGCTCCGCTAAACCCCCCCACTACGCTGTAGGGGCTCATATGCGCTCTACAAGCGCGTTCCTGGTTTCAAAACTCCGCTAATCACATCCCAGTATCAGCTGTCTATTACTGAATCTTACAGACACAAACCTCACTGATGGCATGAAGTTAAAACACTCAACGAAGCCCCATTATTAATGGACATGGCTGAAATCCGGTCATCATAGCCGACAAGCCGAAGTTGTATTGGAGCGCTCGCTCCATTTGCTTGACGCACGCTCACGATCTTGAATCGAGAATCGATTGCTCTTCCTTGGGTTCCCGGATGTTGCGGTTGAATTTTTTGCGGTTGAATTTTTTGCAGTTAAATATTTTAACGTTGAAAAGCATTCAGATACATGATTTCAATGCAGAAATATTCAGTGCTAGAAATTCAATCACCTTTTTCTTTCAAAATCCGATGACACAGATTTACATAGACCACCACTTACAGTAGCAACATATACATGTATTTATTTTATGAATTAACGTTTGTTAACCCAGACCTGTGTTGCATGGATATCTGCTATTTGCAGGGCCTAAGGATTGGCCTGTTATACAAAAGCTAAAGAAATATTGAAACGATGCAATATTCTTTACATAATCAGTTGAAAGAACCGTTAAAGAGCAAGTATCTTGGATTCAGAGGCATCTAGTGGTGAGTTTACAGATTGCAACCAATGCAACTTTCCTACTGTTCCAACTGTTTAGGAGAACTAGGGTGGGATTCAAATAGTCCTTTTTGCTTAGGAAGGTTCCTAACTGAGTGAAAGTGTCCGCCATGATAAAAGCTGTACGAATTCTCTAATGTTAAGGAAAGGAGCTTCAATGCTTCCCTACTTAGCTCCTTTAGCACAGGAACCACTGGACCATCCTTTATGAAAGAAAAGCAAATCATTCCGTCCCACAATTCCATGCGGCTGCAATATTCAAATAGTGACGTATCAACGGGCCGTTTAAGAAAACCAATACTCATGAATGAGAAACGCGAATCAAGTAAGTAACCTAAGCATAACTAATGTATGTTGCAACCTTGCTAATAGTAGTCCATTTTCAGAGAAATTGTAGTTTGGCTGCTGCAGACCCGTCGAATCAGAACTACGTAGCTTAGTGAAAGTGGGGTCAGAGGATTCCCTAAACACAGCAGTTAACTTTTCCTAACTCCTCATGAATTCTCCTAACCAACAGTTTTCACAGAGGTCAAGGAATAGTGGTTAGGAATAGACTTTAGGAGGTAATTTTGATAATTCAAATCCAGCTGAGGAGAAGGGAAAGAGTGAGCGGCCCTAACCAGGTGTCTATCAGTAGTGTTTTAACTTTACCCCTGCGATACCATGCCTCGTGTTAAACAGTCTTACACACTATACAAATTCAGTGATGGCCAAAACAAAAGAGTGAATGAGAAATAAGCTCCACTTTACATATCTTCATAGTATCAAAGTATCAGGTTTCAGCATCGCTACTAAAGCAAATGTTATTTCACTCAGCCGTCCATGGAGGGAAAAATGTGGGCTTTCCAGACTGCTGCTAACATGACCCGCTTTGACCTTTTCTGAAAAGACTGGTTCAGTCTAGTGAATTGCACTGTCCCTGGACTCAGTCATACAGGTGTACAGACAGTATACCAACGTGTTACAAGGGAGTGACTGCAGCAGTTCTTGCAGATGTCATGGGCTACGTTATTTTGTCCAGCTACCCGCCTTTCAAGAAGCAGGTTTTGTTACCAGGTGTGGCGCTTCTTTCCCAGCTCTTAGGAACAGTCACTGCCTTAGCGCTTGAGCACACCCACGGACCTACCCTGTTTTCGCTCGTCAATGAAGGCAGCAAAGAAATATGCTATCTTCAAGTTGGAGCTTTGCTCTCACTTTGCCAGTTTGCCCTCTGGCTATTGTAGTACTGGGTGTGGTAGCAAAAAATGAAAGCTGTAGAAAGGCATGTCCTAATGAACTGCACATTGTCAGAATGCTTCTTATGCCACATTAGAGGTCTGAAGAAGAAGAGCAAGCGAGGTCGTGGGTTACCTGGGGATTTGAAAGGGTGCTGCAGCTCTACTTTTGTAGAGTTGTTTTTTGAAATAAAACAAATATGAAGTTAAATTGTTGACTCTAATTTTGAGGATGCTCAGGAGCGGTTTTGTACTAAGCCCACTTAATTGACACATTTAGATCAAATAGGGCCATTATATTTATAGTTAATAATCTGTGTCTTACTACCCATGTGCTTTAGCCAATAGTTGGCTTCTTCCCTGGAGATGCTTTTTTACCAGATCTTTACTGTATGCATCTTCACTTTTTTCTTGCTTGTGGGATTTTTTCCTTCAGTTTAAACATTTCAAAAAGTGACTGTGTTTTTAGTCGGGTTAAGACAAGTACAACAATCTGCACAATGTCCGTTTAAAAGCTCAGTCATTAGAATTGAATAAAAAGCGCAGTGACTCTTACACATGAGGGAACGTTGCATTCATGGTAGTTAACCCTCCCCATTCTTCTGAAGGTGTGGCAATCATCAGAATCTTACCTTTATTCAGTGGAGAGAATCTCCCTTTGGCTTGATGGTCTACTACCGCTCCCTTTTTAGTAGCTTTTGTTGAGCAAGTACACAAGGAATAGCATTAGAGTGCAGTGTTTGTGCATGTTTGCGTGTGTGTGTGTGTGCGTGTGTGTGTGTGTGTGTGTGTGTGTGTGTTTAAATGAGTGAGAGAAGGAGTTGTAGAACTGAGGGCACCACGCCCTAATCGTACACCGTGACTGTAGCACTAACTTGAAGTTGAAGGTAGAATTACTTTATGTTCCTGTGTAATAACCTGTGTAGCTAACACTAGCAGAGTATGTTGGCACTTGTTTGCTATGTTAGCTACTGAAGTACTGAGTATATACACATGCTGCTTTTGCTTTTTAGGGATTGTCACAGTAAACAAAGACCCAACTAGCTTTAAAGGGAACAGCTGACACTGTGATCTGTAGACTTCAGCTTCTATCGTTATCGTTTTAACGCATGACCATTGCTGAAGCAGCTGGACATCCTCATATATCCTTCATATCCATAATATAGACATTTCTGTCTGCTTCGCTCGGAAATTGCATTTTTTTATTTTCAAATATATTTCTTTACAGAGTGCAGTTAGTGACAGTGTGTGTTCCATAAGTAGTACTTTACAAAGTAACAGCTGGGGTGGAGACATGGAGGTCAATTGGGAGGACAAGGGAATACTATCTCTAGTCTACAACACTAGATGATGTCAAGATATTTGTTTTCAGTTTAGAGGTTCTGTTTAATACGCCATTCACATTCAGCTGATTTAACAACTTTGAACTCAACTTGGTCACACCAAGTAACCCAAAACCTTTATGCACTACACAAACTGTAAATAAGAACTACAGTCGTGCAAACTAACTACTGGTATTTCTTTTTTACAAAAATAATATAGCTATATTGCATGCAAGTGAAAAAACAAAAACAAACTGAAAATCTACAAGATCAAATGCAACATTCATGTGGCTCGCGCAGGCGTCACTACTTCGCAACAGATTATTTAGGTTTTCCGTCACCGCAGGACTTCACTACTTTCATGTTTCTTTACCCAGGCCGAGGTTCATTGTGATTGGCCATAATTAATGCACCTGTCAATCCTCTTTTTGGCAATTGGTAGTTTGTGTGGTGTGCAATAAGCTTTGGCTCACATTAAAAAGTCTTGCTGCACTTGTAATTAAATCTAATGAAGCTAATTCAACCATACGAGGGTAACTTTTCCAATAAATTGGTGCAAAACAATGTAAGAAAGATAGAAATATAATCAAAATTGGGTCACAACTTGTGTTAAGACAAGACATTATGTTCTGCAATGTCTCTTAATGCACTCGACTGACTTCGACACTGAGTTGTGGTACACTGCATTACTGTGCATGTAGTTTTCCCGGCCAAGTCAGTATCCCATAACAACCCTATATGATACAAACAACGCCGCAATTGATATGAAAGTATTGCATGTCAGAAACAACTCATTTAATTACTCATCATAGCAATTCTCCTTCCCAAGAGTAAACTCCCATCTCAAGGCTGGTTCTCACACAGAAAAAGAGTTTGTGAACATTCCACAACATGCTCTGACAAGAAAGCCTGAAAAGTCACCTGTCATATCATGTGAGATCAAATACAACCCCTGTAGCAGATTTGGGGCTGCTACCGCCTGTAAGGAAAGGTTAGTAAGCTGTCATTGCCTAATCTAATGTCTCTTGGTTGTATGCAAAGGAGACGTTTATTGGGTTGGCTTGTTGTTCTGTGAAGGTCAAACGTGTTTTTGCATTGTATTTTAACACTTCATTTGAGGTTTTTGCAGCAGGAAAATGTTTCACAGGCCTACTGTATATGCACAACAAATGTGTTCAAATATATCGTGTACACTTCTTTAACAAATCATACACGCTTCAAGTTGTGAACAAGTTAAAGGTTGGATGTGAAGTTTATTTACAACACATTTAGTTTTTATAAATGCTTCATCCATGAGAAATTTGTAATACAAAACAAAATTAGGCCGTGAAGTGGTGTGGCTGGTTCATCCCAAACTAAAGTGGTGGTGGGCAATGACTCCTTCCCCTCCTTTGTTTAGCGATCAGTACCAACCATCAATCTAAAGAAAGACATAAAGTCAAACTTGTTGAAAAATCTAATGAAGGACGAAAGTTTTGTGTATATGGGATTGAGATAACATTAGTTCATATTTATCCTTAAACTTGCAACTAATTTCTGTTTTTCTGATGTGAGTTTCCTGCTAAAATAGCTCAGATGAAGGTGCAGTGTATTGCATCTCAATGTCATTTTTATACGAGAGAATGTTGGAAGTTTGGGGTGTGACTCACATGGGCCCTGAAGCTGATTTAGAGGCTGCTTTAGTACAGAGGCCGGTAAGCCAACACCTACATCAGCGTTGCTGAGATGCGTTTTAACAGGTACCCGTCATTCCAATTCTGTCAGAGCGATGAATCTCGTCTACTTTTAACCCCTGATGTTCTGTCGGCTGCAAGTTGGCTGTGACGCAGCGAAGATTAAAGTTGAAACAAAAGAGATTAAATCTTTTAAAAATGCACAAATCATGCTCATAAGTTGTAACTAACTGTAAAGAAAAAAATAGCGATGCTGGTATATCTCTGTGACTGTAGCAAACCATAGAAAGACACAGAGTAAAGATAGAGCATACAGTACCCTCAAGCAACGACAAACTGCAGGCATGAACGCATCACTAACCGTATGGTGGAATGCAACTCAGGCATTTGAGATTTAGTGCAGGTCTTCACAGATTCATTCAGATTTAAGATCTAAGATCTTTAAGTCAGCCAACCATAAAAAAGTCAATGCGTTTTATTCTAACTTCTGACAGCTCAATTTTAGCACAATGCACAATCTCTATGTCCCTCTAACTCCATTAAAAAGTACCAGTTTATATTCACCAAAAATGCTCTGATATAACATTTTCATATGTATTGATCTTGCAAAATATGGAAGAGAGAAAATGGTGGTTCATTGAGTGTACGTCCCAAACCTTAATACCCCAAAAACAAACAAAAAAAATGTCCCTGCTAACCCGTCTTTACCCCCAATTCCCCCCCGGCTCTGCTGCCATTCCTCTTCGAGCACCTGGGTGTGTCAGGCCTCGATCGCAGGGGTGGCGTTGTTACCTGTTTGACAGGCTGAGCTGCTCCAACACCAATCCACCTGCCAGTATGTGCCTCTACAGGATACAAGACATTGGAGAAGGGTGGAGGGGCGGTGCAGAGGGGGTGGAGCTCAATAGGACCTCCTCCACGGTTGAAGGCAGATAAAAATCCATCACGGGCAGTGAGAAGACACTTAGAGGGACTTGACTCTCCTCTTCGTGTACTCCACCGCTCTGCCGAATCTCTCCTTCTGCTCCTCTTTTCTCTGTGAATCCTTCCCTTTGAGTGGGAATAAAACCAGACATTGCAATGTCTTCGAGAAGTATCATCTCCAGTGGTGGAGGCTCCAGGATGAGCATTGGTGGCTATGGGGGCAGTGGTGGTGGTGGTAGTGCTGGAGCTGGTGGTGGCCGATCATACTCCTCAAGATCGATGATAACCAAATCATCCCAAAGGATGTCTGGGAGTCTTCGTGCTGGAGGTGGTGGAGGTGGTTTCGGAGGCGGAGGTGGTTTCGGAGGTGGAAGTGGTTTTGGAGGTGGAAGTGGTTTTGGTAGTGGAGGTGGTTTTGGTGGTGGAGGCGGTGGAGGTGGTGGTGGCAGTTTTGGTGGAGGCAGCTATATCGGCTACGGTTTTGGCAGTGGTGGTGGTGGAGGTGGAGGAGGCATGGGAGGGACCATCTCAAACGTCCAGGTTAATGCCAACCTGCTGGCCCCCATGCAAATCTCCATCGACCCCAACATTCAGACGGTCCGAACCCAAGAGAAAGAAGAGATCAAGACTCTAAACAACCGCTTTGCCAGCTTCATTGACAAGGTAAGCTGCCCTTTATATGACACCATTTCAAAAGAACGCTGAAAAGCTCCTTTAAAATTGACTAAAATATCATGTATATGTTTTGGATTTGCAAACTACAATTTGGTTCAACAACAGCTGATGTGTGCGCAGTGCCCACAGTAGAGTTCATTCCATTGTCTTGTCTACAGACAACAGTTTCCTAGGGGCCACCGTGACTCATTAAATATTACACAGCAGCTGATCAAACCTGAATAATGTGCAGATCATTTAATCAATCGTACAAAACTTGCACATGCACCTCTCATCTTCCCATAGTAGTATTGTACACCAGCTGGCCTCTGCACCGATGCCTATGGCAGACCGCTTCTTTGAACTTATCTTTGGCCAGTATAAGGCCCTTGTCAGCTGTCTTTGTGTAAAGTGAGCAGTTGGAAACAGTAGAGAGGTTGTATCCAGTAACTGGTGGCTCTCAGTCACCAGGGGAAAGGGATCAGGTTATGGCCTATTGCCATGGCAGCAGGGCCTCACAAGCTTTCAACAGTGCTGCAGGCAGTGGGCCCCATTTTTGCAATGCATTGCATTACACAAAAGTCTTTCCATGAACTTTTGTCATTTATTTCAATGATGAGGGATGACTTTAGACCAATCAAAACTGTTGAATGAACGAATAGTGAATGAATAGATTCAAACTTGTCTCTTGTGTGGAAATGTCAAATAAATTAAAGTTAATCTGCTTGTTCTAAAGTGTGCGCATGCCAAGACACATTGGCGGTCACACAGATGATCTGAATATTGGTGCTTTAGAAGGAAACACAAATTGAACATTCAAACAACGTGTAGTCACAGGAAAGCATGAGTGTTTGGGGAATGTTGAATGGTCATCACACAAAGGGGATTTTTATGTGACAGCCAATGGCTTCGAGAAAGTAGTGTTAATTACTGAGGGGAGAGCCAGGCAAGTTCCTTCAGTGAAAGTATGCATCCTGGAGGCAAGGGAGTGCCACATGGCGTGGGATTAAGGGGAGTGGCTAGGCTCAGGTGTGGTCCGGGCTTTGAAAAAAAAGGTTTACAGGTACACACCCAAAGTGGAGGGATGGGTCCTCGTCGTCAGATGTTTGTAAAATAATAATTACAACTAGTCAAAACATGTGCAAGTCCAACAAGAATGACTGGACAGTGGAGTCTGGAGCACCCTTGCCCCGAGGAGAGTTTTAATATGCCAGCTTTCAGCTCTGGTGCAGGAACCTTTTGTGTGGCAAAGTCACGCACATGTGGCTCAATGGATTACCAGAGGAAAGTAAAACAAAGACAACAGACATGTTTTATCGTCTCACAGTAAGCGTGCCAAATCATGGAAACTTCTTTTCCCTTCTTTATTTTCAGTTTCTGAGGGTTAGGGTTTATAGACATGAAATACGTTATCTGATTAATGTGGTCCTGCCATCAAAGCCTCACGTTCTGCCAAGTGAGAGTAGTATCTAAACATGAAACAATGTCCCCCCTTTAGGTTCGCTTCCTGGAGCAGCAGAACAAAATGCTGGAGACCAAGTGGAGCCTGCTGCAGGAGCAGACCACCACCCGCTCCAACATTGACGCCATGTTCGAGGCCTACATCGCCAACCTGCGCAGGCAGCTGGATGGGCTTGGCAACGAGAAGATGAAGCTGGAGGGAGAGCTGAGGAACATGCAGGGCCTGGTGGAGGACTTCAAAAACAAGTGAGTCAAAATCTGCACAATCTCTTCCAAAGGGAAAAACTGAAACGCAGCGGTTGATGCCTGCATTCTCCTTCCATCAGCTAACGTTTTGCACTGTTTTTTTTGTCAGATATGAAGATGAAATTAACAAGCGTGCCAGCGTGGAGAATGAGTTTGTTCTCCTCAAGAAGGTGAGATTTGAACTCCTCCATGTTATTAAACGTAGCAGAATGATTTATTGCCATTTCCTCTGACCAGTCACCAATGCCAACCGGTTCCTTGTCCTTCTTGTATTGCAGGATGTAGATGGCGCCTACATGAACAAGGTTGAGCTGGAAGCCAAGGTTGACTCTCTGCAGGATGAGATTAACTTCCTCAGAGCTGTCTACGAGGCGGTAAGAGAACATCACAGACCTATAATGGCGGTTTCTTTGCCCTTATTTTTCGGGAAACCCCTTCTTAGTTAGGAATAGATGAATAGATACCTTACTACCGTTAATCTCTGACCTTCTAATTTCATTTTTTTAAATGACATATATCTTTTTTTGAAGGAACTGCGTGAGCTCCAGGGACAGATCAAGGACACCTCAGTCGTCGTGGAGATGGACAACACCCGCAACCTGGACATGGACTCCATTGTGGCTGAAGTCAAAGCTCAGTATGAGGCCGTTGCTAATGCCAATCGTAAAGAGACCGAACAGTGGTATCAGCAGAAGGTAGGTAGAGAGATGAAGTAATGTCAACAAACACATCTCCAATATGAAACCTGAGAGTAAAGTCTGTGGAGTCTCTAACAATACTGTATATATTCCTATTTCAGTACCAGGAGATGGAGTTGAACGCGGGGCAGGCCGGAGATGACCTCCGCAGCTCCAAGACCGAGATCGCTGAGCTCAACCGCATGATTAGCCGCCTCCAGAATGAGATCGAGTCTGTCAAGGGACAGGTCAGCTCACCGTTACATGCATTTATATGTTTGGAAAATGTGTTGAATGTCTTTTATCGACATCAATCGTAAAGCTTCTGCTAACTTTTAAAACTGACAGCGCGGCAACCTGGAGGCCCAGATTGCTGAGGCAGAGGAGCGCGGTGAGCTGGCCGTAAAGGACGCCAAGGCCCGCATCAGGGACCTGGAAGAAGCCCTGCAGAGAGCCAAGCAGGACATGACCCGCCAGGTCCGCGAGTACCAGGACCTGATGAACATCAAGCTGGCTCTGGACATTGAAATCGCCACATACAGGAAACTGCTGGAGGGAGAGGAGGACAGGTATAAGCTGCTCTCATGACGCCAAGGCTTCTGAAACCCTTCACTTCATTTTATCACGTTGGGCAGGCAACAATATCAGCAGCTCAATCAATCCTTTGTGTTTCCCTCTGCAGAATTACCTCGGGCGGTGGATCTTCAACCATCCACATACAGAGCTCCAGTATGTATCAACATATATCTGTACAATTCACTTTATTTCTGAGCCAGTGCATTCCAGTGTGAAAGTAGAAATGAGAACGCTGTTACCTTGGTTGATAGCGTTAGGGTTATTAATTGAAACTCAAATTTTTGAAATGGAATCTCATCTGATGATGTGCTATTCTTATCAGGTTCTGGCGGTGGAGGCGGCGGCGGCTTCGGCGGCGGCGGCTTCGGCGGCGGCTTTGGCAGCGGAGGCGGCGGAGGCGGCTATGGCAGTGGCGGCGGAGGCTACGGCAGCAGCTTTGGCGGTGGCGGAGGTGCCAGCTTTGGCGGCGGCTATGGCGGCGGCAGTATGAGCGGTGGTGGCAGCTATGGCGGCGGCTTTAGCAAGAGTGGCGGCGGCGGTGGTGTCAGCATCATATCGAAAGTGAGCAGCTCCAGCACGTCATCACGTCGTCATTAAAAACAGAAGTCTCTCTCCTCCCTCCTCGTCTTCTGCCCTTATTTTGTCCTCATGTTCCTCTCCCCTTCTCCCTGACAACCAATCATAAAAGCCTTCAAATATCTCTGACACCTCACTCCCTGGATACATAGCAATCTCAGCCACACCAACATTTGACCATTGGCAAGCAGGCAGATCCATGTAATGGAACATTTTTACTTTGTTGCTCCTCCCTCTGACACCACTTACTTGCAGAGAGTTAAGTCGAGGCAGAGTAATTAGTTTACTAGAAACAAAGAGCAGAAGAAATTGGAGTCAGCCTGGCTTTCTTTTGGTTGCTGGATATGCTGTCATGCAGACAAGAGGATACTTGTAGTGCCATGACAGAGAATCCTCAAACGGCACACAAAATGTTCATGGCAGTTCTTCAGATTTGCACAGAAGGAGGTCCGGACAGTGGCAATTTTGCATTTATGAAGAACATATGGCATAACCCCTCTTTCCTGGAAAGTCTCTTCTGTTGTATGATATCTGTGGTTTTGTTGTGCATTTTGATTTCAACATCATAAGAAGCTATATGCAACACTCTCTTATCTGTTTCTGTGGGATGCTGTTTTCCTTCTCCTGTTCTGGGAGAAAAACTGAAAAAAATAACTTGGATTAGGCTGACTGGAAGAACCAGAACTATTGTGAAACTTGTAACATCAAAATGTTTGCAATAAATCTGACTTCATATTCATTTTGGCAGTTTGGTCTCCTCTTTTAGATCTTTTGACATACCGAAACCAAGAATTAGGGTTAATGAATACCATTGGCTTAGCCCTGGTTCAGCTGTATTACCAAATATCCAATTACAAGAAATCTGATGCTGCTTTTGTGATATTCTCAATGTTCATATATAGAAATAGAAATATTACTGAAAAAGGGATCAAGAGTTAACATTTATCCGTTATTGACAAGTAGGGGAAGAAGAAAATGTCCATAATGATAATAATAATGCACTTTATTTCTACAGCGCTTTCGTTGTACTGAAATACTTTTTACATTAAAATTAGCAAATGTAAAATAGAAAGCTTTAACCGTAATACCATAAACTATAAATCTATAAATTGATACAAATGTTTATATTTGTGTACAACAAATAATGTTGAGTTATTGTGTACATTTTATACATTACAGTCATGCAAAGCAGTGGTTGCTTTTATGATTTCATTAACTTCTGTACATAACTAGATTAATAGGAGCAAAGTAAAGAAACATTAAAATCTCAACTACTGACACAAATCACACAAAGGACATGTTAGGTAAAATAAATATGTTTTTAACAGAATTGGTGAAGTGAACGACAACCTAACATGACGGGGAAGGTTGGTCCAGAGGTTAGGGCCAGCAACAGAGAAGGACTGGTTGGCCCTAGTTAACTTTTTAAACACTTAAAAACAAATAACAACAATTTTGTAGTTAATTCTATACTCTATACGTCGCCAATGAAAGGTTTTAATTTAGGTGAAATGTGTTCACACCAGTGTGTACCAATTAAACGTCTCGCTGTTGAGTTCTACAGCAATTGAAGGTATGATGTAAGTGTTTTGTCTAATGCGGCATACAAATAATTACAGTAGTCCAGCCTGGAGGTAATAGACGCATGAATACCTGTCTCCAGGTCATTTGAGGGAACAAAAGCGTTGACTTAAGCTAAGTCTTAGCTGAAAGCAGCTGACTTTGACTAGGGACACAACATGGAGGCCCAATATAAAAGATGAGTCTAAAATCATACCCAGGTTTTTGACATGGTATTTAAAGTGGGTTGACATGGGGCCAAGACAAACTGAGGGATTGTTCGGTATAGCAACTGAAAGGCGAGAGGGATTTATTACCATGAGCTCCGTTTTACCTTCATTGAGGTATAGAAAATGTTGCGTGAGCCAGCTTTCGACATCTGCCAGGCGGCACATTAAATAATTAATTCAGGCAGTTCCAGGTTTGAGGGGAGGTTATATTTGAATGTTGTTAGCATAAAGGTAATAAGAAATGTTATGTTTCTGGAAAATGCATTCAAGAAGCAGCATGTACAGTAAGAACAGCAGTCGGCCAACAATGGCCCCCTGCAGTACACTACAGGTCAGGGGGGCCGGTTGAGAGGAGCAGTTGCCCATGTTGTCAGAGAATAATCTGTCAGTCAGCCCGGAGAAGGCACTGAGAATACTCAACAAAAAGAAACTGTAAAATTGTGTATATAATCTACATTTCTACTTTCCTCCGCATTTTTATCCTGCACCTTCATTGTAACCATAGTTTCAATTACTAATAGGCAGATCTCTCTTCTTCCAATTTGTATTAATGATTAAACTGTGCAAAAAAATCATACAATATTTCAAATGTAACATTAGTGCAGTTTATTCTATATGTTGCCAGAGATACTTTTATTTTTGTATTTTATTTTACTCTATTCTTTAAGACACTTAACAGATCCCACTTCTCAGGATTGAAGTGTAGTGTAGTAGGTTCTTTTGCTCATGAGAGCAACTGTGACGTAGCAATTTTCTCCCTAGCGATCAATTGATCAATCTCACACACAATCTCTGCTATGATGTAACGCTGCCCTCTAGTGATGATTCTGTGGCCTGGTCTTTTTTAACCTCCAACCCTTCGACTAATCAATCATAACATCATGATTCGGAGTTAATTTCGGTTTTATTTAAAAAAGATTGTGTGTTCCAGCAGTAAAAATCATGACTGAAAAATAAAAGCACACACACCCTATTTCATGTCATGAATATGTTGCAAAAAAAAAATATTCTTGTAAAGTAAGATATAATGACTCTTTGTCACTAGTGTGTGTCATTGTGGACCCCCAACTCAAATGTGTGATAATTCCCTTCTCTGATATTTTCACACACATTTGTTTTACCATCCACTTTGCTGAAATCCACAACTTTTTTGCAATAATGAGTTCACCCATAACCTTAGAAATAGAAGCGTTACAAAATAATCCTAACGTTAGGTCCTTTCATACTTTTTTCTTAACATTGAACCTCATCTGACTATCGGCAGATGGATCGAACATCTAACATTTCACACAAATGAAAGGCGAAATGTTTTCCTCATGGAAACCACGAGATGCAAGAGAAGTAACCTTGAGCTGAGAAGTTCTTACACTTGGAATGTTTTTATAAGATGAGGACGAGACGTCCCTTTTAGAAGTCAGTGGTACCGTGTTTTTAACAAACTTCAACATGCAGTCCAACTGCTACTGCTGCCTCAATATCACAGAATGAAAACAAGCTCAATGAGAAGGTAACCTGAGTGTTCTCTACTGTCCTGCTTAGGCCACCATACCAAGTCAAGCAACCCGTCGTGGGGCATCAAATATCAAAGACGGCAAGGTGAATTTGATGTTTTTCCATGTTTGTTTCGCTCAGTCTGACAGTGTTGTTGGCCTTCGGCGCTGGTATCTTCACCAATCATTGGGAGCCCTGGAACGTCCCGTCTCACATGGCTGTCTTACTGGGGTTGTCAGGGTCAAAGGTCATGATCTCCATGTGGATAAGACCTGATTGGATAAAAAACTAAGTAAACAGTAGTTCAATTGTCCGGTAAAAGAACTAAAGCTAATATGTATTAGCACCGAGTCTTCTGAGATTTCACTTCTAAAACACAAGCATGAGAAAAGCTTACTCTTCCACTCCCCGACGGCGAGCTCCATGCTCTCGAAGGAGTCATCGTAAGGCTCCGAGTCCGGCTCGCTCTCCGGGTCATGGTACTCAGCCAGAAAAGGGTGGGACAGCCCCTGCTTCGCCGTCAGCCTCGTCTCCGGATCCAGCAGTAACATCCCCTCCAGAATGCTGACAGCTGGAGGCATTAAGATAGAAAACTAAATTATACAGAAAATATTATGTTTTCTTATGAAAAACATTACCAGACAGATTCCAGCTTTTTGACACAAACTGTATTGTCAGTTAAATCGTTCCGCTCAAGAGTAAGTAAAGGTCCACTGTGAAGGATTTAGTGCCCCCTAGAGGCGAGGATGCTGATTGCAACCGGAAGAATAGCCCTATTCCTCCCTGGGAGAAGCGCTACCCGCTTCCTTTCGGTGCCCCCGGTGGATTGTACACGGACTTGATAGCTCCTTTTGCAGTTTTTTGAAAATTCAACGAAATTAACTTCTTACGAAAAAGGGCCTTATAGTGATTGGGGTTTTAAATCATGTGCTTATCCTCCCTTCCTCCCTTGAGACAGTATTTGGTTTGTCCTTCTGGGCTTCTGTAGAAACGTGGCAAACGCTGTGGAAGTCGACCTGCTGGTTTTGTAGATATGAAGGACTAATTCTGAGCTAATGAAAACACAAGGAGATGATCAAACATAACATCAGATTTCATTTCTTCTAATAGATTCTCCTTAATACTTTTAAGTGTTCTATTGTTGTAAATCTATATCTAATTGAACTACATTATGCAACTACAATATTTTGCAGTTTACGTCCATTGTTGCCCTTCCAAATCAAATCCGTCCGTCCTTCAGTCGTAGTGGAAGTTTGTGCCGAATGTGTTGTATGTTTCAATGACAAAAATGATTTTTAACTTTCAGTTTGAAGTCGACAAGCAGAGGCAGATCGCCGCACCGTTTCTATCCATGGACGCAAATACTTCCTTGAAGTTCTTCTTCTTCTGCGGAGCAAGACCAAGCACGTACGACTGTGCCTGGAAAAACATTGGTGGTCGGTTACATTTCAGTGCAAAGCACAAGCTTTAAATGACAACATAACGAGAGGCAAAAGAAAGCGGCATAAACAAGGGATGTGAACAAAACTTACGTCCTTACTCTGCATCTTCTGGACCAGGGAGGAGTCTGGCGTTCCTGTCAGATGGAGGATCTTGGTCAGCTGGTCAATACCTGAACGGGCGGATTCAGGAAGCCTCCTGAATATATGTAAACTCATTCTTCTCAGAATCAGAATTCAAACCGGATAGACAGTTTCATGTACTCTTTTTTTTTTACAAAAACACAGTACATACAATAACAAGGAATATATGAAGGAAAGAAAGGAGACAGAATATATATTGTGTTGGACGGTAAGAATGGAAAGGCTCATAATGAATACCACATTCTTCAAATATCTAGTTAATATAATATTTAACCTGAGGGGTATTCTAGTCAGCTAGGCCCAACCCCAAGGACTCAACTGACGTCACCTGGTAAGTCGTTCAGTGTGACAGTCGGTGTGTAAACATGTGACAGCACTTTGCTGCCACATGTCCTGTCACCATGATAACGTCAAAGAATATGATTAACAATTAATGGTATTCATTTCCAACTTTTTACTCTCGGATTTGAACGTCTGTCAGGCTCTTTTCACATAAGATGAGAGGTCATGTTTTACTGTTTTCCCCTCCAAAAAAAAAGTCCAAATCGAAGATATATAGAAATATTGGGATTATAGTTAATATATAGAGATTTTTAAAATAATTTTAGTAATAGAAATGTGCAAAGAAATGCATGGCTCAAGTAGCATTTTGCATCTAATTTCTGTGTGAAATTGTAACATTGCTGCACCTGTTTTATAAAGTGTTGTTTTCGGGGAGGGCGGTATGGGTTTTACTGGCTACCATAATTGAGCATACACAGCTTTATTACAACACGGCGAGCTGGATGTGTGAGGATACTGTCGTGTCCTGGGAAAAGCACATGGCCTGTAATCATCTCAGCCAGGATGCAGGCGGCTGACCACACGTCCACTGTGATGAGAGAGAAATTTAATAATGAAAAATAATACTACTACAATATTCCGTGATATTTTCAACAAACGGAAAGAGGGCTCCTTGCGTTGCAGCGAGGTTCCATTATTACCTGCTTGGCTGTAGTGCATCCAGTTGAAGATGACTTCTGGTGACCTGTACCAGCGTGTCACAACATAACCGGTCATTTCACTTTCTGTGTGTCGAGCCAGGCCAAAATCCAGGATCTGGGAATAGTGACAGTTTAGGATTTGGATTTAATGTATGGTCAATCTCAGTTCAAGTGGGTTAGAAAGAAGATTAAACGGTCTGAATGTTTTCACATTTATAGCGGAACATGAGATGAATTTTAAATGAGATTTTTTTTTTGCCTTCAGTATTTTTTTAACCCCAAAAGCTTTTAACTTAAACTTACCTTTAACTCACAGTTCTCATCCACAGCAAGGTTACCAGGCTTCAGATCCTAAATCCAAACCATAAGAGATAGCTTAACAGAACTAAACTCGAATGCACCCTGATATTAAATTAAGTTACAGCTGTACTTTGACATTTTGGGCATTTCTCAGCATGTGAGGTTGCAGCTTGGCAGATGTCACCACACACGGCTAGTGGGCCATAAGTGACCACATCCTACTTATTGTGCCTTCAACTCAAACATATAATGCAGAATATCAAAACGTCTAAATATTCATTTAACTACCCAGCGTAAAAAGAAAATGTAAATTGAACCAACCCGGTGAATGATCCCTGCAGAATGAATATACTGTAAAGAAGGAAAACATAGATTTAAATACATGGTATAAAACAGAATAAATGGACATGCGGCGCACACACAAGTGTAGCCGAGCAGACCCAGACGGATAAACGACCCGCTGTGACCTCACGCCTCACCCGGTGGATGGTAAGCGCTGTGTTCTGTGTATTTTCCATAATGCGCTCACGGCACCAAAGCATGCTTAAACACACACACACCCCCACACACACACAGATAAGAAAGGGAAAACACCTCGGGATCAGAGACGTTAGAAGCTTAATTTGAAGACAAAGGGTTTCTTTATTGCGAGATGTTAGTCCGTCCTTTCAGTTTTAAACGTGGTTTGTCTTTTGTTTCCATCAGCCACAGGTAGTTAACCATTGACTAGCGTTGAGTGGAAAGTCATAAATAAGGGCAAAGCAGTCAGTCAGTAAATTGAATGTTTTTTCCTTTTATGCCAGTAAGACAACTGACCTTGTGTATTTCACTAAATTCCTTCTTGGACATTGGGCTGGTTTGCAGCCCCGTGTGACGTTGGGACCCTGGACTGGCCTAGAAATGGCGATTTGGGGCTCTCCGGTTGAGAGCCAGTTGCTGTTTGAGCTGAATTTCTTTCTTTTTTGGGTGGGCAGTTCACTGACATGAGGATGTTGCACTTGGCTGTCGTGGTGAAGAGGGAGCTCCAGGTTCTAGGATTGTGCTTTAGATGAGGGATAGGATCATGAACTAAGGGTTTGGTTACCGAAATAATTTACCAACGTTTTCAAAATAAGTTTTTGTCTCTAGTTTTGGAATTGAGTGAAAAGAGTAGATTTTGTTTGTGCCAATTTATTGAAAACAAATCTGTATGTTATTAGTTATATCAGACAGATAATGTATTGGAGCGTTTAATTCATGCTTTCTATTCTCCTGCAATGGTCACTGCTTAAAAAGCACCCACCGCTTTACTCCACAAGCACGTTAACTGTCCACGGTACTACTGACAATCCATGTTTTCAGTGGATGCATCAATTTACATTTCAACTGCTGTTAGTGGATACACATTATCTTACATTCTACATGTGTGTGTAAAGAATGCTGATATGAAATATGAAGAAAAACTATAGTCTATGTGCAAGCTGCCAACTGAATGGTGATTTAAGCTAACTACTGGGATCATGTATTTATAAATGGGCCTAACCAGCCACAGGCCTCACCGCGCTGGTATTTACAGTAAAAGTATGTTCAACAATCAAGTACATTAATAAATATACACTTGCCTTGAGTCCTCTCAGCAGCTGGTAGAACAGGTATGTGATGATGCGATCAGTTAATCTCCGCTTCTTCATAATGTGGCCCAGATCCTGGGCTACTAGTGGCATTACCATGTAACTGAAGGGAGACAAAAAGAGTAGAGAGAGGGAGGAAATGTATTGAAAGTCTAAATTAACAACTAGGCAAGGGGACATGAAGTGGGCCTCAATACTGTTGATGACAACAACCTTATCGCCATATTAAAGAAACGCAAAACAACATGGTGTCTTATTGAAGAAATGCGCCAGCCAACCCAAGCAAGCCTGACTAAACTGGCTTTCATACATCTTTGCAGGAACGTTTCCAACGTGACCACACATGCAACAGAGGGGTTTTCTCAACAAGCTGCGACTGTGAGCACAAGAATGTGGTTTGTGAATCCCGACTCACAAGGTTTGGAATTTCTCCAGCGTGGGATCCGGCGTGAAGACGTCAAGGAGGCAGATCACCTTTAGGAGAAAGAAAACATCCACACCAGATGTCTGTTAATACGCAAATATAAAACTCATTCATCCAGGTGTTGACGTCATTGTCCTTGGAACTTCTGTTTTGGAGGTTTGGCCAGATGCAGGCAACAGTTTTGATTAGTGATGCCAATGCGCCAAAACTTGAATTCTCTCTAATGGCCATCAGGGGTCAACTCCTCCGATTGTATGGAAGTGTAGGAGCAAAGATTAAAAACATGAGTTTGTAGTCTTCAAAACAGCAAGGATGGTGCATTTAGACTAGGGTCAAAGAAACCATAAAGCTGAGGATGCTTCAGGGGGGGGGCTACGGTGATTGACAGTAACTTTAACCCGTCCACAGTTGTTTTCAGACAACAATGTTAGTATCGGATCACCTGAAAATGCCTTTCAGAGTTTGGTTGTAATTGTGCTTCACCCTCTCGTTTCAATTCTGGTTCCACACAACCTTAATGACAATGTCAAGAATGCTAAATTTGTAATATCCAATCAATGGGCTATTTGCTATAAGGTTAGCTCCTATATCCCTTTCTCAAAACTCTTCATTTTACAAACCAAACTCAAAATAAATCAAGAGAACGGATTGAATTTCGGGCTATTTAAAGATTTTCCTGGTAAAAGGTCATTCCGTAAGAGTGTGTGATGTTCCACAAAGGTTTTCAATAAAAACACTAAAACATGAGGGTTCCGACAATACACAACACTCCCAGCTTGTCAAGTGCCATAATGAGATTAAGGGCTTTTGTTGAATGGTCAACAAAGATTGCTTATCCTCATCTCATTCTGGAGATTGACCTCCGTGGTTGAATAACGACTCAACAAATACACTAACAACTCATTGTCTCGACAAAAAGACCTTTGGCTCACTGTTGTACTGGATATCACAACAATTCATTTCTTATGTTGCCGCGCCCACCCACTAATTTCAAATGTTCCTACGTTTTCGTGCTGTGTGTTGCGCAGCAGCCGCAGTTCCCTGTAGGCCCGTTTGGCGTGGATGAGGGACTGGAATGGACGATACAGCTTCTTGATGGCCACCATCTCCTTGCTCTGCTGGTCCATGGCAGAACTAAGAGTCAAACACAGTGGAGAGGGCAGGAGACCCAAGCCGATTCATAATCCAGGCCACCACATAACGGTCATCGACATAAAGGGTCGGGTATTTTGTTGATAATTTTGAATTAATTGGTAAACTGCTTCTGCTATAAAATGTTGGGAAAAGGCTAAAAATACCCGCCATTAAACTACCAACCAAGGTGACACATTCTGACCTTAACAACTTTATTTTAGAATCATGTAAACAGATGATAAAGCTGCACAAAATCTGACACAAACGATTCATCTTTATTAAAGTGTGTGTAGTTGTTTGTGTGTGAATGTTTTTCTGATGGCGCCATTGACTGACACTTAATTTCAGCTTCACTATGGTGTAGAAAATTGTTTACACTCTTTTTGCTTCCCATCAGTACATTTTCTGTTGGATAGGGTGAAATTAAACATGTGCTATTTTACATGGAAGTCAAAAAGTATTTGCGCTCCTTATATCTGTAATGGGCTGGTGTCATCTCTGAAATCCAGGTAGCTTGGTATCAGCGGCTTGTGATTAGATCTGAGGTACTCTGGATTCCTGGCCGGGTGTCTCCCTGTCGGAGGGGAAGATTCCTGTCTCTCGGAGGACCTGTATTGACTTGCTGACTTTCCTCGGGCAGACAATAGCGCCTCTGTTAGCAGATGTCAGAGTAATCTTGGACTCTCGGACTGCCTGGGAGCGGAATGCAGACTTGAGGCTTAAATAGCCAACATGTAGAAAACCCACTGTGATCCCAGGTATTTATCCCTAATAGTGGACAACAAAAGGCCAGCCACTCACCGCTCTAATAAGGATTCAATGCAGGTGGGTCATTGCAACGTGTGGATTTTATCATGTAAACTCAGACATTTGCAATGTTTATATGTGGGAGAGTAATACCTATAGAATTATAAAATATGATTAATTGTAACATTGGCATTATGTGCCATAATGGGGGCGACGTTGGCGCATGGAGTAGTCCCTGAGAAATGGATGTTTATTCGACAAAAATATTCAAATGCACATTTCTGTTGATAAAAAATGAATATATATATATATATTATTCAAACCTCTACGGCACTTTCCTCGTAAAAATAGTCAAAGTCATGCAGCCGCCATTCTTCCCCCTCCTCCGGGTAAACTCACCAAACTGTCCCGTAAGCCCCGGAGCCGACCGGCCGCAGCGCTGTGTACCGCTCCGGGACGTCCCACGTCGTTTTCTGGACCTCCTGTCTGCGGAAACCCGCTCTGACGGAATCCTTCGCGGGAGACTCCATGGCTCAGGCTCGTTTCAAGTTCCCAAGCTGTGGGTTTCAAGTTCTAGAAACCGTTCTATCTGTAGGAGCTTTGGGATCTTCAACCGTACAGGTGAGAGGGCTCGTGGTAATTTTTTTTTTTAAAAGGTAAGAAGGTAAGCGCTCGGAAACGCCCCCTGCCCCGCCCACTCGTGTCGTCACATAGGCAAGCTGTTATTCTCACTAAATGACAGGTGACGCAAAGTAATTCTAAGTAGAAAATCATTCTTTCGTCTTCATCTTAGAAAAGTATGATGCTAGCGGTCTTGCATTGTGCTGCTATACAAGGAGATGACTGTCATACATTCTGCAGTTTTAAAGTAATCTTAACATCTTAACAAGTGTTTTCAACTGATCACACAAAATTTGGGGAACACAAAACTGATCTCACACCAGCAGAGGGCGGACACACTACATCCCAGTGGGCTTGACAAAAGACCTCTGAAGTAATTGTTCATTTTCATCTCGGAGGGATTTCCAAATCATTCTTTAAATCGTTAAACAGATAAATAAATATACATAGTATATTTAATCTGTTTTCCACAACTGAAGAAAAGATAAAAGCATCCGAACATACAGTGTGCTGTACGTAATTACATTTATACAATATGACCAGCGAAAATGCGAAAAATCACTTCACAGTTCGAACAGGATCACAGAACCAACACATCACATACTATTCATGTATTCTCTAATAGGCTTAGTATTACTTCCATCTTTCCACAATGAATTCAGAGTGCAATTGGCGAACTGCGGCTTTCTGTGTGAACTGGTTTCACCGGGTGAAGCTACAGCGTCAAGCCCGCAGAGACAGAGCGACACTTCAGATGAGCATTTTCAAAATAAAACTCTCATGGGGGTCTCAGATAGACTACGAGGATACAAATTGATGCGGACACAGACCGAGAGGACATACCTTTCATACACAGTGAACCTATTGCAGAACCTATACGTTTTATTGTTTACATGTGTATCAGTTATCATCAGGGTACGATGTGATGTAGCCCACCTTTTTTCATTATCAACCTGTATTGTATATTGAGTTTGAGGTATGAAGTGGAAAAATTAAGATGATGTTAAAGTACCTCTCAGTTGCACTTCGTTTTATGTACTGATAATGTGGCATACTTTATAGTTTCGTGCTTTATTTTGAAGGCGACCTTTTCCTGTCCCACCCTTTCTGACTCCGTGTACCTTGTCTCCGCTCGGACTGTGCTGAAGCCTCTCAGATGCGGAGACCTGCCCGTCCGAGCGACAGAGACCGCGTCCGGTTCTGATACACCCGCGCACACGCGCACGCACACATACAACCAGTGTGTGGACTCGGAGTTTGTTTCTACTTTGCCAGCTGTGAGTCTGTGGCGCATAAGGTGCGCCGCGTTTTTCGAGAGGGGAACCAAACAGCGACGTGAAGTGACACGCTGGACTTCATCAGGTACTTTGTGCTCGTGAGCCGGCGTGGATGCGAGTCTGTGTTCCAGCGCCATGGAAGGCTGATTCACGCGCCTCCACCGACCCAACAGGTACGTTCAAGGCCATCATCTGGGACAATGGGAAACTTAAAGAGAACGAGAGGGGTTCGTGGTCAGCGCGCGGAGAGAAGTGTTTTTTACTTGTTGGAGGATGATTCGTGGTGTTGGCTTCATAAGTCACATTGGCGATTGTCATCATGAAATGTTTAATTAGAAAAATGGAGGCTGAGGTCTGCAATTACGAGGGTCCAGAAAGTCTGAAAGCACCCAAACACCACACGAGCACACACTGCAACTAGACTGCTCAGGACAATGCCTTTGGACTTCAGGCCACGCACACGCACCCACACCATGCACACACACACACACACACACACACACACACACACACACACACACACACACACACACACACACACACACACACACACACACACACACACACACACACACACACACACACTTTTGTCAGCTGATGTGTGTTTGCCAAATGCCTGTTCACCTGCTAGCATTCTGCTGGAAGCGCGCACACACACACACACACACACACACACTCACACACACAGAGGCAGCTGCCTGTTTATTGCCTCACTTAGAAGACACAGAGGATCTGCTTCGACGGTGTTCATTGAACGTGACACAAGTTCACTGGCTTTTTGGATGTGTGATTCTTGAATTTCATGTCATTGGTGGGTGGTGGTGATAGTGGTGATGGTGATGGTGGAGTCCGGCCTCTTCTGTCACTCATTTGACATTTGCCGGTCACGCCTCTTTCCTGATGTGAGGTCTGACATGTCTTCAGAGAGGGTTTCATTTAGGAAAGGAGACAGCGGCTCAGAAATTCATCAAAACCAACCATAAGAATCCTTAGAATAACCACTCCCCTCTTATCATGAAGAAGGTTTTCTTCAAAAATATTTCTTTAGAAGTCACATATTATTGACTTCTAAAAGATTATATTCACAAGCTTTTGTCAAGATTCTAGGCAAAGCCTCAAACCTCATTCTTTTTTTGCTTGTGGCCCAGACGTCTGAATGACTGGCCATCTGCTAGCTAAGGGTCTGCTCCAGCACGGTGTCACGTTACCCATACTTAACTGTGTGTCTCGGGGGGGGTGATTGAAGTGTTATGGCGATATCAGAGACAACGGCCTGTGGAGAAGTTTTATTGTACATGAATAAATAATACAGTTTGTTAAAGACGTGAACTGGGCCGCCCCTTTGCCACTGTCCAATCACAGGTTACCGTCTTGCTGAAATGGAATGTTATTAATCATCCACATATGAACCAGGAAATCCTTTCAATAGCTCACAGCTAATGTCTTTATCCTCCAGCTGTTAATTTAACATGCTACGTAAAACAATATTTAGTTACATTACATATTATGGTTCAATGCTATTTGTTTGAACTATTTGTTGTGATGATGATAATGATGCCGTGAACCTTGTCACGTTTCTGAGATCGTGAGCGTACCTTGTTCTTCTTGTACTGGTACAATTGTAGTAAGAGGAAGCAACCAAGTTGGCTGGCTAACGCCGCCCAAAAGCTCCCAGACTCAGAGAAGTGTCTTCATCCTTAAGTGTCTCATCTTCATTTCTTCGCTCTATGAAAACAAGTTTGGACTGTTAACATCTTGTAGATGAAAGTGTTTTTTCCTTTGCTCGTTCTCCTTTTTGATTGTGTTCAAGAAACTAAAGAAAAGTGCTGTAAATAACGTCAGCTGGTCAGATGTCTGGCCCATACGGGTCAGCGCTCTGATACCAAAACCCGATCCAGCTATTTGATTGAGCATCAGTAGACAGTCACTTCCCTGCAGGCACACACTGGCACACCCATCCTATTATCATAAGCTTTCACAAAAGAAAAATATATAATATAATACATTCAATTTAGATTTACTTCCAAATCAATACGACATGTTTTACTTTAAACTATTGATTGGAGTTTAAATACACTCCATGTAATCAATGAACTAATGGTATTGCCGTCTCATTTTGGACATGAGTCAGTTTTAGGGGCTTTGCATAATTGGGGACTATCTGCCGCAAAACCCCAAACAATTTCGAGGCCTTCTTGCACGCGGCGCTTTTGAAAGCAAACTGTGGGCTGATTATTCTCATTAGGAAGTGGTTAGGCTTACCATCCGGACCTCAAAACACACACACACAGCGGGTGAATGGGTGGCAGGCCACTTCAGCTGCAGCTGGCCATTGAGAAGCCAATCCTCTGCAGCTGAAAATGACTATTCTTCTGCCCGGTTGGCAAATCCTTTTTAAAAAGAAGGACGCCGCTGGGTACGTGCGTGCAGCGAGGCCAGGACGTAATGATTTGTAGGTGTCAAGTATCAGGGATCCACCATTTGTTGTTACTTTTAACAGTGTGACAACTGGAATTGAGGACCAAAGGGAGAGGAGTGCTTTTGAAACAATTGGTGCTCTAGTGGGATGTCCATTATATTTCTAGCACTTTTGTTGCATACAGACATTTCAGCCTTTCAATAAGCTCTCACGTCAATGGACAATCTCACCGTAAATATTAGTTTATCCCTCTGAATCGACAGGAAGTCCTCTCGAATGGCGTGATGGCGGGTAAAAGGGCCGTGTTGATCTCCTCAGGTGTGTGAGCGCATCAGAGAGAGAGGGAATGCCAATGTCAGGTTTTGATGATGGAAATATTTTGGGCGTTCCCCATATTGGTGACAGCGACAGCTGTTGGTCCCTTATGTTGCATTCCTATGTGTATGTGTGCGTATGTGTGTCTGCTGTAACGGGGTGTGGGAGTGTAAATTCCACAGAGAACACTTGCTGAGGCAGCATTGGAGCCACAGGCATCCCGGAGAAGATAAGGAGAAAGAACAGCGTTGTGCGGGTCCCCTCTGTATCTTTGTTACTCGAAGCCAGGTCTCCCTCAAACACAGCAGAAACTTTTCACCAAAGGTTCAGCTACGCCTGCTGTTTTCTCGGAAGAATGGATCCAACATCCCACAAAGCCCTGGGGGGAGTTTGACCGATACTTCTTTTCATTAGCTTCCATCCATTGTACTTATAATATATAATATAAATCCTTCTCGATCTTCTCATCCTATTAGTCACACACCATGGAAATGGGACAAAAGTAGAACAAACATTGAAATTTTCCCTGTGGTTATTAATTAAGTTAAAAATAAAATTTGCCACCGTTGTTTGTTACTATGGTGACAACACACGTTGGCGGGCTAGTCAGCCGGGTAGACAACTCGTCCTTCTCCAGAGTGACGGTCAATCAGTTCGAAAAGATGGTTAAACTGGACTGAAAATAGAGAAGCTAGCTAGCTAACTACTCAAACTACTCAAAACTACTCGTCCCTCCCTCACTGAGAGCAAAACACTCGACTAGGTCTCGACTCTTCGCTGTCCTTGCGCCGAAATGGTGGAACGCGCTCTCTGAAGACATCAGGACCGCAGAGAGCCTTCACATCTTCCGCCGCAAACTAAAGACACACCTCTTCAGACTCTACCTCGACTAAAGACTAACAAATTGCAGCACTTAAATTGTACTTGTGACGTCACTCATCTATAGCAAATTGTAAATTCGCTTATTTGAGGAAATTGCACTTTCTTGTTTCTTGTTCTCCTGAGTTTGTACCCTATGGTTGAATGCACTTATTGTACGTCGCTTTGGATAAAAGCGTCAGCTAAATGACATGTAATGTAATGTAATGTAACTAGTGGACAGCTGGTGTTTTAACTAGTTCAGCATTGAGTTTTGAAATATCACCCATTTACTTTGTAACCTGAATACTTCACTATTCATGTTTATTGTGACTGCCAAACCTCACCTCAGTGATTTTCAGTGACTCGCCTTAAGTCAGTTTAAAAATGACCTCATTGTTGTCCTCGCGGGTATTGCAACCTATTTTCCATAAGTATATAGATATCATCAATCAAAGACTTTTGATATTGCTCTGCTTGTTGCATATAGAGGGATGGGTATGATTTTTTTCTAATACCGGTGCCTAAACGGTGCCTGAACCAACGCATTTAAAGAAAAAGGAAGCACAAAATGACGATTGAGGACATTAAAGAAGTAAATGTCAAAGGTTAAAGGATTTTTTTTATTGCCAAGGCAAAGGTTTTTCTTCAAATGTACAATATAGTAACTGTGTACAGGTATACTGTAAATATAAATAAAGACAAACATTTCACACTACAGCATTAAACATTTTAACTTCAAACTAAACAATATACTAAATGTTAACAACATTTTACAGTGTTTTCCCTTTAGAAAAGCCGGAAGTATATAGTGTATTTGTTATTTGGAATTTTGGGAATATTAATCATTTAATTTTTAAATGTATGCTCATTGTGCAGGAACTAAAGATATGTAACCTATATTGAAAAGCATATATATTGGATTAACGCTCCTTGTTTGTCTTGATTTATTGACGTCATTGACTGCGCAGCGTTTCGGTCCGGTAGGTACCAGTCGCATGGCACCGGTTCTCGGTAATCCACCCCATATAGAAGTACTGAAAACATTAAAATTGGGCTTTTGAAATAAGCTACTTTCTAAATGAAAAAGAAACTACATTGAATATTTACATTGGCATCACTGTCTGGATATCAAAAGAACCCTCTAACATCACAAGCACATGTTCAAGATCAAGCTCCCTGGAGGAACCAAACCCTGGACCCCCAGCTGCCCCTTCCATTTGGCCTCCTCAGGCCCTGTCCACTATGGAATCCAGGTATTCATGGAAAGGCTATTCAGCGTCTCTCTGAGCTCATTCCAACTAGCCTATCTGGGTTTAAACGGTCCATTTCAAAACAAACTTAACCTTCTGTTCTTCTGTGATGGATCAACGTAGCGGGGCTTTGGCTTTATCCTACATTAGTTTTAGAAAAGTGGTACCCCTGTTAACCCAACACAGCACAGAGAGGAACCTTCCTGCCTGAGCCACTTCTTCCCTTCTTCTGTGCCCTTGTTGCCCAGACTCGTGGACGGTTCCATACATCTGTGGGGTCCAGTTGCCATTAGCCGGAAACAGAAACCCTCTTCCCCCGGAGCCGTGGCTCCCTGGCACTCAGCCACAGGCCATCGGACAGTTGCCTTCTCCACATTTTCTCTTTTCGGTGCGAGTATGCAGCTCTGCCGGTAAAGACATCTGTGCCAATCCTGAAAGTATGCATTTGATCTGTCCTCATTGTTAGTTCAAGACTGGTTTTGAATTAATCACCTCAGTTAGCGAACCCTGAGCATCACCCGCGATCCATCACCATTCAATCAACACCATTTGCAAACTTGTCAAGATAAGGCATTGATTAAAACGGGCCCTACCCTTCTGCTGGGCTTTCAATCCAGCGGATGGATTTGGGATTTATTCGTCGGTACGCACAGAAAGCTGGTGCAGAGGCCATCGCCCAATCAGCTTCTATTCCCTCATTGTCTGCAGGGGCTCATCCTTTGGTTTATCAGCAGTGGAGTGTCCGATAAGAGAGAGAGTGGAAGGATTCAAATCCCCCCAAGGCTACTCAAGAAAAGGGGATCTTTCTCCTGCAGGCCCACATTTGTGTGGAGGCTCATGATTAGCAAATTGATTATCTGTCTGGGATTACTTTGTCTGTGTTAAACAGTCATTACTGGAGTGTTGGGATCCATGAAATGCTTGAATTTCATGGTCAAATTTACTTTTGAATCTGCCTGTATTTGTATTTGACCGTTCTTTGTTTATTGCCAAATCATATTTCTTCTGCTGCATATTTGCTGATGATGCAACCTCACATATATCAATAATAAGTCAATACGTCCATTTTTGGGCGTCTCTTTTCCATTGGCCGACTTTATTGAATTTATGTCCTCTGCTTCCGTCTAATTCTTTTTAAAGTTTCTAGTATGTTAAGAGGATTGTAGAGTGTTTACACTGTGGAATCAACTCACTCATTGCGTCAGAGTTTTATGTGGAGATGTCAGTGGATGTACAATCCTCTTAAGTCTCCCGCTGATTAATGAAAAGCTGAGGGAAAAAGAAATAAGGTTGTAGATTAAACCATGCCCCAGCCTCCCTTGAATTTCAACACATTGATTATTTACAATAGAAGGTTCAGTTTCTACATCAGTAAGTAGAAAAGCTTAATCGATCTTATCTTATTTATTACTAAACATTGGCTACTAAACAATGTAATTTACACTTCATTTCACACTGCTGTGTTTAAGGTGAACTGTGTGATTATTCCGCGTCTCACGTGTGTTCTGGACCGTGAGGCGTATTCACAGCAATACGTCACACAAGTGGTTCCGGTCAGTAAGTTTCACATTTCTTCAGTTTTAAATTCTAAAATGTGACCAGGTCTTTGACCTAGTAACAAGATTAGTGCTATTTCTTAATTTTGTCACAAGGTGATTGTCAGGCAGATATTTTGGGTTTTTATTCTCTAACGCTGCGTAAGACTTCAACCATGAGGCATATTTTTTTTCCATCATTGCCCTCATTTCCATGATAGTCTATTGGAAGTAATTGGCCCTATTTCTGCTTCTTAATATGAATAGAAACATCTGTCCCATACATGCATATTATGGCTGCCAATTCTGCATAGACGCTGCAGAATCTCTGTCCAGCCGTCATCTTCTATACTGTTCATTTTTAGAGGGTCGCAGAGGGAATGTTCACATACCTACGGCCAATTAACCGAACCCACAGAGCATGTCCTTTGGACAAACTCCTCAAAGAAAGGCCAGTGGGGGGGTTTGGAACCCAGGAACTTGAGCGTGAGGCGACCACAGGCCACACTACACCTGCGTACAATCCGTCACCTTCAATGGAATAGTCCACAACTATCGCAGTAAAGAAGTCGACATTCCGCTCGCTGCTGACCAGACGCCCAAAGGCAATCTCATTCCATCCGGGATTCATCCTGAACACTTCTTTATGGAACTTGTGAACTTGCTTTAAATCATCCTTCTATTCAAACTGCTCCAAAGCCCTTTGTGATTGGTTGCTCACTCACTGTTTCATTAGTGGAGGAGAGGAGAGGGATACGGTTCCCCATGCCATCATTTGGTAAAGGGGCCTGGGAGCGCCGCAGAGGAAGCCCACGGTTCCTTATGTGTTCACTCCAAATGCGGCAGCTGCGGCGGAAAGAGGAGGAAATCATTTGGATGGTTTGTTTGACCGCAGCAGTCAAAAAGTCTGCCTCATTTTCAGTGATCCAGTTGGCGCTGAGCCACAGGGAAAACGTGCGTGCTCATTGACGTGAAGCCAGGTTTGTCGACATTGGTAACCAAGAGCCCCCTGTGAAAACTGTTTTCAATGCCCGATTTGTGTGGAGCAATAAACCAACTGGCCATCTAGACTTTACTTTTTCATTTTTTTGTGTCTGGAAATGAATAGTGATGATATTTTTGTGTCTGATGTTCAACAATCTTTTTGGGTAAAGTAAACATGAGGTGAGGTGGTTAGCACTTTCGTCGGTCGTGTGTTCAAACCACCCAGCGGCCTTTCTTTGTGGGGTCTGCATGTTCTCCCCATGTCTTTCATCTACAACATGAGGTTTAATTCTGGTGTTAAATCAAAATTTGGATTTGCAACAGATATGGAATTTTATTTCCTAGTAATATATATATATATATATACATTTATATGTGACAGGACTTTACTAGATTCCAAAAATTTTGTTCATCAGCAATAAATGAGATGAGAAAGGCAGAATAGAACCCATTAACAGCTCCCTGACCATTTCAACGAATTTACTTCAGAAAACATTTCCTGTTTAGAGAAAAGTGTATGTGTTTGCGTGCGTGCGTGTGCATGCGTTTTTCCTTTTGTCACTGCTATGGAGTCATTCGGTTTCACATTAGGTGGAATGAAGTTCACCTTATTCCGTTGCTACGGCAGAATAACAAAGATTGCTTTTTTCGGGAACCATCAGTGATGCAGTGTGAACTAAGTGAAACCCTTTTCCAGTTTCAGACTCACTTGTAGACTTCAACCATTAGAAGAATCACAAATGCACAGTATAACTTAACAATGTACCGAAGTCTTACATTTCTCGGTATGATTTTATTCCTCCAAAGATTGTAAAAACCAGATGAGAGATAAAACAATTACAGAGACAGATTTACTTTCCGGAACTACATTTAGTGGCCCTGGTTGTGGACAGATGGTAGCTGCAGCTCCCGCCCCCAGAACTGTTGTTCTGGGTTTCATACCTCCCACCGGGAGCCTCCCTCCAGCCCACAAGCTATGCACCGGGCTTGTTTTTGTAATGTCATGCCTTCAGTAGTTGAATGCAATATGAGAAGATCTCCAGAAGTTGTTGTTAGTGTGTGTGTGTGTGTGTGTGTGTGTGTGTGTATGGCTCTCAGTGGTCACCATCAGTTCAACAGTAGTTGGATCAAGTCTGCTTGTCCAGCTGCTGAATCGCCCCCTACCAGGCTCACACAGACACACACACACACACACACACACCTTTGCACTGTCTTTCATTCCTGATCCTAAACAAATGGTAACTTTAACCCCTGACAAACCTAAATCTTAAGCCAATTGTTTTTTTTGTCAGAATTGAGACAAATGTTCCCGCTTTGCATGTCTTCTAATGCCTCTTCAACACAAACACACATACACAGTGGCCTTCAGGCTTTGTGTCCCATCTAAATGGATCTTCCTTTCCCCCACCGCCCTTACAGAGGCATAAGCAGAGGCCATGTCCTGTTGCCCCTCCCTCCCGTTGTTCTTTGCATCTTTTTTCTTTTCCTAGGGGTCTCACAGTTTGACCCCAGTTGCCCTTGACACATGCATTTCTACAGCGCCCGGCCAATCAATGCGGCCTTGCGTTTCCCCCCCCCGTGTCAGATGTCAGCACCACTAATTGAAACCAACAGCAACCCACGGCGCGGCGACAATGAGCATTTTTTTGAGCGCATGTGTGTCTCCCTGATTCACACAGCGATCCCCTGCTCATTGCGCTGTTGCTCACATCTCGGGATACTTTGCAAGCTGAGACAGAAAGATGAGCATGCAGGCACGTCAGCGAGAAGAATGTGGGTTGAGAGCTACGTATGAACATGAGATAAAAGTGATATTATCTTCCTTAAAGGACAGCGATTGGCTAACTGTTCCAAAAAGTAGCTTTTACACGTATATTTAGTTTGACTTTATGAAGAATTTTCCCTCTTCTTTGTGTTGGTTTTCTTTCATTGTCTGTTGATGAGCCCATTGTAAAAAAAAAAAAGAAGAGAGAATTAAAAAGAGAGTTTGACATATAGTACAAGTATAATAAAGTGTAACTCAAATAACTTTTAAGCTGTCCAAATTCCAAAGAGAGAACAGAGAATTCACACGTTCATCACAGCGTGATACGCTGTAATTATGCACTTGAATACATGACACACACGCTAAATGGACGCTTGGGTTGCAGCCCATCGGGCAGCTGTACTTGCGAGCGCGTTGGTTGACAAAAGGGGATGCAAATCAGCCGATAAAGAGAAGACGCTCCTCGCCTTTTAGTTTTTATCTGTGGGGATCAAGCAGGTGACAACACCGTGGCAAATCGGTTTCTCTGCTCAATGTGGAAGAAAATGAGTGTTCGTGTAGTGGAGAAGAAATGAACTACCGGACGGTATTGCCTTTCAGTGTGACTCCAGAAAAAACTTTAATTCTTATCTTGAACGAGGAGAAAGAATATTCTCAGCTCCAGCAACGGAAAAAAGACACAAAAGGGGGGTTGAGGGTCTTTTCAAAGCTACTGTAATTAATCCCAAGCATTAGTCTGACGACTCTCATTAATAATTCATTTCTGAGCAGCAGTCGTGGCATTAGGGAGTGGATTCAAGTCTTTTATTCAAAGATTCAACAATACTGCCAGGGTGCCCTCGGAGCCAATCTGCTTGGCCCCCCGGAACCAGCCACCAAAAGAAAGCCAGTCTCATCATCTACCGTGTTTTAGGGTTTGAAACAATAAGGAGACGGGTTTGTGTGGCAATTCAAATAGATTCAGAGGTCACATCAAAGTAGAAACAAAAAAAAGCCAAAATGATACTTTTTAGAATTATCGATACTAAAAAGGTACCGCGGAACACGAATGTTAAACGATACAATTTTACAATATTTTTAGTATCGATACTTACTATAAATTGCGCGCAATCCGAGCGCGCTCACTGCTCCGCTCCTTTATATGCTGCTTGCACGCATTGACTGACAGGAGGCGGGGCTCCCCGCAGCGCGCTCACAGCACGCGCTCACAGGGGAGACATGGCCTCACGGGCACAAGCCCTTGTAGAGGACGGTCGAGAAGAGCTTCTGTACAATGTTGGAAAAAAAATATGCCAGAAGTGAAATGTGTAATTGCTTTGGCTCCGTTACAAAGCCGTGTATAATCAGTGCTTATGATGGCACCATGTAGTTTTCATTAATACCTTGCAGTAGGCTAATACTAATTAATGCCATTTGTGTTCAAAAAGCTGGGCAGGAACAGGCTGGTAAAAAGGGAACCATACATGTTTTATTTATTACTATTTATTATATATATATATAATTTCTAATCAATGCTACAAAGTGCTTCACAAAAAAAAATATCCCTACGGTATAATAGAACACAAGATTAAATAATTCATGAGCACAGGAGGAGTAGAGAACGTAAAATAAATTAGATCTGATAATTGGAATAGAAAATAAATAGGAAAAAAAGCAGTTTGTTCCTATTGAACTGATGACGTGTGTGTGTGCACTTTAGAATGATGTTGCAGTCCGTGTGAATCGTTGATAGATCTTGTTTGTTTTTCGCTGGGCCTTTGATGGGGGGGTGTGGGGGGGGGGGGGGGGGTGTTGCTTCTACAGCGGCTTCTCTTTGCTCTCTACACTCTTTATGCCCTCATCTGTTCAGGGTGGGTTCTTTTCTCTCTTGGGTCAATATTGATGTTTCTTTTTGCTTCTTTCTTCATTTCATTCTCATCATCATACACACGCAAATACACTCCTCTATATTTTCCTCCCCAACCCCCTTTGCTCTATTTTCTGTTTTTTTTTACCCACCTCTCCCTTAGTTAAACCCTCTGGTTTGATCAATCATTGATGATCCCAGGTGTCCTGAAACCTCAGGGGAAATCCCGATTGGCTGCGTCCCCACACCCACTCCTCCACCACACATGCACACGCCTTCTACACCCCTCCCTCTCCTCACGGCCCCACTTCGCTTTTTAAGATCAGAGTAAAACTGCACTCTCCCCAATCGCCGGCTCTCTCCTCTGCGATTTCTTATCTCGCTCTTTCCCCCCCTCTCCCTGCTGGACACAGGAGTCGCCTTCAATTAAGGAAGCAGTGGGGTTTCCCAAGCCATTACCGCACCGGTGTCGGGGCCGTGACTGTGTCCCTTCTCCAACAAAGACCTCTCAACACGTCCTGGAGCCGATTGGTCGGCATTCGTCTACATGTTCTGATTTCTAGCTACACGCACTCTACACAGCGCAGTCGGCGGCGGCAGCATGTTGTCTATGGTCGATTCAATTCAACTGGTCTTCCAGGTGGAGTTTACCTCACAGACTATTACCAGTGGCGCAGATTTTATGACTCTATACTTGACGTGGTAGAATCCCATTCAGTCTTTACCAGGGATTTGATCTGAGAAATTTTAGTCTTGACTTTGGACTTGATTTGGTACATTTCCGTCTTGACTTGGGACTTGATTTGGGACTTCCCTGTCCTGACTCGGGTCTTGTATTGTGACTTGAATCAAGACAGAAATCTGCCCCAAACAATGCGTTTGTCCCACCTCTGATTATTGCTACAGCTGATGTCCACAAAACGCCGAGGCTGTTTTTGGTTATTGATTGAAAAGAAGATGACAATTCAATGAAAAGAGCAAATGTGTGTGATTGATGACATCTAGAATGCGCTTCATTCCACCCTGAGAGCTGTATCACATGCTTGACCTCTGCCAAGGACTCCTTTGTCCCTGGATCACAATCACACACCTCAGACCTTAAACTCAGCCAGGCTGCACTCATCAATCTTCTTTGATTTTCTGCCAGAGATTCAGATCCTGGGGTAATGTCTGAGAGTAGGGACATTGTTTGTGTGTGTGTGTGTGTTCATTGCATGTCTGTCCGACTCTCACGTGTGTGTTGCTCAACAAGATGGAGTGAGCACAGTCTATTAAGCATTTAAGAATTAGAGACCTCCCACTCTAAAAGACCTGCTCTAATTGTCCCCTCTCCCAATCCCAGGAAGCCAAGGGGTGGAGGTGTGGGTGGGGGGGACAAAGACGTGTCTCCATGGGGGCGTCCATTTTCTGTATAATGAAGCTGTCCTTCACACAGCTTGTTGACAGAAGGCCAGGATATCCCTCCCACCTGCCCACACTCCAGAACCCCCAGTTTGGGAGCTAAGTGAGCTGAGCTCTTTTGGAGGAACTAGCAATTGATGAAAATGTCATGGTTGTATTCTTCATTTAGCTTATGGGGTAGATTTCATAAAGATTTGGGATGTCTTGAAATAAGAATAAAAACACTTTTGCTTCACCTCTCAGATTCCCATTTAATTTCATGGTGCTGGATCAAACAGCAGAAACTGGCAAAGCTAGTTGATTGGCTTAATAATATTTTCAGCTGAGCAGATACCAGCAATGTTTCTTTCTGTCTTCCATAACCGCTGATGCTGCTTATTCTGCTCGGTGTATTTCAGGAGCTTCGTCTAGTATGAAGAGGTTCTGCTTTGATGCAAGAAACCGAGAACTTGGATGCTGAAATGGAGATAATGATGCTTATTCCAAGAGCCTAAATTGATGCATCAGGACTGTCCACAAAAGAACAAGCAAGTCAATAATAAAATGCTTGTTGTTGCTATTATCATATCATAGCTGCCCGTCAACACTCAAAACTATGCAATAAGGCATTGATACTACAGTATTTTCTTTTTATGTTATTTATTTATACACATTTCTGTCATTTTATAGTAAAGCTCTCAGTGCACACAGATACAATATCTATTTTTTCTCTGCTGCTTTCAGCAATAACAAGAGACATCCAGAGAACATCAACATCTGTCAAATGTTGACACAACGTCACAAAAATACTTCGAATTCTGTGGCACAAAGTTGCGTCTGTACCTTGATTTTGAGCTGACCGTGAACATGAGAAACATCGGACTGGAGAACACAAGATCCGAGCACTCTAGTGCCTCGTACAGCTTCACACTCCTTTTTCTTATGTGTCATTTTTTTGTGCGCAATGCTTTCTCAATCTGATTTCTGTTCATTTCAGCTGACATTATAACTTATATTTGTTATTTTGGTCTTATTTACGTAAGGAGTTATCTACTTCTTTTTTTAATTGCCTATTAATGAGCTGCCATTGTTACATGACATCAGCGTTCTCTAAATACGTTACTGAGTTCATGGATTCATTGATGCGCTGCTTGATTGACACAGCTCAATAAATCACATAGATTTCTCTGTCCTTAGATAATGGATTTAAGTATCACCTTAAAGCCATTTAACCAGCCCATTCTTCTGCAATGATTGCACGGAGACCAGGAAGTACCCTCCAGTAGCTACCCAATGAGCAGAAAGCCTGCAGGACGGCAGATTGTGATCCGGAATGAAACGTGAATTAGGAACGCCTGTCACTGGTCCCTTTTAAGGGATTCAGTGGGATTATGTCTGCATGGGCGCCCTGGCGGCAGATGAAACGCGTCTGGGATGAAAGTAGGCAGTCTTTGCATGCATGCAAAGCTGAGTTTACCAGCCCCGCCAGTGAGGTATTAAGGCCACGTATTGTTATACTGGTTTTGCTGCAGTTTAACACTCAGGTAACCCTCCAAAATCTAGTAGTAGAAACGTATGACAAACAAAGAAGGGGCTTCTGGGACGGCTTGGCCACAAGTATACTAAATCAACTACACCCTTTTGATGTTTAAGGGCCACCATCATGTTTGATATTATCATAAAGGACCCACTATTCCTGGGCTGAGGCACACACAAAGTCCTAAAAGGCTTCAGACGCCTACACGGATATTTGATTCTTCATCGGACAGACAGAACGGTCAGTGTGTTCTTCTTCAACAGCAGCTCTTTCATAGAGGAGCGAGCGGAGGTCTCCACTCCAAACGGACTACAAGCCCCAAAGAACGTCACAAAATAAATAGTAAAGAAATAAATCTTAGTTTATTTCATCTACAAGCTGCTTCTAAACCGTTGAAACAGACCAAAAACCTTTGTTGGCAATAAATATTAGAATACTGAATGATACAAGACATGAGAAAATTCCTCGTTAGGGGTAATTGTTTTGGAGCAGCATGGGAGCTTGGTTGAAGTGTAAGGGAAGACAAAAAATAGCAGTAGTTTTTACAGCGCATCGTGTAGGAATTGCACGTAATGGTCGAACTAGACTTTCACCCGGGAAACCAGGAGTTCGTGTTTTGAAGTGAAAAGACAATGTTAAAGCAAAGTTTTAGAACCCAAAGGGAACTATGTAGGCGGAATAGGTCCTTTTCAGACTTTTCAGTCTCAGTACTGATACATGGCCTTTGGGTATCGTCCATCATAGATCACAAACCACTATTAAATTATTGAGCTGTAGCTTTTCCTTGTGCGTACATTCCGGGTATCTGTACTTTACTGGAGTATTTATTTGTCAGACAACTTTTTATTCCTTACATTTTCACGCAAATATCTGTACTTTCTACTCCTTACATTTTAAAAATAGCCTCGAACACACACAAAAAACCTGGACATGGACTCCGCCTCGTGCAAATTCCATGTAACGTTAAATGAGTACCTTCATGACCATGGGTTTGCCGTAAAAATGTTTTCTAACTTTATTGCGAATCTGGCACAACACAGCGACTTGCAGGTAGCGCAGCGTCTTGAATAAAGTGATGTGTGTCTTAATGCGACGCGTTAGAAATGAACACAAAGGGATTCTGTATTTGCTCACAAAGCCTGAAATACAGGTTATTTGACCAATGTTTTGATAACCGACCGCTGCCAGTTCAGTGTTTCCTCATCATTATAACAAGGGTGCCCCCCCCCCCCCCCCCCCCCCACACCTGAGGGAGACACTGCAGTCTACCTAATGAATGGGAACAACGTGTGTATGTCCTCTGACTCATGTCATGTGGGTTCTGGTTTTATCTGTTTAAGTTATATATCCTGCGGGTCGATACATTTGTCCCTCTGTTGTTTTAGCGTTGCCTCTCTGAATATCGCCATGTTCCATCATCCGATCAGCAGGTCACGTGATCTGAAGGTACCTTCCGGTCATATTGTAACGGACTGACATGTTCTCTGAGCGAGGTTACACATTAACAGTTTGCCCTTAATGGATTTTTTTATACTTTAAGCAGTTTTGAAACCAGTACTTGTATATTTTTACTTAAATAAAAAGCTTGTTGATACTTTTTAAACCCTAGTATCTATACTTCTATTTGAGTAATGAATGTGAATACTTTTGACACCTCTGATCTCCATGACTTTGAACAGCGTCACCCCCCACCCCCCCTCGTCGACCATCCTCTCGCCAACCCCCCCCCACCCTGGTGTCGGTCTGACCATCACCTATGGTTTCACTCGTCTGACCCACTTGAGATCAAAAAGGGCAGTTTGACACCTCTGGATCTTTCTGCTTATGAAATGCATTGATATAATGCTGCGGAAAACAGCCGCAAAAACAATCCCTGACGAAGACCTTATGAAAATGCTTTGCATACAGAGAGGCACCCGGACACCGAGAAGGAGGAACAGGCCAAAGGATTAGGGGAAGAACTTGAGAGACGAGAGGCAGGGCTGCCTCCACTTAGCGTGTTGTGAGTCAAAGGTTTGCCGCGGGTCACGACCCGCAAACTCACTCATGAATAAAACAAATCATGTTCTCGGATTACTCCATATTCCAACTGAAACATCCAGCCATGAGTTCCTCTGGGAGCAACACCAAGTTGTTTTTCTTTTGTATTATTTCTGTTGGCTTCAAGAAAGCGTACTGCATTCTTCACCATCATGAAACGTAATAAAACGGAGAGTTGTCAGAGAGCGCATCAGATATTCTAGACACAACCCATGAATTTGAGCAAACACACGAAGCATCACTGGCTGAAACGGGACCGAGGATAGCACGAGTCCTTTCAGACCACAGACAGTGTGACAAGCTGATTAAAATGCCCACAGACCGGGAGAGCAAGACCTCCACTCTCTATTCACTCAACCCGGGAACGTCGTCACGACAACGGCGGACGACAAAGGGCTTACTTAGGCCATTGAGTGCTGTGAAAGAAGAGGCAGCCGTGTGTTTGTGTGTGTGTGTAGATGTGGCTCCATGAGCCGTAGGTGGTAATGTATGCACACCGTCCACAAACGGATGAATACACGTGCACGTCCCACTGCATTCTGCCGCACAATGAGCATGCCAACGTCCTCGATGACGTGATGCTTCACCCGAGCATATGGCCAAACGCCGAGCTCGCCACAGACGAGCCGCCTCAGCCTGCTTTGTCTCTTGGTAGACTCAATGCAAATGCCATTTGTCTGTTTATGTTTCTGGTCAGTTTCCCCCCCCCCTCCCCCCTCCCTATCCCTCCCTCTTCGCTATGGTGATAGCTCTGCATAAATTCAGTGTATTTGAAAGTGGCTTCTACCTCAATCCCGAGGGGGGGCAACATTTGTTCTTCCACATCGGTAGTACCGGTCCGGAGAGCGGAAGCTTTCTGGAGAGCCGCTCACACTCATTGCAGCTTAGTGTTAGACGGTGCGCCGATAGTAAGTAATCTGTTTTTACCTCTTACAATAAAGCGCTGGAATTAGAAATACACACGGTTTTGCTTATTAACTAATTACTTCATTTTTGCATTGAAAGTGGGGGATGCGTTTAACTAGTTTATCACTTACTGCCAGCCAGCAGTCGCTTAGCATTTAGTTTTTTGTTTGATTTAAACTTCAATATTTAAGGTTGCAGTGAAATAATTAAAATTTAGAGCAAGTTGGTCAGTGAACTCAGCATTTAGGAATATCATCAATAAATCACTAGTGGTGAAACACGGCAGAAAGAGAAGCTGCGACTTAAATCTCAGTAGAAAATGGGTTTTGTTAAAGTTATTGTGATCTTTTTTGCTCTGTGGTGAATCCCTACAGGTCCTATGGTACGTTGTCATTGAGTGTGTCCGACCGGCTGACTCTCATCCTGGTGGCCAAAGAGCAGAGTCCAGTAATCGTGGCGGGATGTGTTGGCTTTGCTGCTGTCCTCTCCAAACCTGTCAGCACAGGCTCGTTCTAAGGATCTGACCGCTGGCCACCGTGTGATCTTGTGGAAGCTCACTGGTCACTCTGTCACACAGACACACCAACATAATGAAAGCACACAAACAGAAATATATTTAAACATGCATTTTTAGATTTATTACGGACATGCTTATTAAATGGCCATGTTTTACAGCACTCCGGGGCCACTTGGGTCCCACAGCCTTTTGCCCGCTTTAAAAGAGTTAAATCGGGCCTGCTGCTGTTGTCCCACCTCTCTCTCTCTCTGATCAAGCCCGCCCACCTCCTGCTTCGTCCCGACTGCTCTTTGATCCTTGAGTCCGGTGGCTGTTGAACTGAAGAGTTACAGCACCATCAGTTCCAGTTTCATCACATATTTCCATGACATTGCTGCTCTCCTCTCTGACCTTCTCTCCCTCAAGGTCAGAAGGTCAGAGGCCTTGTAGTCGGATGCTTAGAGAAACAAGTTGCGTGGAACAATGTAAAAGATATCCATGGAGATATTCATATGCATGTCGCAATGTAATTTACACAAATTTAAAAAAATGAACTTGTGAAAGAAATATGGTCAGTCCGTATCAAATAAAACACATTAGACACAATGAAGTTTAATCATTTCATGAAATACAACTTATTGTTACATTCATTTAAATACATATTGATGAATCTGCCGTTGAACAACAAATAGACTTTTTGTCTGCATTGATGATGCATTTTGTAATTATATAAATGAGCTGGTGTCTATTCAGATTAGAGAAAGTCGGTCTCACAGTGGATCTCAGGTCGTGTGTGTCAAGTTGTACCAAGCAGCAAGGCATAACACCTGCTTATCCCCAGGGAGGGTGCTACGGTCTCCAGGGTGAAAATCCTGTCATAAAACAGTGTGTTGTGTTATTTCGATGTGTGTGTGTGTGCGCAGACTCTCTTTCTAAGGGAAGTGGCTTTTATCCTGTGTCCGTTCTATGCAGCCACTCAGTTGAAAGAGCTGTGAAAGGGACACTATTCCCTCACGGGGCAGACAGAGAGCCCCTTCAGCACACCGGAGAGATGGAGAGAGAGAGACCCTCTGTGTCTGCAGGGGTGGGGTGGGGGGTCATTGAACTAGTAGAAGCCGACGGATGTGGAGAAGGGCCAAGCATGTGTACATCTGCCTCGCATAATATTAGCGCTCTCGCTGGTCCAACTATCTAAGCAGACACCACAAGGTATGCGGATGCACTCAATAGATGTAAATATGGATTTGGAGTGAACCCCACTGTGGTGCGTTTGGTCACGACTGGAGAATTGCAGTGCCTGTTACGCAGGCATTGCATGTATTTGATCTTTTGGTCACTTATGGTCCCATTGGCCCGAGATGTCGTCTACGGGAACAGGAAACAATCGATGGGCGGACCGCCGGCTGCAATGTTTCCACCAATCGGCTAATCCAGAACAAAGATTCTTAAAATCAACAATAAAAGCGTCCATTATTAACACCTCTGGTGAATCTGCTTAACTTCAACAAGCTAATTCCTATTACTAAAGCCCTGAAATCGGTCGAACTACACCTACCTACAGACAACTGGAGAGTCCATAAGGTTAGATAGATAGGTAGATACTTTATTAATCCCCAAGGGGAAATTTGGCAAAAGGAGGACAGTTGTATTCGCTGCATCAAAACATCATCCAACACGACCGAAAGCAATGCCAATAGAGCTAAACATGAACTAGGTTTCCTCTACCTTTGAAAACAATAGCCAATACATTGAAGGCTTTGCCACAGCTTAGCCACTGTTGCAGAAAAGCTGTTGGTAAATGGTGGTTTACGATTGCGTAATTTTCAGCATAGTGCTAACCAGGCTGACGCCAGTAGAAGAATTGTTCTATACACTGTACATATTTAATCAACCCTCAACACATTCGAAAAATATCATTCCACTTTTTCAACCCATTCTGTGGGATTCTGTTTTAAGGAGATAATAATTAATAATAAAGATAATTATTATTGTGTAATATATGCTGCAATAATTATGGAAATTGATCAATATGAAAAGAAAAATATCTTTTTGGGCACAATATCCACACCTACTAACAACGAAGCTCAACACACATGTTCGTTTTGACGAGCCGAAGGTATGCAGTGGAGATGACGTTGAAACTGGATTTTCTTTTGAAGGACTAAACAGTCTCATGAGCGTCCCTCAAATGCGTATGGCAACTCTTTCCAGACCCCACTTTTAAATCAATTCCAATGGTGTTGTCTGTGCCTGCTCTGTCTCTTCCTCCTCGATATCTAGACAGACATGCTCTCCTCTCTACTGTACTCTGGATAGGATCCACAGATGCATGTGTCACAGAGTATGGAGGGCCCCGCCGGGGAGGGGGGGGGGGGGAGGGGGGTGCGACACCAAGCCAACCCACCAGAACACAACAAAGCTCAGCAGTGCTCCAGTCTCTGGGCCCCCCGCCCCTACTGTCCCATGCTGCTGACCCCACATATTTCATCGGGTCTTGGACGTTCAGTGAGCTGTCACGGCTCATTGGGAGTCTGAACAGCAGACTCTCTGAGTGATTAATATACATGGACAGAGAGACAAAGGGAGACAGATTGGAACAGTGAAGGCAAAAGTTCAGTGAAGAGACTGCATTCTGAGTAGTTTATAGACGGCATAAATACACTCATGCTTTAGCTTTTCAAGCACTGATTGGTATGATTGGTATGGACTGACGTCTGTTTCAGAAGGACCTAAAATCTCGAATCAAATCAAGCCTTCAGGAAGTCGCATAGTCAAATCACAGCTCCCAACAACCCGTGTCATTAACAGTCTAACAGAGGGCGCAGCGGTCCACGGAGGGATGGGAGCAAGGGGTACTGTAGAACTCCTCCTCCGGAGCAGCGAGTCACCATCACCCCAGGTCTTTGCATGCTGGCCTGGACCCATGATGGGGTCTCCCTCACCCACTGACCATTCCTGTTTCCTCAGGCAAACTGCACTCACCCAAATATGACTGTGTAATGGACTGATGCCAATTAATTTACAGATTTCTGTAGATGGAAAAGACATGAATATCATATTGATGTGTCAAATCCTCTTCAACTAAAATAATTCTGATTTGGGTGAAGGCCTAGAATTCCCTCATGTCTTTATCCATATGTTTGCTTGCATGTGAACATGAGCTTCGTAGCCTCTTCAGCTGACAGGCTAATGGTCTACCAGAGGTTATTTATAGGCGTCAGACTGTGCCCCATGACCGAACATGCTGCATTCCAGACGCAACCGATGAACTCTGGAGCTTGTTGGTAGTAGCATGAGAGAAACTACCCCCCTGCTCCTCTGAAGGGGCCGGTGGTGTTTGTATTACAACACAGTTGGAGTAAAAGACGTAGTTTCTCTTCAATTGGTAGGAGACCAACTGTGGCGTAGGCCAGGGGTCTCATTTATACCCACAGAACGGGGTCTGAAAGAGGCGCACAGCGATTCCCACTCAAGAAAAAATGTGTGCGCGAACATTTTGGAGACATGGGGGAACAAAAAAGCAATCCAGCTTCAATCCAGTGGTGCATTGACGCCGGATTTTTCAAAATTTGACTGATGCCTCTCGCATTGAGAGTTAAACAGTCAAACCAGCAGTGCTATTTTGACTTGTACTAGTGTAGGTAAATGTAAGCTAATTCCAGTTATAAAAGATATAAATACATTTTGCTTATATTTAATCAGTGCTGTCTGCTCTCCTCAGACCAAAGACCAGACTACAGAAAGTCGTCATCTGGTGAAGTTAAATTCCTTTTTAAGACCTCAGATAGGTTTTAAAGACTTGAATTTAGAGTTCATAACCTTTTAATACTTGCTGCAGTGAACGGTACTTAATTGATTCATTCAGGATTCGTTGCGGGTTGATTTGGGGCTATAGGTGTGAACTGACGCGTACATTCAGGGAGGATCCTATGCACTTTTTAGTGAGACCCCTGATGTAGTGAATAAACGGGAATGTGTATGATGGATCTGCTCTAAAAGGCTTCAGAGCAAGTGTGTTTATTCATGCCACTGACATCCAGTAACTTTGAACTATTAAACTGATCACTATAGAAATTGCGATCTGAGTTAAAAGGGTTCTCTTTTGAATTAAGTGGAAATGTCTTCCCCTTTTTAGCTTTTACACCAACCACATCTTCCTCCATCTCCACTCTCTCCCAAACCGCAGTCATCAAGTGTGATCTTGTGGTAGCTCACAGAGCGCCATCATTCATTGTTTGGTAAGACGACGTTTGCATGGCGATGGGGAGAATATGGCTCTCTGTAACAGAAGCTGGGCGAGGCCGCAAACAGCTTTAAAAAGTTATTAATCTTGGATACATTTTTATTAACTGTTCAAGATAGAGTAGTCCTACAGTAAATATTGACTCAGGTATTACATACTTCCTGGAAAGTATTCAATTCCATATAACAAGCTGTAACTGAGCTGATGGAGATTATGCCTCAGTGGTGGAGCCGCTGCGAGACAACTTGTACCTGAGAGCTCTGGATGTTTGTTTCAATAAAACATGAAGCACACGCTGAATTGGTTTGTTTTGTATCTATATTTCATGGCGACTATTCGTCCCCTGTCTGGCACCACTGTGGATTTTTCAAGCGCCTGTCAGACTGTAATGGTTCTCTTCTTGACATGTTGCACGCCCAACTCAAATCCTCTGACAGTGGGCGTGGAGGTTATTACTTATTATACGCTTTATCCTGCTCATGAATAAGTAAAAGAGGAGGCCCGGGATACACGCACCCACTTACCACACACACCAAGACACATGCAGCTGCTCCTTGATGCCCCCTGTTTATGTACACCAGCACGAATCCGCAGCCACTCGCACAGAGAATCGCTGTCTCCTCCCTTTCTACACCCGCTGCCCTGGTTGCAGCCCCGGGGGGGACAGGAGGGGCAGCGAGGTGAGAAGGCCCGGCGTGTCTAATGCCTGAGCAGTCTATTCACGCTGCCATGCGATGGTCATTTTTTGTAGATACTACAGTCTTGTGGCTTTCATTTTCCTCCTCAGTCATTACGCAGAGCATTTGGGCATGAATAATACGACGATGCCCATTTAGATATAGTTAATATTCTGTGCACACATGCAGTCCATCCCTGAAATGTTCAGAAACATTCCCCGCACAGGCTCATGTGAGAATAGGGGCAGGAGGACCTTCTTCACCGTTGGTTTAACAAAAAAGCCTCTTTTGGGGGATTCGACTTGTATCCCAAACTTATTGAAAGTCAACCAGGTTCCGAGGACATTGGCGGCGGACATAACAGATTCCTTCAGACGCCTCCTACCGACATCTTCTCCTCCCTATGTTGAGTTTTGTGGCGGTGTGGCAGCCATTAAGTATTATGATCATCTTGACCCATTTATTCCAGCATTGCCAAGGTAAGGAATGTAGTGTGAACTACAAAAGAAGCTCAATAAAAGAGTTCAGAACTCTTGCACATCCCCAGTCGGAAGCTTTCTCCAAATGCTGAGGTGAGGCGGAGTTCTGTATTTCCATGAAACATCTCTCAGTAAGGTCAGGGAAAGGTCTCAGGAACCTGTTCAATTATTAAACACGTTGTTATCTCCTAATGCAAAAGGCTCTCAGTGTCCGCAAACCACTCTCCCCTCCAGAGGTGTTGAGTGATGGCTGTGGACATGGGGGAGTGAGAGTTATTGTTTTTGAATGCTCCAGCTGTAAGGGCCGTAGGCAAATTGTTAATATTTTAGAACCTGGGGGAAACTGATTGTGAAGAACGTCCCAATGGCAGATCTGTCCGCCATGGTCAATACGCAGTAGAGCTGGTATGGAGATCACTGAGGGGAAGACGTGTTTTGTATGCCGACCAGGAAGTTGGTTTTGCATTGATTACCTCTGGGATTTTCATTGGATATTGTATTATTGTGTAAAATAAACTGAAGCGATTGTTCCATGTTTGGTTGAACAGGAAAATCTTCACCAACTTTACAACATGAACCCCGCGCGGAAGTTCGAAGCATCGAACTTGTTGGTTGACTGTCATTATAAAAAAGTCTAGAATGAATAACTACTTTACTCAGAAAGTTAAATCTTAGAGAAGAATATGTAACACAGTAAAGTATTAGTAAAGTAAAGTATTAACACAGCACTCAGATTTGACCCCAAACAACATTAATTATACTCTGAAGACGTGGAAAGGTCAGGGCCTCTCAGCATTTTACTCAATGTGTATTGAAGAAGGACAAGGTTTCATCTGAAAATCTAGCAAACAGATATCATGTCTGTAATAATAACTTGTCTCAATATATGCAAGTGAGAAGCTGTTTTCGAAATGCTCTCTGGGGCCTCCACATGACTAGAAAAAGACAATATAAATCTAATATATAAAGCAGAGCTTTAAAGATATTTTCCTTCACATTGGACCATTATTGTATAATAAGATACATAACAACACCATTAACAATCAAGGAACTGTGTGTAAAATAGTTCAGATTGTAAATGTATAAGAAACAATCTACTCCTTGGATATTTTATACCTAATAGAACGCAGAAGTGGTAAAGATTATATTGGCAACACGTCCCAAAAGCCTACATAGGAAAGAATCCTTCTTATTTTGCTATGTTTGGATTCTCGCAACAGAAGAACAAGAAGTTAAACAATGTGAACTTCAAATGGAACCAAGTGGCTGGAAACCAAAGAGAACATATTGTAGCATAGAAGAGGTCCTGAATCTGAAACTGTGAAAGTCACAAATTCATGAAAAGTTTGATGATGATTTGCAATGTAATTGACAAAAGCATCCAGTAAAACTATTTTTCAATGGTCATAAGTTGGATCCGTTCCCTCCTCTTTTTACATTGTGTAGTTAAAGGAAAAGACCAAAACTAACGTGCGTTAAACTGTCTCGCAATCTTTCTCAAGCATGTGGCATTCAGGCCCAAACAAATATATGCATTCTAAAGGCACAAGCTACTGAAACAGGAGTAAATCGTGCATAAAAAACCAATGTGTGTCTGTGTGTTCATCATATGAATGGAATATTTGGGCCCGTGCAATAGTAAAAAAGAGTATTTTCTCGGTGCCGTAGCATAAATCCTTTAGCGGTTCTTGTCACCACATCTTAACAAACCTCTCGGCCTAAACCTTATTTCTCTAATACTCTTAATTTTGCATATCCTCGACTATATGGAAGCAGCTTTGAGCCGTATCCTATGTAAAAGTTAAACCCCGCTCTGTTTCTTTCCTCAGAATATTTGCCATGCCACATGGGAAGGCCCTGAACTCCACCCTGCTCTTACTCCTCATTGTCTTCGCCATCACCCGCGGTCGCTCCTACCCTCACTTCTCCCGCAATGACACTGAATTCCAGCACCTGGTGCTCCACCCGGACCCCTCGCTGGGGACGGTGTACGTTGGGGCCAGGGACCACCTCTTCCAACTGGACGGAGCGGACGGACTCCGGCTGGAGCTTGAGGAGAAGACCGGCCCCGTGAGCGACAGCAAGGATTGCCTCCCCCCAGTGACCGAGTCCAACTGTCCCCAGGCCAGGAGGACCAGCAACCACAACAAGCTTCTTCTGGTGGATCCGAAGGCGCTGGAGTTGATCACCTGCGGCAGCATCCACCAGGGCACCTGCCAGAAGCGCAGCCTGGCGTCCATCCAGGCAGTGCGCTTCTCCACAGAGAGGCCTGTGGACACGCAGTACGTCGCCGCCAATGACCCGTTGGTGTCCACTGTGGGGCTGGTGGTCGGGCTCCGCGGGGAGAGGACGGTGATGTACGTGGGTAGGGGCTACACCGCCAGCCACCCGCCCATCTCCACCCGCCACCTCTCCGTCGAGCCCATCTTCTCCTACGAGGAGACGGCCAAGCTGGCGGTGGCCGGGCGCCTGTCGGAGTACGACCACCACTTTGTGAAGGCGTTCACGCGGCGCTCGTACGTGTACTTCTTGTTTTACCGGCGCGACATCAAGTCGCCGTCGAGGGAGTACCGGACCTACGCCGCCAGGGTTTGCTTGGACGACACCTCCTACTATTCCTACGTGGAAGTTCCGCTGGTCTGCCGATCCGCTTCCTCTCCTTCCAGGACTTACAACCTGCTCCAGGCTGCCCAGGTACTTGATCCCTAAATAGGACCAACAAACAAGCCCTGCAAAGGTCTTGTAGGCACCAGCAATTCACAGTCTAGTTGGAAGTGGGTGTGTGTGCATTTCGTTGTTTTCCCATGGTTTTTGTTGCAACAGGTGGGACAAGGCGTGGACCGGGAAGGCGAGGATCTGCTGGGAGTGTTTTCCAGTCGCGTCGGCCCCACAAACAACGCGGCCTTGGACGCCTCGGCTCTGTGCGTCTACCCGCTGGATGAGCTCGACGGACACATCGACTCCACCCGCAACCTCTGCTACACCCAGGATGGCCGGGTAGAGGGAAGAGGAGAAGTGGCCTACATAGAGTACGACGTCAAATCCAGCTGCGCCAACCTGCCAATGGTAAGGATGCCGACTGTTTCCCTTGAATAGCTAATATTTTGAGAGAAATTGGCTTTTTAGAGCAAACCTTTTTTTAACAAGAGTCGAATTGCATGTTTTCATTTGTTTTCTGCTTTACAGTAAGCAGTTGTTACAGAATGGATACTGGCATAATGATGAATTATATCCTGCTGCCTTTATGTTCCTTAAGCATATTGACTCAATTGCTTTCTGTGGTAAAAAACAAAACAAAATAAAAAGCATAATAATAAGGGACAACTGGATTGCCAGACTGGACTTGGAGCAACAGAGAGAATGAAGGCATTATAATGAGGCCCTTGTTTGGAAAGGCCACAACCCCCAGGAGTAGCTTTGCCCAGCTGCAGCCCTCTGGTGACCCCCTTCGCTGCTGCCCAGGTCCGGCCAGCCCTCAGGGCCATTTCATGGGATCATTAGGGATCAATAAACCATGCTCCCCTTGAATCGGCGCTGCTGCTGCTTAATGAGCTCTGTCAAGGGTATTTCTTTGGAAACCCACTGACATAAGAGGACACCGAATAAGGTTGAGAGAACAGGTGGGGGGTGGCGGGGGGGGGGGGGGTGGTATGATCATGGGAAGAGAAGCACACACAGCAACGGGGAGAAAGAAGAAAAGGAAATGCTGCATGAAACGCAGAGAGATGATTGATTGAGGAGAGGATGTAATAGATCACAGTTCCCTTTGAAACAACAATAAGCAATCTTTTTTTTTTGTCTACTCTCCATAGACTAACAAAATATGTCCCATTCTACTTCCTCCTTCAGGGCCAATTATTTATAGCTGGATTTTTGAGACTTAGCAGAAAGCAGGATTTAAAAAGTTTTGCGAAACCAAAAGAGCCAGTGGCCTGTGGCCGTATGAGTGGGCTCTAATCTGTGGCGCAATCCTCTTATGATGTACCAGGAGGACTCAAAAGCTCTCGGGCAACAGCAGGAAAGAAGGGAACAAGGCAAAAAAGCTGATGCTGATGCTGATGCTGAACAGGAACTCAAATAAAATAAAAATAATCTTGATGCCTCCAGTTCAAATAAAATCTGTGTTGCAGAATACTCTCAAGGCGTATCCCTGCGGCTCCGACCACACCCCCAGTCCCATGGCAAGCCGGGCGCCCCTGGAGGCCAGGGCGGCGTGGCACACCTCGGCTGCCCGCCTCACTGCGGTCGCGGTCAGTGTTAGGGATGGACACAGCATCGCCTTCCTCGGCGACTCCAGAGGAACTCTGCACAAGGTAGCTCATCACTGTGTGCTACTTTGAATATTTCGTGCCAGTTTCTTTAAGGCCCCTTTAAAGCGTGCGCGTGGAGGGAGGCAGAGACGCCCTGGGACACATCTTGGGAATAACAGCGGTCTGTCATGAAAAAATGAAAACCATAATACTCGTTTCTTATGAGAAGAGTTTACTGATTCTCAGCCTCACCCTTCTAAGGATGGCGATGGACTTCAAACAAGCCAGTTCCCAAACACGTCTATACGGCTACAGCTACTTGTGGATTCCAATCATTCCACCACTCCCAGAGTTCCAACATACACAGACTAGCACACCAACATGATCCCATGCCTAGCACGTTTGCTCTTTCTTCTGTTCTCAGGGAAAAATGAGATCATTGGAGACCAGAACAAAAACATTTTTGAGCACTTTTTAAAGACAAATTTTTGGAAGAAAGGTGAAAAGAATTTCCTGAACAAATACTGAATCTCGCTTCTTTTTAAAGTTCTTTTTTATTTTTATTCTTGTGTATTGTCAAAAAATTCCCTTGTAGTGACACAGTGTTTGATGTGTGCAAATAAGAGAAAAGGACGCATTACTTACACATTAGCGCACCATGTGGCCAGCTAAAGGGAGCTATTGGAACAGGATTATGGTAAAACAGCAGGACAAATTCCACAGTATCCAGCTACAAGAATGTGTGTGTGTGTGTGCGCGTGGGGGTTGGAGGGGTTTGGACAAAATCAGTGTCGCCAGCTTGATTTTGATACAGTCACACACAATGTTGCGATTGGAGTTAAAAAAGGACATTGCGTAAGAATCCACCCTCTTCAATTTTTTTGCTGAGAATTAGACAAGACACACTGATGCCACGCTCATTCTATTCAGTTAAAATATAAAGCTAAAGCAAGGAGAGATTTAGCTTAGCTTAGCACAAACATTGAAAGCTGGGCAAAAGCTGCTATCTGGACCAAGGCGAGTCATAGACAATCACTGCTGTTGTAATTATTCCAAAACCCATTCATGTCAAAACCAGGCGTATGCATCTGTACAGAGAGGCATCTATTCTGCAATTACCCAGTTAGATATTTTGCACACCTGTTGCACGGGTGTTACATCTACAGTAAAGCGTCACAATCTTTACAAAATGTGACATCCAAACTGCATAGAAGTTGCCGCTGCGTAAAACAGAGCACCAGCCCATGCTACCATCCCATAATGCCATTATGCGTTGAGTGCATCCCATAATGGGGAAACTGATTCTCCATCCTGTTCATGGCGATCAAGTGAGACGCTTCTGGAAAGGAGGCACGAAAACCTCTGCTAATCCCATCAACATGAGGTAACATGAGAGTTTGAATGCCTGGGAATCACTTAAGCCGGAGGTGTCTTCCTGTGTTTCATATTAGATTTGACTCTGCCGTAATCACATTCACTGCCACTTCCACTGCCATTCTTTTGCGAGGGCGAATTGATTTGCGTTTTATTTGTAAGCCCGAAGATGATATTCCTTTGAGATTCTTTTTCTTTAACGTTGCAGAGTAAAGAATATACCAACATGTCTGGTGTTTTTCTACAGGTATATCTGGGCCAAGACGGCCAGGCGGAGGTATACGCAAACACCACGATCCAGCTCAACTCACCCATCAACGGGGATCTTCTCTTGGACCGGACTGGGGCACACATCTACGTCATGACCAGAACTACTGTAAGTATACAAAGTGTACGCTATTTTGGATCGTTATAGGTATTGAAATGTAATTTTCTCTTTTAAATCTAAGCTTATCTTTGAACTAGTCAACAAGATGTGTCAACTTTTGGAGCGTCTGCTCGTTAAACCACTTGCCCAGATGTCTCCACACACAAGAACAAGGCTTTTCATTCAACGTCGGACAAATGCTCAGTTTTTTCAGGCTTTGATACTTCCTCAAGCTGTGTTTCTCTCGTGGAGAAAAATCATAAAAGAATAGGAAGCAGTGAACACCGTGTTTCCCACCGATCAATGTGTGGGGGGCTAGATAGAATTATACACAATTCACACTATATACTACTCCCATAGCTGTAGTACACATTTCACACCCTATACTACTTGTTGTTACAGCCTACATGCGCAAAGCCTGCAACTTCTTTCTGATTTTGCGGGGCTTGCTGAAAAAAAGGCACGTGAGACAGACGTGTGTGTGTGTGTGAGACGGTGGGAGAGCAGGGAAGGGAAATGCAGCTGAACGAATACGCTGCGTTATTTAAATAGCGGTAAAAAAAATGTAAATGAGAAATATACAACTTGGTTAATAATGCAAGGCAGTAGGGTAACCTTAAATTGTACTTTTAATGTAAATCGGCTCATTTGATGACATTGCACTTTCTTGTTTCATGTTCTTCTGGGTTTATATCCTTATGGTTGAAATGCACTTAAAGCATCAGCTAAATGACATTTATGGTCATTTTGAATCTTAATGTCAGTTACTTATAAAGATAACTATATCTTTAGTAAGTAAAACAGACTCAACTAGTTCAACTCGTATATCTGTAAGCTAGCTGATATGATAATGGATTAAGTGGGTTTAAGTGGGTAACATGCAGTTAAGCCCATATATTGATTAAAACCATTAAAAGTTGTAGAATAAGCACATTTAAAAGGAAATAAGCCTCGCACTATTGGCCGAGAAAATGCTAGTTTACTAGAGGTTACCTATGCTGCTAAGTTTGATGGGCTATTATTGCATATTTAAATCAGTAAGGCTAATGTTAATTCTAGTCAAAACAAATGCCAGTGTGCTGTTTTAGTCAGTTTGCAACCGGCCTGAAAGTTTCTTGAATAACTTGTTTGATTCTCATGGAAGGAAGGTCTCAGATTCTTATCAATTGCTAACAAGGTTATTAAACGGTGATGTGAGTGAGCTGAGAAGTCTCATATTTGTCTTGTTCATCCTGGATGAATGATGCTGAATTCTGCTAATTGTGACTTTTAAGAAGAAGCCAAATTGGCAAATATTGTCATGCACATACAGGAAGTTGTTGGGAGCAGTGGGCTGCCGTGAACGCAGCCGGGGAGCACTTAGCGGTTGGGTGTCTTGCTCGGGGACACACTTTGACACGGGACCAGTGGCATGTAGCATGGAACCGCCAACCCTCCGGTTCCCGGCGCACCTTCTCTTCTCCATGCACCACAGTCTTATGAGGAGGACACCATCACCGCTAGCAGCATACTGCTGGTGTCCTTCCTAATTCACCACACAGATTGCTTTTTAAGGTTTGCTTATCTCTTACTTTCAGGTGAAGAAGCTTCCGGTGGCAGAATGCGGAGACCACCTGGACTGTCAGTCGTGTCTGTCCGCCAATGACCCCTACTGTGGCTGGTGCGTCCTGGAGGGACGGTGAGTCAGTGGTCAAGTGGCGACAGGGCGAAAGCCGACGCCTTCTCGTGTCCCTGGGTCTACGCTCATGTCGTCCTTGTCTCTCTCACCTCTCGGTGTTGTTTCAGGTGTGGCCAGCGGCGGGAGTGCCAGCGGGGTTCCGTTCAGGGCCAGTGGCTGTGGAGTTTCAACCGGACGCAGCAGTGCCTCAGCATCCAGCGGCTCAGCCTCTATAACATCAGCCGCGGGGAGAAAACCGATGTAATGTGGAGAGAATGGGTTTCCCCACACGTCCCTCACCTTTTTCGTTTTCTCTTTTCTTGAGATCCACGTTCCATTCTGTCTTCCTCTCCTCAGATCACGGTGTCTGTAGAAGGCCTTCCGGGTCTGGGAGAAGGAGAGGCCTACTCCTGCTTCTTCCAGGACACAGAAGCTACGGCTTCACTCACCAACGGCGGTGTGATATGCTCAACCCCTGATGCCGGCAGTCTGCCCCCCATTCGCCACGGAGATGGTGAGAGCTTTTTCCTGACATTCTCAGAACTTCTCAGTACGCACAAAACATTAAGGACGTCACAGTACTTTACACAGTAAAAGAACGGACATATGCCATTGCTGGCCTTAGGCTTCTTGATTCTGTCCGTCGTCACAAACTTTTGTCAAATTTTAAAAAAAGTCCCTCTGAACTCACTTCCATTAATGTGATATCGCCCGGAACGCCCGGATACGGAGTCCATAATATTATGTAATAATAATTAAGTCAATTAAGGCAGTAGATGGTAGATGGGTGGTTTACAACAAACCGTATGTGGGTGGTGAGACTCTTGAAGTCCCATTTAGATTTTCAAATTGCACTTGAGGTTGCAACACCTTTTTTACACATCGATGACTTCAACAAATATGTTTGCAAAATCGCCAGAGCGCTGTGAAGCTGGCCAAAGAACAACGGCAAAGCTGGTTGCATCATCTGAAATAGTCATGTATTCCTTCTGACGCAGAGTTTGTGATGGTGGCCCTGTCACTGCGTTTCACAAACGTCACGGTAGCAGAGACCGAATTCACCTTCTACAACTGCAGCTCGGTGCAGCAGCTCTCCGGACGCAGGCCGTGAGTCCACACATCAATGCATAGCACAGTGGAGCGTTTGTTATTGTCACCTGTGTTTTTGTCTGGCTCTCTCTGACCTCACCTGTGCCATGTGCTCCGCTAGATGCCAAGGCTGCGTCAGCAGTCGCTGGGGGTGCAGCTGGTGTATCCACCAGCACGTCTGCACGCACAAACACACCTGCAGCCGAGGAGTCACCGTGTACAACCGTAATGTGAGTCAGCAGTAAGGCTCCAAAAGAGCTTGGGGTGGCGTTGATTTTATTTAGATATTACAATAAGGGTACTAAGTCAGTCTCACCTAAAAACAAATTTGAACACACATGAATGTAAAGTAGTACAGGACGCTGTGTCAGGCTGCGATAGTTTTAGCATGGTTTAATAAGAGTGTTTACTGTATATTTAGGGGAAAACAATGTCATTTGAAAGCACTAGGTTTGTTTTGCTGAACATGTATGCGCAACATGCTGCCCGTATTAGTGCGTTTGTGTTTGTTTGCTCTGTCGGTGTAGTTTGTCTTTTTTATTAGTGTTTTGCCATAATGTTTTCTTTTTTTTGTCTCCTCCCGTGAGCTGTTTCTTAAAGCGCACCCTTTCTGTTTTATCCTAATTTTGTCTTCCCCTGCTGTTTTCTCCTCGTCCCCCTCCCGTCCCCCTCCCGTCCCGTCCTGGCTTTGTACACTTGTGCTTCTCCATCGTCAAGTTCAAACCACCAACACCCACCGTCCCACCACCCGCCCGAAATCTGAACCCTTTACCTACTGTCCGGGCTGCTGCTACGACAACAACCCAGCCCTCACCCACAGAGCCTCTCCCCCCCACTACAGCAGCTGTCCCTTTAACCTCCACCGCAGTCGCACCGCCCACCTCCCCCCTCACGCTGGCCTCAACCTCCCCTTCTGTCGTGATTTTCACCCAAGCCCCGACAACGCACACCGATGTCCCGACCACAAGCGAGGGGGCGACAGATGGAAACGGCGGCATTGCAAGTTTCTCAGAGGACGAGGAGGCGGAAAGCTTAAATATCACTGCCAAATACTCCGCCACTGCGTTACCCAGCAGCACTACCCAAAAGGTAGACCATGACGTGGGCTTTTTAGATCCGTCTGCTGAAGCCTTTGGCTCTTCCTTTGACGTAAGTCCGACCGACTCCAGAGGAGAGTCCCGTTTAATAGACCTGTCAGTCAGCGGCACTAAGGACCCCGAAGAGAAGGACTCGCCCCGGTGGTTTAGTGAGTGGGAGGGGACTGCCGGAGACTCGGCAACAGGTCCATCCGTTGTGGGTGCCAGCGAAAAGCCGCCTATCTCGCAAGCACCTGAAACGGTTATCAACCCCCTCTTTGAGTCTGCAGCAGACTACCAGTTAGATTCATCGGCCCACTCATTCTTTCCGGTGAGTGCAGGAGCCTTGCGTGCAAGTCGTCACTCCAGTAGACACAAGAAACTGTTTAAAGTCCCAGTGAAAGAACTTTCCACAGGAAAACCCAATATCTGAGCGGTGTGCAATCACCTGAGGGGTCCATCAAATCCTCTGCATTTTATTGGTCTTCCAAAAGAAAAGTTGGCGGGCTTAGAGTTTATTGCGATACGGAGCCAGGGAGGACTCTTTGAGCCTGATAAACACAGCTCCCTTCTTGTTCAGAGAGATGGGGGAGACCGTTTGGGCTACTAGTCGTCCAATTGATTTGATTATTTTTTGTAGATACCCCTGAGTCATCCAACATTTGACGTAGTAGCCAATGTCTGGTTCCTTCTCTGGATCCTAAAAGTAAAGACTATGCAGAAGACTCTTAGACCTGCGTTCTCTGTGATGTTTATCATGAGTCTGTGAGAAAATTCAATGCGCGTAACCCGGCAGGTCTTATGGACTTGTCTTCCCTCTCCGTACCGTTCCTGTTCATCTCACCCTGTGAGAGCTGCTCTTAGTCCAATGAGCTCAGGGACATTGTGGTCAAGTCTACGGCCGCTTCACGTTGCTCTCAAACGTTTAATGTTTCCTTGTTGTGGTGTGTTTATTGTTTCCTATTAAGTTTAAAGTGAAAGTATAAACCAGCACAGCTACTTAGAAGTTGGATGTTCACCTTGGTTTTACAAAAACCTAAGAGGACTTTGTAAAGATTTTTTTGGAGAGAAATACCGCGATCAAATCTGGATGTGGACGATGGGAGAATATCCTTCATTCATAGTAGAATAAGAGAATGAAGTTCTTAGCAGCTTGGACCAGCCACGTTCAAAGGATTGTGTGGTGTACCTGTTTACATCTATCCCTCTGTAATGGTTACATGGTGAATCGTGTTTCCTCAGGAGTGTCCGTGTGTGGAGAAGGTTCGGGATTCCGCTCTTCTCCCTGTCAACGTGGAGAGGAAGGTCACTCTGCTGGGACAACATCTGAACCTATTTCAGGTAATGCAGCCTGGTAGCCATGATGGAGGAAGATTGCTGATGTTTTCAATACGCTTCCACTCCCACCGGCGTATGAAGACAGCACGCTCACAACTGTACAAAAAGTGTATTGGATTCTCATCGCCGACAGCACCTTTACAGCTGAAACATTCAGGTTATTCATACACTGTGTTCCTTCAGGGTCATCAACGAGTACCCAAAGGTACTTTGCACCCTGAATTCAAAAATCCACGTGGTTCCTCTTTCCTCCGCTGCCATCCATCTAGATTATTTGGGTGTAAATTGCTGGCCGTCAGATAAGTCGGCCTTCTATCCAACATAATGTGACTAGATGGCTCTCGTCTTTTCTTAATAACCTCTGAATTCTTAAGAACTGCTAAACAATCATCATAATAAACATGATAATAATGAACCTCATTTGTATATTGCATAATAATAATACAATTAATTTGTACAGCACATAATAAAATAATAACTTGATTTGTACAGCGCATAATAAAAATAATTATAAGAAAACACATCACTTGTATAGCACATAACATAATAATAATATTGGGGGAAAAAATATGTTTATTTGTATATAAAACCATATAAAAAATGATAAAATAATAACTTTCATACATGGAATGCTGTGCATATGTTTTACAACAAAGGAAGATAGTTTCTTAATGTTCATTTTATGTCTAGTTATGAGTATACAAAGGCTCCCTGGATTGACAAAATATGCATTATTATGTTAAGACTTCATAAAACCTCATAAGCTTTTGCAGTGACCCGTAGTTCTGTAACAGTGTTCACTTATTTATGTGGCGTGCTCATTTAGGACGAGATCTTGGACTACGAGTGTGTGCTGGACGTTGAGAATGAGTCTGTGGTCATGGAAGCCCTCGTGGAGGCGGATGCCACTCATCCATCGGCCTTCTTCATCACCTGCCAAGCTCACCAGGTCAGAGTCGCAATGCAGGGATCCGTCCTGGGCGGGCGGGGCGTTTAGTCCAAACTTCCTAAGTCTGTGAATAATTGTCTCACTATATGTTTCTACAGCCCCTGAAGACTTGATCTTTGAAAATATTCCTAAAGATCTGTCTTAACTTAGGTTCAGTTCCCAACGTGAAGCAGCAAAACAAGAATTAGACCTTTATGAACAGGGTTTGGGTTAGTTTGATTGACACGTCATTGCCCGATCTGATGGAGTAAACCCAACACATCCTATAGCATTTAAAGGCTTGCTTGTTTAGCATGGTAAACAAGCAAGCCTTTAAATCATCAGATCAACCAAACCAAACATTAACTTAACCTAACTGTTCATTAATGTTAGGCTGTGTGTAGCTTCTGATTTAACCTCTGAAGTTAACGTTATCAAAATGGGATCTCGGAACACTTGGCGTTGGTGGGGATCTGGAACGAATCGACACAATGAACAACATAAATAGATATTAGAGATTAATTATGAGCTGTTTAAACTAAACTCGAAGCAGTTTATAGTATATATATATAAACAATAACATTATGTTGGACCGGATCTATTGCTGCCTCTTTTGTGCTGATCTGATCCGGGATCCTCGTGATCTGCAACATGCTGCTTTTGGTTCCAGTACTCCTACGCCGCCTCGCTGGAGGAATACCTGGCCGCCATCAATGTGAGGAGGAAGAACTCCTTCCTCATCGACAGCGTCGAAGACCTGCACGGTGCGTGTTCCCCCCCTGGATGTCCGACGCGTGTCGTACGACGGCCGATGACGTCCTTTTCTCACGGACTTTCCCCGTCTCTCTTCTGTCTCAGTGACTCTGTTCAATTGTTCCGTGGGGCGGTCGGACTGCAGCCGGTGTCGCACCGCCGACCCCAAGTACGGCTGCGTGTGGTGCGCCGGCGTGTCCGGCTCCCGCTGCGTGTACCGGGACTCCTGCGCCGAGGAGGTGAAACACACGTGTCCCGCGCCCGTCATCCACTACGTAAGAGCTCCTCGCCACGTCCCTGGAACACGAAATGAAATTGACATCAACTAATTATTTCTTCCTTTTTCTTTCTTCATTAACCGAGGAGGGAAAAAAAGTGACAGAACCCCAGAAAAGGGTTAGAGTGATTCAAAGGTTTTCTGACAGAATATGATATTAGTTGCTTTTTGGTTTTGACAGCCGGATGTTTTATTCTCTTTCATTAGTCTGAGATTGATCGCTGAAACATGAAACCTCTTGTTGAATGTCTCCGTTCCCCCCATGTCAGTCTGTACTACGCCACCTGGAAAGGGACCTTGGCTTGAAAAACACCTCTTTGCTTCCGTTGTTGTAAAGAAGGTTCCTGTCTGCAGTCCATCCCTACTGGGCTCCATTCACCACACTGCTATGCAATCCCAGGCAACAATCAGGAAGTACGTTTCTAACTTTTGCTCCTCTCGTCTTTCAGCTGGACCCGGTTTCGGGGCCCGTGGAGGGGGGGACGGTCGTCACTATTTCGGGTTCTAACCTTGGCCAGAGAGCTGTAGACATCCAGCAGTCGGTGTTGGTGGCCGGAGTCCCCTGCAGCGTCATCCACAGCCGATACGAGGTCTCCTCAAGGCGAGTTGCCCTTTTCCTTACGGATGAACTGTAGACATTTTGAGGTTAAAAGGTCAAGGTCACTCACAAATGCCACATTGTGGTGAAGGCATCGGGGGAACACATGGAGCGGATCTTTCTGAAATTTTGCACAAATATCCCCTTTTTGAGGTTAAAAGGTCACTTTAAGAACCAAAGATTTCATCAATCAATTATGACAATTATGTCTCGGTTCCCGCAGGATAGTGTGCGAGACGACGAGCAGCGGACGAGAGAAGAGCGGCCAGGCCTCGGTCCGAGTGAGCGGAGGAGGACTCGGACTGTCCGCTCAGATCTTCAGCTTCCAGGTAAACGCCTCGATGGTTCTGTCTGCAAAGGGAAAAAAGGAAATGAGGTGACATTTGTTCATGAAAATGAGCCGTGTGATCACAGTCCCACCCGCCTGTCAGCTCATCCTCATGGCAAACTGCTAAATTAATTTTGTCTCACCTCATTTGGTTTTTGTCATTTTTCTAACAAATATTCTTTGAGCATCGAGAAAACTCGATAAAGTTGTATTATTTCATTGCAAGATGACTACGTCCACCTCTTATAAACATTCTATGGTCTGCACACATTTGCAATGTACTATATTAATAATGACACCCAGGTATCATTGTCAGAGCAGCGTATTGTACAATATGTGAATAACCTGTAATTAGCATTCTATATTAATGTTTCCATTTCTACTGCGGCATGCGGTTGTATTATTTATTTAGGATTTGCTTTTGTATTTATTGCTATTCTGATTGTGAATTTAATATTTAACAACCCAAAGTGACCCAAGCGAGAAAAAGTCTCAAATAAGGGACGTGGGATGGGTGGACATTGAGCATGAAAGCTTTTCAAAATAAAGCACCTCTTTGACAGCTGAGCCTAAAAGGTTGATCAGACGGATGTTTTCTGAAAAGTGATATTGAAATATGCAAATGAGGCAGAATCCTAAAATAAAACATGTATCTTGGGATTGTGTCAAGTACTCATCAATACCACTTATTAGTTTGATTCCTTATTAGCTCTTTATGATTATACTGTGTGGAAAAATGATCAGAATCAAACTGGCTTTATTGTATCCTAACATATAGTTTAGATACAGCACAAGAAGTTTCCAAAACCTTTAAAGTACATTTTAAACTTAACAATCTGTGTTAAATGTTAAGTGACTCGTTACTACATCAGTGCGAGGACTGTAGATCTGACAGCAAATGAGTTGCTGTGAGGCGACAGTTTTCCCAGAATGCCCCTGTGTCTCTTTCATCTTCCCGATACATTTCCAGCTCTGTATCAGCTTATTGATCGTACGTCTTCCCGTCTTCTCCTCGTCCTTCCATTACCAGGATCCCGTGCTGAGCGGCGTCTTCCCACAGAGAGGGCCCAAGGCGGGGGGCTCCTCTCTCACCATCAGAGGCCGCAGGCTGAGGACCGGACACCCGAGCGAGGTCGGCGTCCTGATCGGAGGAGTGCCGTGTGTGGTGTGAGTGTCATCGATCGTTTCGACACTGACCGTTATGAAGGACGACTTTTTGATTTGGATCAGCGAGGGTAAAAAAGCAACGTCTCCTCTGCTCAGGCTCAACATCCAGGAGGATCAGATCAACTGTTTGACCAGAGGCAGCAACAGAACGGGAGAGCATGGCATCACCGTGCGGTTTGGTAGTACGGAGCGCCACCTACAGGGTCTGGTGTATCACTACACCCCCAACCCCAACATCTCAAAGGCTGCTCCGTCCAAAAGCTTCCTCAGGTATCCGTCTCAGTAAAGCAATGCTCACAATGTACATGATATAGATTATAAGTGCAGCTTGCGGCCTGGACACAGCGACTTTTTAAAGTCTTACTTTAGGAAGAGATCTATCGAAGACGATCTTCTACTGGTCATGACAAACAAGCAATGAGACAGGGAATGGTTTTCTCCCCCCCCCTAGTGGAGGCCGAATCATCAGGGTCTCCGGTCAGAACCTGGATGTTGTCCAGGAGCCCAAAATGAGGGTGACCTTCAGTCCCCCCGACACTCTCCCTCCCAGGAGGAAGAGGAGCAAGAGGAGGAGTGAAGGACGGGATCGTCCGGGACCAGTGAAGAGATGGAGGAGGATCGTCCCGGAGGCGGAGTGCCCCGAGGGTACGCTCTGTCACGTCAAACAGGTACGTAGCATACAACTGTGTGCATCAGTGTGCTTTTTTTTAAAAAGCTCATATTTCTGTAACATCCATCGTTGTTTTGCTCCCTCCTCCAGTTCGAGTCTCGCTGTACAGTCAATGGCTCCACCCTCATCCTGTGTCCCACTCCGGCTGTGGGTCCACAGGCCAGGAGGGCCAGGGTCAAAGTTCACTTCCTGTTGGACAGCCTCCATTTTGACTTCCGCAGCGTGGGGAGCGAGGACTTCAGCTATGAGCCCAACCCACAGCTGTACCTGCTGAACCAGAACGATCCAAGCAAACCGTATCACCACAAACCCGGCAGCATCATCTCCGTCGAGGTAACTACGGCGCAGTGATGATTGTCAGAACTATCAGCACTCAAACCCCCGAGACACTGTAAATACTGTAGACTCACTCATTCTACACCTCACCGCTCCAGGGAGAGAACCTGGATCTGGCGATCTACAAGCAGGAAGTGGAGGCTCGGATAGGGGCGGGGCTGTGCTCCGTCAAGACGCTGACACACAACCACCTGTACTGTGAGCCGCCAGCTCAGCAGCCCTCAGTCACAGCGGGCAAGAGACAGGAAGGGCTGGACAGTCTGCCGGAGTTCACAGTGAGTCAACGTTATTCATCTTCATATTCATGTTCATGGTCAATGCCAGCAGCTACGGGTGGCTTTGACAACATTTTGTTAGATTCAAACATTTTGGATATGAAAATCACATCATATAAAAAGTGAAGTGAAACTGATTTGCATTTGATTGATCTATAAGTGTGTTTTCCAGGTGAGAATGGGGAACCTGAACTTCTCTCTGGGCCGAGTGCAGTACGACAGGCAGGCCCAGTCCACGTTCCCTCTGGAGGCCCAGGTGGGGGTCGGGGTGGGGGCTTCCATAGTGGCTCTCATTGTGCTCATGATCGTCCTCATATACAGGTAAACACAGACTGTATTTAAAAAACTACATTAAGAAGATCACATGTGAACACGTCATTTTGGCGTTATTATTTATTTTCATCCAATAATACTTTTTCCTCTTAAGAGCTTGACAATAACGCATTATGCTGCGCGTCAGTCACTATGAAATACTACATGAAAAGTGTCTCGTCAAACTATTTTGGACTTGCAGTTGTGACAGATTTTGAACTTTATGTCTTCTTGACTAGACTAGCGCTGAAATACGAGTCTGTGTGTGTGTGTGTGTGTGTGTGTGGGTGTGTGTGAGAGAGACTTTTTTTCTTTTCCCTTTTCCCTTTCCCCTATTTCTTCTTTTTCTTCTTATGTTCTTCTTCCTTCCTTCGTTCTTCTTTCTGTTACCTTCTTTCTTCTTCTTCCTTCTCTTTTTATTTGTTTCCTCCTTCTGCCTACTTCTCCTTTTCTCCCTTCCTTCATCTTCCTCTTTGTTTTTCCTCCCCTACCACCTTCTAATATAACCGGCTTGTTAATCTCTTTACTCCACTGTTTGTCTGCATCCTGCTTGTTTGTCAGGAGGAAGAGTAAACAGGCCATGAGGGACTACAAGAAGGTGCAGATCCAGCTGGAGAACCTGGAGACCAGTGTGAGAGATCGCTGTAAGAAGGAGTTCACAGGTACAATCTTCTTCACTTTTAGTAAATAATAAAAAAATACAAAAAATTAATAGCTCACCAATTGTCCGGACCTCAGGAAAGATACACAAACTGAAGCCCTCTTTCTCTCCCCCCTTCAGACTTGATGACAGAGATGATGGACATGTCCAGTGATTTGGTGGGTTCGGGGATCCCCATCCTGGATTACCGGGCGTACGCAGAGCGCATTTTCTTCCCTGGCCACCAGGAGTCGCCCCTGAGACGTGATCTGGACGTCCCAGAGAGCCGCAGGCAGACAGTGGAGCAAGGGCTAGTTCAGCTGTCCAATCTGCTCAACAGCAAACTCTTCCTCACCAAGGTCAGAAGTTTGTTATTGGGACGGGTCTCTAAATCAATATTTCCGTCCTTTTTGTCGGAATCACTACCAAAGCGTTAAATATAGACTTTCTCGAGGGCTCGCTGATACAAGTCAAAATTTATCCCCACATCTTCTTATCCCTGTTGTCTCCAGTTCATCCACACTTTGGAGGTCCAGCGGACGTTCTCCCCGAGGGATCGGGCCTACGTGGCCTCCCTGCTGACCGTGGCCCTGCACGGCAAACTGGAGTACTTCACGGACATCCTGAAGACGCTGCTCAACGATCTCGTGGAACAGTACGTGGCCAAGAACCCCAAGCTGATGCTCAGGAGGTGAGGAGAGGCCGGGTGGTCACATCATCGAGGTCTTCTTCAGAACATTCCTCTATCAATCTTCTGCTTCCTTTTTTCTTTTTCCAGAACGGAATCAGTGGTTGAGAAGCTTTTGACGAACTGGATGTCCATCTGTCTCTTTACCTTTCTGAGGGTACGTCTGCTAGTGTTTGTTACTCTGGGACAAAGATTAGTGAATTTATTTTATCCTTGGACCCCTTCTTGAGCACAAACATTAGTGCTGCAAAGTTCTCCACAACAATCCATAATGTTCATACTTCTTCTATACAGAAATGGCACATATTTACAGTTAGAAACTCCTAACACTTATTAAGACACGTGCATCACATACGTGCATGTTTGAGTGGGCTGGTGGCCAATCCGCCCAGAAGCAAAGGACTCGGTTAGGACAGTCACCAAACAAATCCTAATTGAAATTCTGCCGTGGCGGGACAGTGTTGACCTTCCCTCTCTCGCGCTCGGCCAGGAGTCTGCAGGTGAGTCGTTCTACATGCTGTTCAGAGCGATAAAGCATCAGGTGGACAAAGGACCTGTGGACGCTGTGACGGGAAAAGCCAAGTACACGCTGAACGACAACAGGCTGCTGCGAGAGGACGTGGAGTACCGCACACTGGTCAGAACACGCGTTTAAATATATAAATGATATCTGACTACCTTTTCCATTCGAATTGAATCGTTAAATTAAGTTTTACTCAAACAGCTACGAACAACTGCACACAACCTTTCTGCATGGCAGTATTTCCAAAATTTCCACCACTAACCTGTTGCTCATCCGCTCAGACCCTAAACGTAGCGACGGCCGCCGCGGCCACCAGCGGAGGCACCACCACGCAGACGGTGCCGGCCAAAGTCCTGGACTGTGACACCATCACCCAAGTGAAGGAGAAACTCCTGGAGCAAACCTGGAAGGGAACTTCCTTTTCCCTGAGGCCACACGTCGACTCGTTACACCTCGGTAGGTGCACTTCCTTTCACAACACCACTTCATTTCTTTTATCCAGCAATATTGAGTAACATATGTGATTAGGATGTAATTTAACAATTCTTTGTTACAAAAAAAAAAGCAGAAGCCCAAATTGAAGTGAATATTCATTTTCCTTCCCGTGCAGAGTGGCGTGCAGGTGTCGCGGGTCACCTGATCTTATCAGACGAGGATCTCACGTCAGTAGTGCAAGGCTCTTGGAAGCGCCTCAATACACTGCAACACTACAAGGTGGGAGCAAGTCACAGCATCGCTAAAACATGCACGCGCACAATGAGCGGGAAGTGTGAACATTGTTGTGTCTCTCTGGGACGCAGGTCCCCGACGGAGCGACGGTGGCCCTCGTCCCGAGGAATACCAAAAACCACCTCCACGACAGCCACGATTACATGCCGGGAGAAAGTGAGTGTCCCCGAAAAACACCTTCAGCTGGAGCAACACGCTCATGTCCAAGTGTGTGTCGTGTGTGCGCGAGCGGCTGTGTCCATGTCACCGCCGCACCGCCAGGAAAGCCAACGCAGTGGTGTGACAGCTGAACGCGGCGTGGACAACCAGGGGAGGGCGCTGTTTGACCACGGGGCTTCTGTTCCATTGGGTAGGATGAGGTGGGACCTAGATTTAGTAGTTTAAAAACAACTGTCCATGTACACAAATACAATCCAGTGAATCATACATGGACACACTGTTTGTGTGTGTGTGTGTGTGTGTGTGTGTGTGTGTGTGTGTGTGTGTGTCCATCGTATGGGTGACTGAGGGGTGTGAAATGAGGTTAAGTAGTATTCACAGTTTCACATTTCAATCTAAACATAAACAGACAAATACTGAACATCCACACAGATATTCTGTGTACACATCTATACAATGGATATTTAAAGTAGGACGGAGAGGAGATAACAAATTTTAACTGTGTGTAAGCGTGTGTCTGAGTGCCTGGTGGTTGGGAGGTGGGGGTTGGGGACGAGGGGGACAGTGTGTCAGCAGGGCAGGCATCAGACCCCCCGAACCTCAGTTCAGAGCTGTAACAAGGCCTCGCTCAGTGCGTCTCAACCCGCCAGCCGTACTGAACCGACCTCTGACCCCTCCCACCAGAGACCCCCATGCTGGACGACGGGGAGGAGGGAGGCGTGAGGCTCTGGCATCTGGTGAAGGCCGGCGAGGAGTCGGAGCTGCCCAATCACAGGAGGGGCAGCGTGAGGGAGCGCGGCGGCGAGAGGGCCAAGGCCATCCCCGAGATCTACCTCACGCGGCTGCTCTCCATGAAGGTAAACCAGGACCCCCGAGCACCAGCCCGTCAAGGCGTGTAGATGTTGGCCACAAAAAAGCTAATCTTTGTCTTTGGCAGCAAAGCAAGACGGTCGGGCTCACGACTCCGGTCGCTTCTCTGTAGTTCCACGTAGTCGAAGTGAGACGTTTCCTGGCCGGCACAGATTAGTACGGGTTACAGATGTGTGATGTGGTCCTCTGCTCCTCCGACTCAGGGCACGCTGCAGAAGTTCGTGGACGATTTGTTCACGGCCATCCTCAGCACCAGTCGCCCCGTGCCTCTGGCGGTCAAATACTTTTTCGACCTGCTGGACGAGCAGGCACTGCAGCACAACATCACAGACCCAGAGACCATCCACATCTGGAAAACCAACAGGTAACCAACACACAAGAGGCGTGGATGTTGATTCCTGCAAATATTGTCACAGCTCATTTTATCAAAGGGTCAAGGGTCAAGATACGATAAACCTTTATTGACCTTGAGCGGAGAAATTCTGTTGCTGCGATTGCCGAAGGCAACCTTTGGTTTTGCCGCGTGAATCCAATATCAAGTGTCCAAAAACGTGATGGACACATTAGGCTCGAAGTCTCTCATGATTTATTGCCTTAGTGAACATTGTAAACAATCTCAACGTACAGTCTCAATCTAAAGTCTTCTTCAATACAACATGATGTTAATTTAGTACATTATGGTCCATTTATAGTCAAATAGACCATGAAGCAGGTGTAGGGCTTTCTGTGATTAACTGCCGCTACCAGAGCTGTGTACACCATTTCTACGTCACTTGGATATATGGTCATTTCAGTTAGCAGACAAACACAACGTACAATACTTGTATACAGACTGTGGTTGCAACACCACACGGGCAGCAATAAAGAGTCGGTAAAGTAAAGGAACCTTTAAGACCATAATGACACGGTGAGCCGTGCTGATAAAGCGACACGGGTGTTCTTAAAGAAAACTCAGTGGGGTGAATGGAGAATTCAAAGAGTCTCTATTTATTGAAACAAATGGGGGGGGGCACCAGTAACGACCATAGTTTTTTTACGAACTATAAAAACGTCCGTTTACAAATTCTCCCACAATTCCTAACGAGTGTCCTTTACCTGGTCGCATACGCTACATCATAAACACCTGCATCGTTGTTTAGGTTTGTTTCCGGTTGCATATCAATGCGCTTTCTTAATAAACATCACAACTTTCGTGTCTCGCCGCACAGCTTGCCGCTGCGCTTCTGGATCAACATCCTGAAGAACCCGCAGTTCATCTTCGACGTGCAGACCTCGGACCACGTGGACGCCGTGCTGTCCGTCATCGCCCAGACCTTCATGGACTCCTGCACCATCGCCGACCACAAGCTGGGACGGGTGAGCTCGTCGCTGCCAACTTCTACAAAACGTACACCGTTCAGATCCAGGACGCGTCTGATGCATTGGTCTTCCTCGCACAGGACTCGCCCATCAACAAGTTGCTGTATGCCAGAGACATCCCGCGCTACAAGCAGATGGTGGAGAGGTATGGATATGGCACGCAGTCCCCCCACTGACCCCAGGCACCAAAACCTTCTGGATGAGGGAGGCAGGGAGGGGGTAGGGGGGGCCGAGGACAATCTGTCAGTACCAGACAGAGGGGAGATCAAGCCCGCGAGGCTTCCATGCATGGACGGTCTGAGAGCAGACTGCTCCCCTTTGATTCCACTGGGGACGTATTCAGGCTTTGCATGGCAAGATGTTTATCTGATGAATACGGCTGTTTAGCAGCCTCCATTGTCTCTAAATATACATTTTAAAAAGGATACAATGTTCTCTTTCTCCTCATACCCCCTCCCCTCGCTCCCGAGTTATTCAGTTTAATTAACCATTTTGATTTCAGAACATGTTGAAATGCTTTAAAGTAAAGATTTTTCTCATATCATCTGTTAAAATATTCTTATTATTCCTTATACTTCTAAATGCTCTGTTTAAGTGCATGTGCTTTTCTTTTCACAGTAAGTGGGTGGGCAAGCACTAACGAATAACCAAATGCATGAGCACAAAAGTTAGTTTTTCATGACGTGTCCCTTTTGAAAAGAAGTCTGTCGTGTCAAGTTTTGCCAGAGCAGCTGTGCATCTCCATGTAAACTATTGACCTCTACACAGCACATGCATTTTAACGAACGGCCCCAACGGCTCATCGGTGCAGACAAACTCCTGTTCATACTCGTATTCAAAGCTGCTCTCATCATTATTGTATAAGAGCAACGGCCGAAACCGGTGTGTAACATGAAAGGGTTGTTTCAAAGAGACACGGAGAATAATCACCCTGAGCAGACTCCAACGTACAGCCGATGTTTGTTTGTTTGTGTTCACTGTCGCGGAAAAAGAAAAATGTAACTGCAGGTTTCAGAGGAGATTAAAAACATTGATTTAAATTATGCAGTTGAAATACTACCACGAAGGGACTCGAGACACTCGAAGCTTTGAACTGCCTTCAAAGTGCACGTTTTATACTGCAAAACAATGAACCAGCAGAAAGAGCTGTTTTGATTTTTATTTCATCAGTTATTCTATTTTGTTCTTTTCTGTACTCGTGTCTTCACTCCTCTCTTGAACCCCCCCACCCGGCAGGTACTACGCAGACATCCGCCAGACCATCTCCGCCAGTGACCAGGAGATGAACTCGGCTCTAGCAGAACTCTCTCGAGTACGTTAACCGCTCTCTGTTTTCTCCCATTTTGCAAGAATAAAGAGCTAAATGTTGAACACATGAATTGTTTCCATCTGGATGGGCGCCCGACAAGCCGGAAGTGGAGTTAGAAATAAAACATGAATGGCAACGTTTTAACAGCCTGACGTTTCCGCTCCTGTCTGTGTTTCTACTCTCACCAAACAGAACTATGCCGCCGAGGTCAACTCACTCGTGGCTTTACACGAGCTGTACAAGTACATCAACAAATACTATGATCAAGTGAGTATGCTGCAACACACACACATCTCTGTAAGCTCCGAAAATACAGCTCAACAGCAGGTAAATAATAATGTGTATACCATAAGCCCCGCCCACTGTAGCTCTAAGTACACGTTATGGTTTTTAATTACTCTATTGATTTTAAAAGACATTTCATTGGTTTTTCGATGTTGACTAAAACCTTCTAGAACTGCTGATTGTTTTCAACAGTTCAACATTTTTTCAGTCAGCTTCTATGTTCCACTAAAGAAAAAGCCTTTTGAGGCATTTTCACAATATTCCACAAGTATGTAATTCAAGGATCTTAATGGTTTCCATCTCCGGTCAGATCATCACGGCCTTGGAGGAGGACGCCACTGCCCAGAAGATGCAGCTTGGTTACAGGCTCCAACAGATCGCTGCCGCTGTAGAAAATAAGGTCACGGACCTATGACCCAAAAGACGGGATGGAATTCATCTTTTTACCTCAAGGTGATGGACAACGATAGGGACCAAGGTTCTGTCTCCCGGAGGAAAGCCCTCCCTCGTTTCCTTGAGGCGAAGTAGGACAGAGGATGTGTCCAGGAGGTACAGTGAGACCTACTTGAATTTCCACATGTCCCAACAATGGGACTTAAGTGACACAGCTGAGGGCCAGAAGAAAGAAGATCCTGAGAAATCAAGCCAAATTAAAACAAAATGGTTTTGTCCCTCATAAGGAGTCCCCCTGTTGTGTTCACTCTAAACGGAGACACAATATGAGAAGAGACTCTTTTGATTCCTCCTCTCGCTCAACGCGTCTCCCTGGACTTAATGGTTTTTCTGACCAACTACAGGTTTCTACGAATGAGTCCTCTGCTGTCGGCCTGATGAACACGCTGTGGACGAGAAGGAAACGTCAAGACTCAAATGTCTTCCACTATGAGTTGAAGTCTTAGAGAAAGGACCTGAGCAGCCGCTTATCGTATCGGAACGATGTCTTCGTTGGGCTTTTATCTTTCTAAAATCATTGTACCTAGTCTTACTCTGTGACCTTTCCTTAGCTGTTGTCCCGTGCGAACACGTTTTTGAGCTTCACATTGCCACTTGTGCTTTTACTCCAATTTTTAAATATTGCCTGTAGTTTGACCTGATCTATTTTTTGAGAGCGTTGATTTGAATTTGCTGAGGATGTGGTACACGAATACTGTCCCGATGAGCCGTTGCTATTGGGATTGTTCCTTTTCTTAGGCACACACAAGTAGTGCGTGCAACCAACGTTTGTCTCTTTATTACCAGACTATCTGGCAGAGGAACTTATGGCGACCTCATTGAACTGATCCGTCCTTGAGATTACAAAGGAAGATGAGCTACATGCAGACAGAACCCATCACAGCAGCACCAAAAGCATCATACTAGTTCAATGAGAACAGATGTTATAACTGACTTTTTGTATAATAAATGCACAAATACATGAATAATGCCCAAGGGAATTAAGGATTTTATAGGTTTTACCACTTCAGTATTGATTTTGCTTCCCCTTTTTCCATTTGTGTAATATATTTTACTTCAACACCATGTTTTTCTTATGTTGACTAAATGTCTTCTTTTTAAAACCTTTTTTAAACAGCGCTATTGATTAAATCTGAGGCGACTGTAAAATGTATGTTGCAGAATAACATTGCTACAAATAGGTGCACAATTTATTTGTATTCTTTTTTTAACTTAAGTCCTATTACAAGCAAGTTTCATTTGGCTGCTGAGATTTAGTCTACTTTTTATATTAGGGGCTTTTTAAAAGCTGGTAAAAATGGGAGAAACAACTGCCTCCATTGGATGATTGTTATGTGTTTTGCACACAAACATTTCATGCTAATGGAACAACGCCTCCTTGCGCTTTCTGCCGAGTGACGGGATAAAGCGCCCTCACCCGCCCCACCCCATATGTCAGACTACCTGTGGTTCAGTCACATTCGAAGAGTGTTTAGCCAAGCCGGACGTCTTCTTCCATCTTGTACAAATCCCTCCCTTAAATCAGACAAAATGTTTGATATACAAAGGTGCCGTTACTCTGTGATGCCGCACGTGAAAATCTTTTACTAGTTTTTCAAATTTAATTTATTTTGTATTTATTATCTGTTACAAATGTTGTTGTTTATTATTTTCATATTTATGAATACTGGTTATGCCCCCTCTGACTCACATCGTCATCTGTACTTTTTTCAACGAGAAAGGAATTCTATTTATTTTTACCTTTTTTTTAAAAAACATTTTTTGTTAGTTGACTCATGTCCGAATTCACAGCACCTGTCCAGAAATTGTAAAAATGTCCCTCCCTCCTTTTATATTTTGCATCCATTTTAGAAGCAAGTAAAATAGGCTCTTAACATGTGAGCTATTCTTTCTGTACATTCAAACACCATCCTTTCACGTTAGTGTTGCTTGTGTCTTGTGTATGCAACGATTTGTACCACTCTCCTGTAGATACATTCTGCTCCTAACTTCTGATCTTCTGAAGAAATCTGAAGATTTTTCTGACTAATTGATAGGATGAACCTAACACCAACTTGATGCGACGCAATAAAGTGCTCCCAATGTTGATGAATGTCTGACGTCATTGGGTTCTTAATACAGCGGCCTAATACGAGCGTTGATCGCGACCCTTCCAGTTCATCCAGTTAAGACAAAAAGGACACATTCACAGTGTTAAACTCCCTCCGTTCATTAGTTGCACAACATGGCTACAGAAGCAACCCGAGATGATGGCAGCAATAAAGTCCAGGCTTCAAAAGGGCCACCCCACAAACCAATGGGTAACGTCGTGAGGACTACGTCCACTTCTTAATACGGTCTTTGAGATTTACGCCTTTTTACTAGTTCATAGTGTTCCTTCACATCCTCATCACAGACATGAGACACAAGCTTTTTATTTCATTTCCGGTGTGTAATGGTGAGAAGATTACTTAATGAAGGATTCATTTAGTGTGATGTTCAGAATAAAACGTCTTAAGGCTCCCTGAAAGTAGCAAACAGTAACAGTCTGCTCAGGCCTTTGACCTTAAAGCTGGACCCGCTTTAGACAGTGACAGCAGAGCCCACGAGGATGGACCACGTAAAAACCAGACATGCCACTCAGGGACCACGGACTGTATTTAAGAAGTGGACAAAGTCATCATAACAGCACCCATCGGTTTGCAGGGGGCCGTTTTGAAGCCTTAAGTTCGTCGACCTGATCTCAATGGATCAGATCAGAATTGCTGAACAGTCGAACCTCTTCCTAAAGATCAAGAGGAGCAATTGTGGTCTGTGCTGCTGAACTTTATAGTGACAGGTGTATTTCTAATATTTATTCACATCGGATGGACGTAACACATAAAACGTTACTGAGGTAAACATTTAATTCAGGGATGTTGTATTACATCACACTGCATTGGCTTCATAAAGGTTTCGTAATGTAAGAGAAGGTTTGACGTAGCAACAATAATGAATCAGTCCAGCTGACAGCTTCTGGGTCCTTGGCGAAGAGGGTTGGAGTAGAAAACATTAACACAGAATAACCCTTGAGTTTGATTTAATAGTCTAATTTGTGAAATCACAGAGAGGTTAAAGATGGCCAACTACTTGATATCTAGATGGACGGTGGGGGGGATCCCCTTCTCAAGCCCGAAGTTCAGCAATGTTTGATCCCCTAGTGCCTAAAAGGTCAAACTCCCCTTAAGATAAGGGTGGGGGGATTCAGGGCGTGTGTGGGTGAGTGGGGAGCACGGTCGTCCTCCAATCAGAGGGTTGTCGGTTCAATCCCAGGCCCCGCTATCCCGCATGCCGATGTGTCCTTGGTCACGACACTTAACCCAACATTGCTCCTGTAGCTGCGACTACAGTGTATGAATGTTAGTTACTGATGGCAGATGTCACTGTGTATGGTTCTCCTGTCATTAGTGTATGAATGGGTGTGAATGGGTGAATGATGACATGTAGTGTTAAAGCGCTTTGAGTGGTCAGAAGACAAGAAAAGCGCTATACAAGTACAGTCCATTTACCATTACCATTTACCATTCAGCAACTGGCACTCCCTCGCCTTGTGTCACAGTCCTTATCGTTTAGCCCCTCTGATCTCTGTCATGGCTTTCCCACAGCAGCAGATAAGTGGAGGCTGAGCATTAGAGAGAGAGAGAGGCAAACCAGAGCAGGAGTGACTGGAGGACATCAATGGCACCGTGAAGTAGCTAAAGGCCTGGCAGCCAGTCGGATTAGGAGTCGGCAGGAAAGGACTGCCATGTTTAGACACTGCTGACTGGCTTTACCAGCTCCCACCCCTCCCCCAAATAGCCAGAGAACCATCTCAGCTGCTCAACTGTTTCCCAGGGGTGCAACACTGAAGGTGCTGTAGTTTCACTTGCAAGATTTGACCTCTGCAGATATCCATTGTGATTGCTCCGCATGCTGCCATGCAGAGCCATCGCAGCTCCACACACAATGCTGCCCAGCAGACTCGAGCGTAAGTATGGGACTTTTTTATTAATGGGATACTGTAGAAAACATTTTCTAATTTTACTCGGAACACTGGAAGCCAATGGAGGATTTAACTGTGGGTAGTGTGTGTTGTAAACCTGAAACACACAACATGACAAAATGCATCTGGGCTGGTAAATTAATTTTCTCCCAAAATACCACAGCGCAGTGGAGAAGTTAAGTTTAGCAACGCGCAAATAAAGCATGCCGACATGACTATAGACATTACGGGGAAGACTTTAAGCTGCACTACTAACTTAGTTTAACTTGTCTTATTGACTCACCTCGTCATTTTATTCTGACATAGATAAATGAGACAGACAATTCTGGCTCCTTTGTTCTGATTGGTTGTTCTTCTCTGCGCAAGGGAATTCTGCCATAAGGCATTAAAAAGGAGCTCTGGATGATTCAGAGGATCTTGGTGATCATATAATGTCTGGAGGAAGTGACAATAGAGCTAGGCCTACTTAATAATTAATTAATTGTAACAAATGTAAGAATAAAGGATTTTGGGCATACCACCCAGCTTGAAGAAATATGATAAGTATGAAATAAGTTATCTACAGTGGCATTGAATGTTGGTTTAGAGTTTTAAACAGGATATAATCACAAAACATCAACAGATGCAGTGAGCAAAATTCTAGGTGTTGTACACCTTAATACAAGGTTGCCATGCACACACACACCACACTCACAATGCATGTCCCTCCAGCCGTACAGAAACCTGACCTGCGCTCTGTATTCTCAGCCATGACGTAACCCCACCCGTTCGCTACAGCAGATACCCAAAGCAGCCGGGATGGAGAGTTATCGCCACCTCCAAAATGACTTACTGCTGAATTAGAAATAGTGCTTTCCACAACTTCCGATGCCGAGTGTCCCCTCTCAGACAGTTTCCATGTCAAGAAGAGTCCATGTGGAAACTCTAAATGTAGTCCAACTCTGGAAATGCTACCCCCAGAAACTGAACGATTGAAATTAAAAAGCGTTCTTGGCCGTGAATAACTATTTGATGTCTTTCAGTCAGGGATTTCACAGAACCACACTGAAACTGACTACATTCTCTGTGTTACTGGATCTCAGTGTTTGACACGTTTGACCATGACATACTACTGGACTAAAAGTCTGGGTGCGTCCCTCCGGCATAGCACTAAACTGGTTAGAATCCTGCTTGAAGGACCAAGGATACTTTGTGTCTGTAGCTAATTTATAATTAGAGGGGATTAAAATGACATGTGGTGTTCCCCAAGGTAACATTTTGGGGCTTCTCTTGTTCAACATCTACATGCTTCTAGCTCAGATTACAAAGCATGCTATCATAATTATGCAGACGTCACACAAAACCTTTTGGGAATGAACGATTGCACACCACAACATGACTTCAGAGATCTTGTAGTGATTAATTCAGACATCATTTTATTTTAAATTTCCTTTTCCCTGTTTTTTTGATGGTTTTAATGATTTTATGTGAAGCACTTTGAATTTACTGCTTGTTGAAATATACAATATACAATTACATTTGCCTTGCCTTGCACAGGGTGGCCAATAACTTTGAGCCCCTAGGACGCCACAGGCAGCTTGACTCAAAGGACAGCCAAGACTCTGAGGATCCTGGAGAATACTGTTATGGTAAATCAGAGACTCTTAACTCAATCCATCATCTGCTGATGTACTCATGCACCACTGCCAGTGTCCAGCCATCCCGTCAGAGCAGCCCAAATTTGGTTGAACACTATACTGCAAGATGATAAGCCTGTCCAGTTGTGGAAAATAAATACCTTTGAATTGGACTCGCTTGAACTCATTACAGACTATTAATATCAGCAATCAAGGAAAAAGGATGGTGTTTTGATTTTTTTTACCAATGAACAATTTATCTTTTTTTTTCAAATAGGTTTCACATCAGCCTTGTATGGGCTTTGCAGAAAGACTAGTGTTTTAATTAACTAAAAAATGTTTTGTGTTGAAACAATAACTGACAAAACAAGCATCAATAAACGGAAAAAAAGGAAATTCTTGGCCATTAGGCTGTTTCCATTGGTAATTATTGCCAAAGAAATTAACTTCTTTTCCGTAAGAAGTTATTTTCGTTGTGTTTTCCACTTCAGGGCCACCGTATGTAAGGGATCAGGACTGAGACTCAGGCGCAGAGTAAGAAAACAACAAAATACTTCTTTCCAGGTTTGGGATCTTTACTGGCAAAATCAACTTTACAAAACAAACCAAAAAGTAGTACAAGCACATGTGGACTTAAAGACCAAAAACAAACGCTAGGAACATTGGCTTGAGACATACAACTCGGGGTAGGAGAATAGATAACCTGTCATGGATACGTGGGTGATTGTCACTTAAATACAGGTGGGGTGATTGTAAACTGAACTCAGCTGTGGGGGGACAAAGGGCGGGAATCTAAACAAAGTCAAGAAGTTATTCTTTTCAGTCTCTTCAAGTCGTCACACCTCCTCTCTTAGCTTTCTAAAAGCCAGATGAAAACTATACTGTATGATTAAAAAAAAAATTAGCCATTTGAATAATACAACAGTAAAATATATGCTAACAGGTCCTGTCTTAGATTTCTCTTGTTGTTATATCCTCAGGTGGATACCATCCTGTTCAGATAGGCGACACCTTCAACAAACGATACCAGGTGCTTTCTAAGCTCGGGTGGGGCTATTACTCCACTGTGTGGCTGTGTCTGGACCTCAGGTGGGTTTAGATGGGTAAAGGACGTTACAATAATAAAAAGTACAAAATTAATCTCAGTGGGGGTTTTCACAGGCTGTATAACTGTCATTATTAGTACTTCCTTTGGATCGGCCAACATTTCTAAGATCAAAATGCATGTTTTTATACCACTTGAGCACAGCTTTCATGGATTCGGCAGATAGCAGCATTCTGTCCTCTTTGAGCTGATCCCATGTCTGTGTCTCTAGGCTCGGACGGCGCGTTGCTGTGAAGGTGCTGAAGAGCGGCGATGGCTTCACCCAGGCCGGACAGGACGAACTTGCTCTCCTACGCTGTGTGAGTGACACCTTTGTATTTTGCCTCTCTAGATGGTCCACTACTTCTTACTAATAAAATATGCTATCTGTTCCTGTTGTCTTTATTGTTTGCCTCCATCCTCCTTCTTCTTCTAACCCTCCCCCTCCACCTCTCCTGTTTAATCAGGCTAGCGTTCCTACGAGCAGGCATCCATCCAGTCAAAGAATCGTTCAGCTGCTGGATGAGTTCAAGCTGTCGGGGGTCAACGGGGTTCGTATCCTTTTTTTAGATCCTTCTCATTTCTTGGGCATCCACTCTAAATCCAACAGCAAGGGCTAATGGCTAGAGCTTGTGTCTCTAAAAGAGCCTCTGTAAAATGGTTTGTGTCAATGTCAACTACACAATGACATGCATTTCATCTTTCTTCAGCAGACTGAATCTTTCAAAGATTTAAAATAGACAGTACTAGTCAAACGTTTGGACATACTTTATTGAATTGAATGAGGACATGTGTCCTACCTTTTGACTGGTACTATAAGAAGTGGACGTAGTCCACGTGGCGTCATTGGTTTGTGGATCGCCGCTTCTGGCGAGTTTGTTTTTGCCGTTTTGCATTACGGCCATCACTATTTTGTTTCTTTTCCAATCAATGAATAGAGTTTACCATAGTTGGAATGCGGAGGAGTGACGTAGTGATGCCGTCGTGGCATGGGCAGTGACATGTAAATCCCAGTCGGCCAACCCTAAACCATCCCCTGCTTCATCGTCAGTTTGACTCTAAACAGACCATCATTTACTAAATGAACAGCATGCTGTATTGAAGACTTGAAACTAGAGATTGACACCCATGTTTAGTTGCCCCTTGCTGGTCAGTAAAGACAATGCAAATTTGAAAGCACTTTTGTATTGGACTCACTCGACAGCTGCCTGATTGCCTCATACAGTAAATGCTGCTGGCCTTAACACTTGCTGGTCAGACATGTGCCTGGTGCTGGAGCTGCTGGGGTCCGATCTAAGAAGCTGGCAGCTGTGTTTTGGGAGTCCTGGACTGATGCAGCCTTTAGTTAAACAAATACTCACTCAGGTAATTCTTACATCTTGGGTCATTTATCAGAAGATAGGGTAAATATGTATGAAACTGTACGAAAAGGGAAAGCCCTGTTTGTTTTGTGTCACAGGTTCTTCAGGGTGTGGACTACCTCCACACGCAGTGTAAAATTATTCACACAGACGTCAAGCCCGAGAACATTCTGCTGTGTCTGGAGGAACAGTCCTACAAAGTGCCAGCAGGAGACAGCAGTTCCTCTTCTGTAGTGACTAGGAAAGAGGCCAACTCAACAGGCACATATTCTCCTTTCTTTTTTTAAGGGTGCTGGAGATTTTGTAAGAGTCTCAAGGCTGGACTGTTTGTGTGGTGATGCGAGAAACTTGTGTGCCAATGTAATCCTTGTTATGTACTGGTACTCCATATGCATATTTTGTAAATTGTAGTAGTCAACAAAGAGGTGGTATATGAAATCCTAACGTGTTGTATTGGAAAACACCATTTCTCTGTTTCTTCCAGAGAAAAGGCATTTGGAGCCATGTAGTGTTAAGGAAATTAGAGTGAAGGTTGCTGATCTTGGCAGCTCCTGCTGGGTGGTGAGGAGTTGCACACATTACATTACATGTCATTTAGCGGACGCTTTTATCCAAAGAGACATTTCAACCATAAGGATACCAATGTCTTTTGGTTGGTTTGGTGAAGAACAAAAAACAAGTTAAAAGAGAACCAGAAAAAGTAAAACACACACACACGATGTTATCCAACAGCCTATGCTGGCCTGTTAAAGTTGGGAGGAGAAGGCGGAAGTAGTTTTTTAGCCTAAAGCCACGAACAGCGCGTTACAAAATGAACCATGTGTAGCGGTTGTACTCTTGTATTGTGTTTTTAGAATTATCACCAGGACACGTGTCAGCCGTATGGCCACTCTTATATCGGTATCAGGACAGAGACCACAAGGGATATAGATATATATATATATATATAATCACAATCCTCTAACCAGTCACATATCTATCTGGAACAATCCACTCTTCTGGGTGGCCAAAGTTTCACCTATCCAGATTATCCTCTGTTCCGTCCGTATTCCTCTCTGCGTGCCGTCCGTGTTTCTCCTCGTCCTCCGTGCGCATTTCTCTCTGCGTTCCGTCCGTGCTTCTCCTCGTCCTCCGTGCGCCCCGTAGTGGCAGTCGTTAGCTCTTTTAAACTCCACCAATCAGCCACACTCCGCCTTGCACCTGGTTCGCCAGTTGATTATCAAGTATTTCCAGGTGGAAGCAATTGAGTTATTTTGTCAGCTAAAGGAAGTTTACATAGCGTCCTTACAACTCACACAAAAAGCATGCAGGTAAAATAAGGTACGATAAAATAATACAACACACTACACACACTACAAGTCACTGCTTCAATCGGCCGTTTATTTCGTGACGTTAAGACACCTGCCGAACATACAGGAGGTTAGCGTCTTCATAGACTACCTTGTGGCATCATAACGGTTACACACCCTGCAGCAGACTAACTTTTAAGCTACGAACATGACATACCTGCCGAACATACAGGAGGTTAGCGTCTTCATAGACTACCTCGTGGCATCATAACGGTTACACACCCTGCAGCAGACTAACTTTTAAGCTACGAACATGACATACCTGCCGAACATACAGGAGGTTAGCGTCTTCATAGACTACCTCATGGCATCATAACTGTTAAACAAAAAAGAAAAGATATGAGGTAGTTGATATACCATTGTCAAGGAGACTTTTCGACAGCCAATTTACCGGTTAAACACCCTGCAGCAGCAACTTTTGAGCTACAGGGTGTCGCACCCACGTCCACAGGGACACACTAGAGGGCACCCACGTGACACCCTGTCATGACTCTTGTGATGGCAAGTGGAGTCAAACACCCGTTACACATGCGAGAGAACATTCTGCGTCAAGACGCTACAGCTTCTTCATCTTTTCGATGCAGCAAATTATGGACAATGGAGATTACGTTGCAATGATAACGTAATTACTAGTGGTGTAACGATGCTAATTTTTGCCGTAAAGCAACTAATCTATATCGGTGTTCACAAGTCAGACAAAGCAGATGTCATTGCAGGCTTAACCATCAAAATTTCAAACACATTGTCACGGGAAACTCCTGGTGAGGACTCGGACACAGAGTTAAAGTTCAGTAGACGTTTCTATTGTCCAACAAAAAATGCAGGGACGACCCTGGAAACATAAAACTTCTCCGAAGAGAGATGAACGGGAAAATGCTCCAGCAGAACTGAGCGAGCTGAATAGGTAACGAAAGAAAAAGCCAAACACTTGCTTACCGAGGAATAAACAAAAACAATCAATCAATAAAAAGGCTCTAAACTAAAGTGAGGAGCTATGAACGGCACGAGGGCAACTATGGAGACCACAAGGTGGCTCGGCAAGAGCAAAAACTGTGACCTGGGCTTGATTCCTTCTTGTATGGGGCGCCGTTTGTAAAATGTAGCACGTTCTAAAATCCTGTGCAGTTTTGCCACATTTAGCATTATCATATGAACAAAAAAGCACGACAATATTCACATGTCACTTTTTCAAACATTTAGAGAGAAATTTATGTACATTCACGCAATAACTTTTCAAAGGATAATGTTTGGCAGTAACAAAGTTGTTGAATAATATGAATGTTAAATGTAATATCTAAATGTTAACTGTTATATCTAAATGTTAAATCTAAATGTAAATGTTAAATTTAGAGTCTACATTTAGCTCTACATTTAACATTTAAGACTTGACGACTGAACAATAGTTACGGTAATTCACGCATAAAACAGGATGGCAAGTCCGGATGAACTAGCTCTTGTTATAGAGCAGGGGTTTCAAACTTATTTTAGGAAGGGTGCCACATATTGTCCATGTTGAAATCATGCGGTTACCATACCATAACACCTTAAATTAACACCCCTGCTCTGTAACAAGAGCTAATTCATCCGGAGTTGCCAGCTTGTTTTGCCGCGGCGTGAATTACCGTAATTATTGTAATGTTCAGTCGTCAAGTCTCAAATGTTAGAGCTAAATGTAGACTCTACATTTAACATTTACATTTAGACTTAACATTTAGATATAACAGTTAACATTTAGATATTACATTTAACATTCATATTATTCAACAACTTTGTTACTGCCAAACATTATCCTTTGAAAAGTTATTGCGTGAATGTACATGAATTTCTCTCTAAATGTTTGAAAAAGTGACATGTGAATATTGTCGTGCTTTTTTGTTCATATGATAATGCTAAATGTGACAAAACTGCACAGGATTTTAGAACGTGCAACATTTTACAAACGGCGCCCCATATTCCTGGGGCGGGTGTGCAAGGCGAAAGGACATGACACACTGGCACAGGACAAGGGGAGACGCAGACTATAAGTACACATGTGGGAACAGGTGGACATGATCAGGAATCAGGGAAGACAATCAGACTGGTGACACATGAGGCAAGGAACCTGAAACGAGAGGAGAGTTAATTTCCAAAGTAAAACAGGAAGTCACCAAACAACCATGGCGACAGGACAGAGACCCAACTTGACATACAGGTGTGACACACATACCAGCTTGTGGAAACAGACATTTTAGATTTAAGATTTTCTGTCTGCTGTATCCTTCTGTCTTTGTTGGAGCAGTACAAACATTTCTGTGAGGAGATTCAGACCCGTCAGTATCGCTCACTCGAGGTTTTACTGGGATCTGAGTACGGGCCTCCTGCTGACATCTGGAGTGTTGCTTGCATGGTGAGTGAAAATAATACAATTGTACGATCTCACTGTGTAAACGATTTAAAACCCATAATTCCTTAGAAGTATTCATTTAGTGAAGAATTTTGTTCAAATTTTTCTCAGGTTTTGAACTTTATTTTGGGGATTTCCAATATAAATTGCATTCAAGTTCTGTGAATTCCATCAAAGTTTGTCTCCATACAAGAGCTTTTAGGGACTGTCAAACTAGTGGATCTAGTGGCAATCTCTGTAATCAGCATGTGCATTAATGAAACAGGACAAGATGTGTAATGGGCATTCAGATTCATCATTTGGGAATCATTAAGTTCTGTTTGGGCCAATCCATGTAGTGTGTGATGTTTCACAACTTTAGAGTAAGTGGATACAAAAAGCCATTGTTCCAACGAAAGTCTCTATAGTACTGAAATTTGTCAATTTGGAATGCAAGCCCTGCCAGTTGTCCCGAAATAAAAGCCCATGGCACAGAAAACCCCCACAAATGGCAATGTCATTAAGTGATGGGCCTTCATAATAGTTTGCCAATTGGAGTGGTTGGGATGCAAGATGCTCAATGGCCACACATCTCACCCTTTTAATTGTCTCTTGCATTCTCTCAGGCCTTTGAATTGGTCACTGGAGACCCCTTGTTTGAACCCAAAGCCAGCAAGTCCATTTCCATGGGGGAAGGTACGTCTAGTTCTGTAGGTTGACGCTGTGGCAACTTTGTAAATGTTAATCCAGTGCATGCGGACTTGTAACGTGTGTTTGTTTTCTCTGTCCGCCTCAGACCATATAGCTCAGATCATAGAGCTGCTTGGTAAAATCCCACCAGCTATTTTATTGTCTGGTAAATACTCTACAGAGTACTTCAACCGCAGAGGTGAGTCCG